>NC_087082.1:12743864-13343864 GCF_026151205.1 Bolinopsis microptera | reverse complement strand
AATCTAATATAACTGATAGTTATCAGTTTATAACTTGGCAAGGCATCATGTAGCCGGTGGGCCCGACATGATACGACATATCTTGACACGTCGGGGTTTGTCGGGATTTGTCAGGGTTTGTCGGGGTTTGTCGGGGTTTGTCGGGGTTTGTCGGGGTTTGACGGGGTTTGACGGGGTTTCCGGTTTGTCGAGCCTGGAGGCTTTTTCTTTTTTTTTTCTTTTTTTTTGAGTCTCCCAATAAAAAGCCGAGACGGAGTCATCAAGCTTTACGTGGAAAAACACTATACAAGAAGGCCTCATGTAGCCGGTGGTCCCGAGGCAAAACCCCTCGACAAACCCCGTTTGTCGGGGTTTGTCGGGGTTTGTCGAGCCTGGAGGCTACATGATGCCTTTGGCAGACGTTTAAAGATCTGAAATGTACTTGCGATGGACTCATTCTCTATCTCCTTTTTCTGCAAAAGTAACAACATACCTACTAGGATCTGATGCTAATGAACAACTCTTTGCTTGGATTCGAACTGGTATCTTTGCTGGTCGCCGCACAAATCTCGATGCCATAACTTTAGCATACGGCTGCGAGAAAAGAAATCTTCGCTCAGAGCTCGCTCTTGCAGATGACATGACAGCCTATGCCCATTCCCGTGGACGCAGTATTTTCAGGGAAGAAGTTCCACTACCACACGAGACATGGAAGAATGATACGAAGGAGGTCCACGATTTGAGTTCAAGTGACATCAAAATAGATAGCTTGAAGAAAGCCATGGAACGAGGTACCAAGGCTGTCGTGGACGATGGTAAGAAGTTCAAGTTACCTTTCCTGCAAATATTTGAAGATGAAAACATCATCCGATTGAATGAGAGGAGGATATAAATGACCCTGCAGAGTTGACTGAGTGTGAGAATGATGAAGTGGACTGTCCCACTTGCACTGATGATACTTATAATATGTTAGAATCGGAGGAAGCAGATTCGGAGGCAGCAACTGAGGTCAGCACAACCCTCTTCGGAACGATCGACATAAGATCGGCAGAAACTCTGTTGCTGAACGGGGAAAAACTAATTTTGGGGATTTTAGCATCAGCATTCGATCAAGAAAGCGGAGCTGAGAGAGTTCAAATGTTCATGATTTGTTCGGAGCGAACAAAAACTGTTACAGAAATAACATTTAGATGGTTCATCCTCCTTCTCATCCTTCTCAGTGTTCCTACTCATCCTCTTCCTCATCCTGACATCCTCCTCCTTATCATCCTCCTCAGACCTCCTCTTCTTCAGGAGGGGGGGGGGGGGATTTTAGCATCAGCTTTCGATCAAGAAAGCGAAGCTGAGGGAGTTCAAATGTCATGATTTCCAAGGGTCGGGTTAAGTTTGTTTCGCAAAACTATACTCCAGCAAAGTTTGCATGTCCTGCAGGACGGCTCAAGATAAATTCATACTAATTTCACAAAGCAATGATCTCTTGCCCATGAGCTGATTACGAAATAGTCAACCACACTGCTCCTTCTCCTCCTTGGTCCTCTTCCTCCTCCCAAGTCTTCCACCTCCTTATCCTCCTCCTCCTCCTCCTCCTCCTCCTCCTCCTCCTCCTCCTCCTCCTCCTCCTCCTCCTCCTCCTCCTCAGTCCTCCTACACCTCCTCCTCCTCAGTCCTTCTCCTCCTCAGTCCTTCTCCTCCTCAGTCCTTCTCCTTCTCAGTCCTCCTCAACCTCCTCCTCCTCCTCTTCAATCATCCTCCTCCGCAGTCCGGAGTGAACAAAAACTGTTACGGAAATGACATTTAGATGGTTCATCCTCCTTCTCATCCTTCTCAGTGTTCCTACTCATCCTCTTCCTCATCCTGACATCCTCCTCCTTATCATCCTCCTCAGACCTCCTCTTCCTCAGTCCTCCTCTTCCTCCGTCCTCCTCACCCTCTTCCACCTTATCCTCAGTCCTCCTCTTCCTCAGTCCTCTTCCTCAGTCATCCTTCCCTCCTCAGTCCTCCTCAGTCATCGCATGTACATTGTACAGTTCCTTCTCAGTCCTCCGTCTCCCCATCCGCATCCTCCTCCTCAGAAAGCGGACATTTTTACAGGCCTCCTCCTCCTAAGTCTTCCTCCTCAGTCCCCCTCCTCCTAACTCTTCCTCCTCAGTCTCCCTCCTCCTAACTCTTCCTCCTCGGTCCCCCTCCTCCTAACTCTTCCTCCTCATTCCCCCTCCTCCTAACTCTTCCTCCTCAGTCCTCCTCCTAACTCTTCCTCGGGAAGTTGGTCGTTTAGCTCCGGACAGTCTATGCAACGTCTATGCAACGTCCGTGCAACAACAAAAGAACCGTCTATGCAACGTCTATGCAACGTCCCTGCACAATGAACACTCTATGCACACTCCCTGCACGGTCAGTCTATGCAACGTCTATGCAACGTCTATGCAACGTCCCTGCACAGTACCATATGAACACCGGCTACTAGCCGGCTACTAGCCGGCTACTAGCCGGCTAGTAGCCACTTTTGTAATAACAGCTCCTCAACTTCACATTAACAACCGGCTACTAACCGGCACTTGAAAAGTGGTCACTAGCCGGCTACTAACCGGCTACTAGCCGGCTAGTGACCACAAAGTGGCTACTAACCGGCTACTAAGCGGTCACTAGCCGGCTATTAGCCGAGCTCTAAAGTAGACCTATTAGTAGCCGGTTCTAAACCGGCTACTAGCCGGCACTTGAAAAGCGGTCACTAGCCGGCTACTAACCGGCTAGTAACCACCAAGTGGCTACTAACCGGCTACTAACCGGTCACTAGCCGGCTCTAAAGCAGACCTATTAGTAGCCGGTTAGTAGCCACTTGGTGGTTACTAGCCGGTTAGTAGCCGGTTAGTAGCCGGCTAGTGACCGCTTTCTAAGTGCCGGCTAGTAGCCGGTTTAGAACCGGCTACTAATAGGTCTGCTTTAGAGCTCGGCTAATAGCCGGCTAGTGACCGCTTAGTAGCCGGTTAGTAGCCACTTTGTGGTCACTAGCCGGCTAGTAGCCGGTTAGTAGCCGGCTAGTGACCACTTTTCAAGTGCCGGTTAGTAGCCGGTTGGTAATGTGAAGTTGAGGAGCTGTTATTACAAAAGTGGCTACTAGCCGGCTAGTAGCCGGCTAGTAGCCGGTGTTCATATGGTACTGTGCAGGGACGTTGCATAGACGTTGCATAGACGTTGCATAGACTGACCGTGCAGGGAGTGTGCATAGAGTGTTCATTGTGCAGGGACGTTGCATAGACGTTGCATAGACGGTTCTTTTGTTGTTGCATGGACGTTGCATAGACGTTGCATAGACTGTCCGGAGCTAAACGACCAAGTTGCCCTCAGTCCTCTCCTTTTCAGTCCTACTGATCCTCTTGAGTGTTTTTCCTCCTCAGTCCTCTTCCGTCCTCCTCTTCCTCAGTCCTCCTCAACCTCCTCCACCTCTTTCTCAGTCCTCTTTTTCCTCAGTCCTCCTCCTCCTCAGTCATCCTCTTCCTCCTCAGTCCTTATATGTACGACACATTCTCATTTCTCATTTCTGAGAACGGTATTCCTATTTTTTCCCTAATTACATGATGGCGTTTATTCAAAGGGCATATACTAGGATAGATCTCTGCCTCGGTCAAAAAAGCACCCCACGGCTTCCCTCGGCCTCGGTCTTAACTAAGATGGCACTCCTCGGCCTCGGCTATTAAGATAAAAAAGTACCCCTCGGCCTCGCCCTAAGCCGATCAGTGATCCTCATCCTCCTCAATATTCCTCCTTAGTCCTCCTCCTCCTCCCCAGTCCTCATCCTCCTCCTCCTCTTCCTTCTCAGTCCTCATCCTCTTCCTCCTTCTCCTCAGTCCTCCTCCTCAGTTCTCCTCTTCCTTCTCCTCAGTCCCCTCCTTCTCCACAGTCCTCCTAGCCTCCTCTTCCACCTCCTCCTCCTCATTCCACCTTGTGACAATTTTATTTTGCCATATTTAACAGTACCTCTTTTATCTCTCCCTAGTCAGGCGGATGGCATGGGTGGAAGTTCAGACTGACAGCACCGGTACTAGAGATCAGAACTTTAGTCCCCCCCCCCCCCCCCCGCGCCCCCCCCCCCCCCCCCCCCCCATAATATGCAACATTAAATTAGATAGTTCCACCCTTTTAGATCATTGCTTTTCTCTATTGTATGATAGTGTTTATGGACCATAATCTCCATGTAAATACACTCAAATAAACATAGAAGAACTGTGCAAGTAGTCAGATAATATCATTAAAAGCACTTAGCATATATAAAACGTGATGAAATTGAAGTTAATGCCCAGAAATTCTACTGAATTTTTGGAGATTAATGTAGATATTTGTAGAATGGCATCCACTTTTTTCGTGGATTATCCATTCTACATTAATCTACAAATATCTACAAATATCCACTTGGCCCCCCCCCCCCCCCCTATAAATATCGAAAAAAATTAGCTTAGAAATTACAGAGTACAAATGCCTTCTTCAGAACTAACTCTTTGGCCTCATCTTTTTAAATCACTCATTCCCTCTGAAACAAGATAATGCTCAGGACTAGGAGGAACTTAGTTAACTTCTTGTATAATTCGGTAAGAGGAAAATTCCTTAGTAAGCTAAAATTCTTTTGTAGGATGTTACCACTTATCATATCTGTTATCCAGCATAATCCCACTACTACTAACTAGACCCTCTTATCCTGGAGTCTTGACAATGACAATTGACAGCAGCAATGTACACTATTTTGATGGTCCAGGTCTCCAAGAAAACCTTCCTCTTTATATTCTCATATTGTGTGTGAGTTTGGTGTGAAGTATTATTTTCTTTTTTAAAACTAACAGTGTTAAACTAAATTGATATCAGTAAAAGATGATATATTTTAACAGGTAAAATTCATACAATTGACGATTAAGAGATATGGGAGTGTGTTTAGGACTCTGAAAGTGGCATACTCTTATAGCAATGGTATGAAATGGTTAACTTTAGTCACGGTCTCATGTCTCTACGACCTTCGCTTTTGGCGCTGTGAATCTTGCGCTTCAAGCGCAATGCGCAAATTCCTGCAGGAACTTTCCGACATTGTAGAGACCTGAGACCTCGACTTAAGTTAACCATTTCCTACTGTTTATATTAGAGGAGCACACATTTAGAACTCCTTCCATACTCCTTCGTGACTAAATTGACGATTTAGAGAATTTTACCTGTTAAAAATTTTTGCCGAGATTTACCTCATTTTACCTCATGAGGCCAGCCAAAAAAGGCAAAATTGGGATGAGGTAAAATGAGGTAAAATGAGGTTGACCCCCCCCCAAAATTGTTAAACTTGAGCTCTGATGTTCTAGACAATATTCTACCAATCGTTTCTACCTATTTTGAACCTATTGATAGGTTTAGAAGTAGGCATCTTCACGGCCATCACGCAATCTGCGGACCACCTCCTTGACTGCACCAGTCTATTATCGAGTTAGAGTTTTCTGCACTGTATCCAGGAGTAGGGGGCTTGTCTGGAAGGGTGTCTAGGAAGTTTCCAAGAGATGTCTTGAAGCTTGTCAAAGTCCTTTGAGTATTGACAATTTTGGGGAGAACATTCCAGAGTCTTCCAGCTCTCACTGCGAATGAGTGGTCGTAGGTGGAGCGTGCAGCAGCTGATGCTTTTTTTGTGAGAGAAGGGAGTATAACTTTAACTCCCAGTCTGGCATTCTCTCTGAACTGTACATCTAGGTCATTTGGACATATACCCTGGAGAACTTTCCACAGATGTATGATGGTGTAGCGTTCTCGGCGTCTTTGCAGTGATGCAAGTTTCAGTTCCTTCAGTCTATTCCAATAATCGGTGTCTCTCAGCCCTAGAATTCGTCTAGTGAACTGGCGTTGTATGCTCTCGATAGACTGGATATCATAGATCTTGTTTGGATTCCAAAGCGGGCAGCAGTACTCCACTCTGGACCTTATCAGGGATTTGTAGAGCTGGAGCATAACAGGTGTTTTCCTGTCTTTGAATACTCCAAGAACCCAAGATGCCATCTGACGTGCCTTGTCAACCATGATGTTGATATGTGGTGTCCAGGAGTAATCATCGGACATGTTGACTCCTAGGTCACGCACTAATGGGCTTCTATCTATGACTGATCCATTTGGAGTGGTGTAGTTTGTGATGTCACTCATAAATGGCAGCTCCTCTGAAAGTGATTTAGAGGCCGGTGTTCTATAGCAAACAAGTTCAAACTTGTTTTCGTGCAGTTTCATGTTGTTGTCCTCGGACCAACGTATGATTCTGTTTAGATCTTCTTGAAGAAGATTGCAGTCGTTTAACGTCGATATTTTTCTGCCTATTCGGGTGTCATCGGCAAAGCTGCTAAGTTTGGAATCTTTCACGTACTGATCTAGATCGTTGACGTAAAGAAGAAAGAGGATTGGACCAAGTACAGTCCCCTGCGGTACTCCACTGATAACCGGCATTGGCCTAGAATGCTTTCCGTCGACAATGACCGTTTGAGTCCTATCAAGGAGGAATTGCTCAATCCATTTGTACAGATTACCTTGTATTCCATACGACTTAACCTTTTTAAGAAGTAGGGAATGATCCACCTTGTCGAAGGCTTTAGCATAATCAAGGTATATCACGTCTGTTTCGGAGCTGTCTAGGTAGTTGTTTAGGATGTAGTCCATGTGTTGTAATAACTGTGTAAGACAGCTTCTACCTTTCCGGAAGCCGTGTTGCTTCTTAGAGAATATGTGATTCGACTCCAAGTGCTCTACCATGTTCTTTCTTAGTACTCTCTCAAACACTTTTATCATATGGGAAGTTAACGAGACAGGTCTATAATTTCCCGGGTCTGTTTTGTTTCCTTTTTTAAACACTGGTGTGATATATTGTTCCTTATAGACTGAAGGAACTTGACCATTTCTGAAGGAGTTCTCCCAAATGATCATCAGGGCTTCTGAAAGCGGTTGTTTGCAAGCTTTCAGTATCCTTGCTGGAATGTCCCCATCAGATGTTGCCGAGTCAGCATCAATTTCATCAATAGCTGTGATGAGGTCCTCTTTACTAAAGTTGAATGATGTTAACTTTTCTGAGGGCGATGTTATATTGCTGGTTGTGTCTTTTTTCTTCTCGTTGTCAGGGTCACTAAACACTGAAGAATATTGGTCTTGAAGGATTTCCGCCATTTTCTTAGCATCATGTTGTAGTGTTCCTGTGGAGCTGCTTCTTAGCGGACCGATATTTGATTTCAGCTTAGAAAATCTTTTTGCATAGCTGAAGAAATATTTCGGGTTTTTCTTAACGCATTGTACAGCTTTGCGCTCTCTTCCGTTAATCTCCATACTTATGTTTTGTTGAATTTCATAAGCCATCAGATTTACTTTATGTTCTAGGGTAGGTAAGGAGAGGGAGTCCGGGTTTAATATCTTAAGACATCTGATGCGTGCCTTGAGTTTTCTCTTTTTTCTGTATAATATCCTTCTGGGTCGGCTTATTTTGGGCCTGGCATTAGCTGCTGGAGTTTCCTTGAGAGGGGTATGGGCATAGCAGATCTGTAGTGTTGTCAGTCGGACGATTTCTGCAAACATCGATCCGTCATCTTCTTGTGGGCACAGATTATGAAGTGTGTTCCATTCAACATCTATGAGTTTTCTGTTTATGGCATCAAGATCTGCTTTGTGGAGGTTGAGGCTAAAGTATGTGAAATCCTCTGCTTCCTTCACATTGTGATAGTAGTTTTCATTTCTTCTGGCGTCGTAGCCTAGAACTACGGACACAAGATTATGGTCAGATAAACTAGTTTCTGTGGACTGTGTCTCACAAACATATTGCACACGGTTGGTTAAGACCAGGTCAATGGTGTTGTTACCACGTGTCGGCTGGTTAATGATTTGTGAGAGAAGATTTTTCGACATGAAGTCAAGTAGAAGGGTCGCCGACTCTGTTCCTCTCTTCCCTAGAGAGCTGTCTGCAGTTAATATTTTCCAATCTATATTGGGTAAGTTGAAATCTCCTGTTACGTAGAGCTCCTGATTTTCTTCAGGTCTTGAGTCAATGAATAATTGAATCTGCTCTAATATATATCTGAACGAAGCCACCGGGCAGTCAGGTGGTCTATAGACTGTTGCGGTAACACAGTTCAGTTCCTCTATCCTGAGGATTACACAATTACAGAATTTGTCGCCAAAACTTTTGTAGTCAGACACAATATATGAGCTGTGAACGTATAACAATGCACCTCCATTGTTTCTCAGGTCTCTATCTGATCTGAAGACTGAATAGTTTTTTACCTGTAATTGTGCATCGGTAATGTAGCTCTTCAGCCACGTTTCTGTTATCCCCATGAATGGCACGAAAGTATTTTTGTTGTTGAGAATGGTATCGGAAATGAAGGGTATTTTCCACTTTGTCGTGCTGGTGGCTTTAGGGGATAGACACTGCGCATTTAGTAGATGGAACACTGATTCTGGCCGTTGTTCCACGGGGCAGTTGGGGGTTGTACCATTTGGTTGGGTAGTTGGTACTGGTGAAATGTTGATGGTTGGGGAAGGCTGAGTTGGTTGATGGAGCTCAGTTGTTTCCAGAGGGCTTCTATCTGTGTGTCTATGCCCTGTTTCATAATTCCTATCTCTGCTCGTTGTTGACTGAAGCCCTGCTTCATGTTCTCCATAAGTTTTTCTAAAAAATCATTTGGAGCAGTGGATCTCTGTTGGTCACTGTTCATTCGTCTTCTAGTGAAGGGGGTTCTGAATGCTTCACTACTATGGCTTTCCACAGATGTGGTGCTATCTCTTCTCAATCTAGATGGCCTTGTGTCCATCCTAGATGTGTCAGCTGTAGGGCGGAATCTTTGTGGGTTGTATTGACGGGTATCTTTATCTTTATCCTCGTCATAATTTTGTCTCTTTGTACCTACCAAGTGTGTATAGGTACAGTCTGGGTTCAGGCATTTGCCAGATTTGAGGGAAAACTTACACAGTACTGGGTGGTACTGTTTGCAGGAATTTCCTTTGGTGCAACCGCCTCTTCTTTTTCCAAAGCGACAGAACTTAACGCATCTTCTGGGGTGTGCATGCTCACAGGTCTTGCCTTGCACTTCGGTTTGACCACTTGCACCATAGGGGCATTGGTGCTTTTTGTACAGTGGACATATAATTTGTACTTGAGACTTCTCCTCACTCCTCGCTTCGTGTGTGTCTCGACGAGGGCTGGGTCTATCTTCTTCAGAAAGAATGCTGAATTCTAATAGAGTTATAGATCTTCAAAATAGGGCAAAACATGGTTACTTTGTCACATCAGTTATTATCAGACTTAGAATTAGGTAATCGTCATCAGATTAACAGATCTTTTTCGTAGTTTGGATCCACTATCGTCGAAAACGCTATCATTTTTGTTTACTAATATCCTCAAACTCAAATGAACGTGTCCATATACATTGTTTGTAGTATATTATTTGTAATTGTAGCGAGTTATCGGATGTTTTATCTTTGAGCGAGGCTATCTTTATAGGAGTAGTCAAGAAGCTTGAGTTTTGGCGCTATGACGTGCTCCAGATTTTAGAAGATCTAAATATAAAATCTTTTAATATAATGGGAATTGAGCAGTGAGATTGGTTTCCTTTCTACATGATAACTCATATTGCTGGTGCAGTGATGTTAGGCGTCTGAGTTTGGGTATTTTAAGGAGCACTCTCTTTTGAGAGACCACTGTCCAATTATGATTTCAAATGATATTATGTTAAAACAAGCTGCGGGGAAGGTTTTGATAGTCAGCTTAAATAAATTGCGACTACATAAAATCACTGAGACAAGAACAACCATAAATAAGGAGTGACAACAAATAATTTGAGTGTTCACTAACATTTACATTATTTACACTGCTGTCAATCGATATTATTACGTAAGCCACCTAATTTTACATACCAGCAAATTCATGGAAAAAACGACACTTCAAACCTCAAAAATATGATTAACAATCGAAACCAGAAACAGCTGCTTATAATGAAGTTGCACTGCTGAAAGATGTATGAAACAGCGATAGTGAAAAATCGTGATTGATAGAAGCTGGAGTAGAGTTGAATGGTGAAGGTGTTCTAAGTGTACGTATATGTACCTTGTTTTTGATGAAGCTTTAGTGGGACACGAATGGATGGAGACATCATGATCCGGTAGATTTCCACAAAATGGTCAACCCAACAAAAACTCGGCAGTAAACCTGAAATTGTTAACGAAAGTACAAATTGACCATAATTGGCGATGAACTTAGTTTTAATCACTCGAAATTAACATGCTATACCTTTGATCATGAATCACAGACTTTTAATCGAGTAAATAGTGTAGTCAAATATGAAGTATAGAATAACTGAATAAGGTGTTATTAAGGCTAGACGTTAACTGAGCTTGAAGCAAACTACTGAGGATATAGAACCAGCGCAGCACTCCTGACAGCAAAACCAATTTTGCAATTTATCCAATGCGAAAATACGCATTAACAGTTAAATGAAAAAAGTTTGGGCGAGCGATTTAGTGAGCGCGACCGTGTACCGGTTACCATACTGTACACAATTAAGTGCACGGCACAGCAAATAGCAATGACATGACGAAAACAAATCAGGCCAGGTATAGCAACGTGAAACACGAAAAGCGTGATGCAACCTACGGTGAAATGGAGGAGCATAACGTAATTATTTTATTCATTTGCTGTTACCTGGCACTCCGATCCCTGTGCGCGGCGCTTTTTTAAGCTTCCTGAACAGTGAACAGAAAAAACAAATAATAAAGTAGCAAGCTACGGAAATTTTGGCAGAATTTATAAAAAAGTCTTAGGTATTTATTTCAACTCTTTGACACTAATTACTTTGTAAGTTTAGATCCCTGTATTTTGAACGAGAAGTCGATTCCCAGATCAGCTCATGAGAGCCGAGTCACCCCGGCGAATGCCGCGGGCTTCATATTGCTGCGCGTGTTAAAACAAATTTTCGGCATAAATTTGTCAGGAGATCGACTGTAATTCCGTTTACGAACCTTTTAAAGATATTTGACAGTGCCGATTCTATCCCTTAAAGGATTTTCAATAGTGCCGAGGAAAAATAAAACATCAAATTCATTCATCTGAACATTAGTAAAGGTTATAATGATATCAAATCAAGATTTCAAACGCGTACAATCATTAACTCTAATCAAGTATTGTCAACTGTGATTAAAGATCATAGCAAAGTATGCTATCCTATATGTAAGCTACAATGAGGAAGAAACAGCATTATACAACAGTATTACAATAGGAATATTCAAACAATATACACATAATATAGCAATGGCCAATTGGCTGACTATAAGGTCATGGCCTGAACAAACAATTTTTTTAATAGTCAAGTGATGCTAAAGCAGAGCACAAATGTGTAATAAGTTAATAGATAAAAATACTGATTCAATGATTAAAATTATAGCTGTGAGTGTCAATAAATTACTGTGTCTCATAAAAAAAGGAACGATGTACACATGATCTGAGATACCAATATCTCAATATTAAAAGGATCTAGTGTCTAGAAACATTCATAGTCCATTGTGGCAGGTATCAAGTTAAACGAAGTAACACTGACTGGCAATGTATACGATTGCCGTCTCCCTCTCTCACCCCTGACCGCTATCAGGGTGCTCCTGAGGATTGAGAATCTAATCCTGGTGCGCATGTAACACATAATAGCCGCATAGTCTTCTCCTCTCTTCTGGGATAGTTTTTCAGCGAGTCTCTTGTGGTATCTTGTGGCTTGTGGACCCCATCCGCCATTTGTTGAGTATATAAGTGGGGTAAAGGTGCCTTTTTCCACCTGGATGATTCTGTTGTTGTACTTTTTCATTTTCCTCATTTCATGAGCTTTATAGATCTGTTCCATATCTTTTTTGTCATATGTGGGTGAGTTGGGGTGGGTAACACAGACATCAAAGAATGTTCGTTCAAATGTGCTCCAGAGACCTCGTGAGGATACATCAGGTGCAGCTCTATCAGCATTGGTACCAACAATTTCTTCATTATCAAGGGGTATCAATGCTGGCTCAGTCACTACATCTCTGCATACTTCACGCTGCAGCTCTGCATTTAGATCGCGGATGTTGTTGTGTCTCATAGAAACATAGCCACCTTTCTTGCATATAAGAGTGTGATTCACATTATTTCTCTCTCCACAAGCACAGTGAAATGGGGTGTTAGGGATCTCCCAACCATAACGCAAGTACAGAGCATCACGGAACTCAATCTTGTTCAGGGAGTAGCCAAATCTCTTCAATGGAAGTGCAGTAAGCCAACATCCTGAACCTTTCTCTTTGATGAACTGTAGAGATCTCTTTAGGTTGGGATCTTTTACACTGTCCTCTATTGATTTGCTAACCGTAAATAAGTGTTTCTCCTTGATTGCCTTGAGACTTTTTATAGTGTCATTTTGAATTGACATGTTGTAATGTTCAAGGGTGTTTTGCTGATTGATAATCAGGTCTGTGAGGTCTTTTGTGATGGTGACTGAGGCTGTGAATTCTCTATTGCAGTTTTCAACTGGGTTGGAGATACCTAGGCCACCATGTCTGACTGGCAATGCAAATATGGAGCGGTCCAAGTCTGATACGTTCTTACCCATGATTGCTGGAATAAAATCTGTTCTGATGCAATCCTCCAATGGTTGAAACATGTGACTTATACCCGGGATGGTCCTCTGAATGAAAGTCCACCGGTGACAAATTCCCTTAGTATATGCAGTCAAAGCAGCTTGGGGCTCCTCAACAGCAATTGATGACAACAGCTTGATGTCCTGACACCATTTATGGACTTTATCTGAGACATATTTGTTCTTAAAAGCTTCGCTGCCAATTGCTGCACCCAAATGGCGTTCTCCTTCAGATTCAATTTTAATACCAGTGCCTGAGAATACTTTCTGCGCAAGATCTAGGTCCTCGCTATTCTTCACAATCAGGACGGTCTTACTGGCTTTTGGGTAGTATCCATACTTTGGTCCTTGCTCCAACAGCGTATCCCACCATATCTTAATACCTTCAATCTTTCCACCAGCACTACTGTCGTCTGCATACCAAGACTGTTTGCAAACACTGGGCTTGGAGGCTGTGGCTAGGTCATCTACTAGAGGCTTGATCCCTAACGCATAGAATGCCATTGCTGCTACATCTCCCTGAGTTGAACCTTCCTCAGACTTAAGTTGGTAGTGGTCCTCGGTAGTATTAATGATCAGGTCTGCTGGCTTTTGGTAGTGGTTCTTTAGATACTGATAGAGCGGAGGACAGATCTCATGAACATTGTGAAGGGCTGCTTCTCTATTAAGACGATTGAATGCATTATCAGCGTCAACCTGTAGTATTGCTTCAGTGTCACTGTCTTCCCAGATCTGTCTCATTGCATGAATGGAAGCCTCTATTCCTGATTTGAGCCCTGCACAGGTCTGCAGTGGGCCAGCAGCATATTGTATATCAGTTTTGAAAGACATTATAACTGCTTTTCCAATGATTCTGCGCAATATCTCGCCGATTCCAATTGGTCTTACACCAGGTTTCCCGTTCTTATCCTGGCCTTTATCAAGAGGGATTAATCTGCATGCAGTGAACTCTTTCAGACAGCTATGATGGATATCTTCTCTACACAGGCGCCTTGCAACAATTGCTATAGACTCAGCAAGTGTCACTGATGCTTTGCCAAATGATTTGCTGCAGATGATATGCTTCCACAAATCTGAGTCCGTTAGTGTTGGGCCGCCTGATCCATCCAAATATAAATATACTGTTTATTGTAATAAACAGTATTACAATAATAAATATAGGTAAATACCAAAATGTAACTATTACTGCTAATAAATACAGTTTAAAGATAAACTTATCAAATTTAAAATTGACACGAAACTAATACGCGGTTTATATTAGAATGCAACACAAACACTAAACACATCAAATAGAAACAAAAAAAGATATCTCGCACTGTCAGTCACTACATATTACAATTATATAAATAACACCGAAGAACTCATATATCAACAGCTCGAGTAGCGCACACTACTAGTACTATTCTAGAGTGTTTGACAGCGGCAGGGGAAGCGTCCAAGGTTCGATGCCGCGACCGTGATCTTTTAAACATTTTGTGAAAGTCGTCTTTGTTTAAGAAGGTCCACTTCCAGTAGCCCATTTTCTCCCCACATAACATTTCTTCATCCTCAGCAAGACCTGTTTTATTTTCCATTACAGTAATTCCATGTTCCAATGAAATCTAACTCTTCAATTTTAATATCAGCGGTCGGATCCTGAAATATGGAAGTGAAACTCAGTAAATTTTTACAGTCAAGTAATACTATAACTTCTATTCGTAAAATTTTACAAGATTTGTTTCCAGTTTTGGACAAATTCACAATATTACTACATAACAACTTAGTAATGTAAGCAGTAAGGGCCCTCTCCTAATTTTAATCTGTAGAAGTGCACGTGCAAATAACGCGCAGCTTCGATGCAAAAATACGTGTGTGCTCTTGGCGCGCGCTAAAACTCTGCGCTGAAAATATTGGTTTGGTATCACAACGAGAGTTTTAAAATTCCCGCCAATTTCAAACTCCAGAAAAAGAATCCGAAATTTTGGGACAGCCTAAAACATATTCTGATTAATGCTTTTCGACTTTATTTGTCCGTAAACTGACAACTACAGCAAATCCATCTTCTCTACGAACTGGGCCCGAGTTACTTGTTTTAAAATACAGCAAATCCATCTTCTCTACGAACTGGGCCCGAGTTACTTGTTTTAAAATACAGCAAATCCATCTTCTCTACGAACTGGGCCCGAGTTACTTGTTTTAAAATACAGCAAATCCATCTTCTCTACGAACTGGGCCCGAGTTACTTGTTTTAAAATACAGCAAATCCATCTTCTCTACGAACTGGGCCCGAGTTACTTGTTTTAAAATACAGCAAATCCATCTTCTCTACGAACTGGGCCCGAGTTACTTGTTTTAAAATACAGCAAATCCATCTTCTCTACGAACTGGGCCCGAGTTACTTGTTTTAAAATACAGCAAATCCATCTTCTCTACGAACTGGGCCCGAGTTACTTGTTTTAAAATACAGCAAATCCATCTTCTCTACGAACTGGGCCCGAGTTACTTGTTTTAAAATACAGCAAATCCATCTTCTCTACGAACTGGGCCCGAGTTACTTGTTTTAAAATACAGCAAATCCATCTTCCCTACGAACTGGGCCCGAGTTACTTGTTTTAAAATACAGCAAATCCATCTTCTCTACGAACTGGGCCCGAGTTACTTGTTTTAAAATACAGCAAATCCATCTTCTCTACGATTTGGGCCCGAGTTACTTGTTTTAAAATACAGCAAATCCATCTTCTCTACGAACTGGGCCAGAGTTACTTGTTTTAAAATACAGCAAATCCATCTTCTCTACGAACTGGGCCCGAGTTACTTGTTTTAAAATACAGCAAATCCATCTTCTCTACGAACTGGGCCCGAGTTACTTGTTTTAAAATACAGCAAATCCATCTTCTCTACGAACTGGGCCCGAGTTACTTGTTTTAAAATACAGCAAATCCATCTTCTCTACGAACTGGGCCCAAGTTACTTGTTTTAAAATACAGCAAATCCATCTTCTCTACGAACTGGGCCCGAGTTACTTGTTTTAAAATACAGCAAATCCATCTTCTCTACGAACTGGGCCCGAGTTACTTGTTTTAAAATACAGCAAATCCATCTTCTCTACGAACTGGGCCCGAGTTACTTGTTTTAAAATACAGCAAATCCATCTTCTCTACGAACTGGGCCCGAGTTACTTGTTTTAAAATACAGCAAATCCATCTTCTCTACGAACTGGGCCCGAGTTACTTGTTTTAAAATACGACAAAGTTAACTGCTGAATGTACCCGGTCAAAAATTAATTATAGTTTATATTAAAATGTTGTCTATTGTCTATGTTTTACTATAATGCTGGGAGCCTTGTTGTAAATAATAGGGTACATACCATTCCTTGAAAGTCGTTATTTCGGAGTGAGCAATCATTTTGTTGACTAGCGAATCTAAATTGAAATAGTCGAATATCACTCAATTTCAGTTGCAGGTCGACATCCTTAAAATTAGAGAGCAAATAATTTTATTTTGTACTCTACTTCAGTCAATATAAATAGAAATTACAGCAATTTGAAGTAACAGCATATCAAGCTATATCATACATAATTATGAAAGCCTCGCAGAGATCTCGATTAAATCTGTAAACGTACATTTAACGGTAAGATATATAGATAGCGCGCAATATATATGCGCACGCATAAAACCAATATGGCTGCCACACAAAGCTACAAACTGGAACAAGAAATGAAAATTGTGAATTCAACAAGCTTGGATACTATTATCCAACGCGACATTGGTTTGGGCGCATTATCGACACGTTTTAAATGCGCGGAATATTTTTGTGCGCGGCACTAGCATTTTAAATTTTCAAAATTCAAATCATAGCCAGAGTTATGGTTATTTTTCAAGACAAATTTTGAGGCAAATTTTACGTGTAAATTATTCATTTTTCATTCATGATCACTCATAATTTGAACAATTTACCTTGGATTGAATTGAACTCTTCAGTATTCGATGATTAAAACAATTGTTTTAAGAACAGAGTAGTTTTAAAGCTAAACATTCGCAATTTGTCTTAACAGGAGTCTTGGGAGAATTATAAAAATGAAATTTAAACGTTTTAGCGGCGCATGAAGCCCGCGGCGTTCGCTGGGGTGCGAGTTTTATTCGTACTCTAAAAGTAGCTGGAAATCTGGCCTCTGGGGGAGGGGGGGGGGGGGGGGTGGTCTGAAAATCTGCAATTTTGGCGGATGTCCTAAGAGAGTGTCGAATGTGGAGAAGGCAACCTTCACCTCGGCTGTATTTCTCACATCTGGAGAAATGTCTAAAGAGTGTAAGCAGTTTGTCAACAGAGTAACAAAAATTAGAAAGGAGAGATACTGCAATTTAGTAAGGCATGTGAGAACGAGGATAAGATTTGCAACAACTCTTATTGCTCTACGAGGGTACTGAGGAAAGAAGGTGGACACCAAACATGGGACCCATCTATCAAAAGTCTCGTACAACCTCATCTCTGCCCTTATAATGGAGTAGATCATTTGTTTTGAAACTTGTATATATTGGATTGTTAAAGTTTTTAAATATTGGTAGCAATGTGTTGTGCTCTGCCTATTGCAACACTTAACTTGGTTGTGCTCTGCCAATTGCATCACTTGATTTAATTGAATGTATACATTGTTTAATTAGATTGATTTTTTACCGTCAGGGCCTTTTCATAAGGATCTATTTATAATTGGGGCAAGCGATTTAGCCGGGGTGCGCCAGGGGAGATTTTGAACCCTATCATATCATGTCGGGTGATTCGGAATCAGCGTTCAAGAATGCATCGATTTAAGCTGATTTCAATTGAACTTGTATTGATGGATGATAATTGATCACTCGACACTCGACTGTCACGCGATTTTTCTTACCCGTTCTCTAGCTGGCCCTAAAAAACTATTCGAAATCCTTACCCTCTAATCTGATCCCAACCCTAACTCTAACCCAATCCCTAACAAAAGCATATGCTGAAACTCTAACCCTAACTAGAAATTAGACCAACTTCCTTATACCGTCATATCACGTGATCGAGACAGTTTTTTGCCAATATCTCGCCAGAGGAGCATGTAAACCCTATGTCATGGAGTATGATTCGGCGCGGAATCAGTGTCAACCTTTAAGAAAAATCTAAAAGATCGAGTGTACATATATGGTAAAGTGATTTAGCATGATTGTGTATTGGGGGCCCTTTTAGAAAAATATTGAAATTCCAAAGCACGCTCATGAAACTCATGGCGCTGTGCTTAAACGCCAAATAACTGTTTACTTATAGTAACTGATCACAAATAAATTTTATATTAGTTACTGTAAATAAAACAATGTGGGACCCTGCTCAAAGACTTAAAATTTTGTAAAGTTATCAGGTTGATCTATTTTGTATTTGTAATAATAACGCCCCCAACGTTAATGTGGCTCTTGCTATGTGTTGGTTCAGCCGAATTAATTATTATGTAATCAAGTTTATTTTTCTCTTTCAGTTAGTTGTCATCCGGCCAAACAATAAGCAACTTATATTGCAGTACCATTTATCAATTAGTTTATCAAAATATGTCATTGTAATTTTGCATGGCTGAAATGTAACGCTTGATTTATATATAATAATTAATTGAATTTTCAAATAAAAAAAGATGATTGATTGACAGGCTTTGTATATAAAATTCTGTCCCATTTATATGTTTCATTGACTTTATAGTTGTCTCTGATAGAGGGGAGTGATATCTATCAGCTGTTTATCCAGCCACCTTAAGCAGTAAGCTCCATACTGGGACACTATTATCAATCATCATCACTGTAGTAGTGGTGTCACTGATACAGCTAATAAATGAGAGGTAAGGTAGCAATGGCTTGTATTGAGTTCCCCTCCTGTGATTCGTTTCTGACCTGGGACAGCTATTGTTTATCAACTTTTGCTTTCTCTTTGACAGAAATTATATTTTATAGCTCTTCCTTTAAATAGTTATAAGTTCCCAATGTTTTGATTACTTTATTCTGATTAATGAGCAAATTATTCCAGGTTTGTGTCATTCATTTTGTGATTTGTTTCTTTTGTAGTTAACTCTATGAATTGTAACTGCATTGTATTCAGATTATGTCAGGGAATTATCTCGAAGATATAGACAACTTCATCTCTAAGCTGGGGCCACCCGACCAGCTACTTATTAGCCGATTTGAAGTTGGATGCACTGCTTGTGAGCCAAACTTTGTTGTTGGCAGAAATTTTAACACCAAAGCCAAACTTGTTAACCATTTCAAATCTAGTTCACATGCTATAAATGTAGAAAATGCAGAGGAGAAAAAGGAAGGGCACATCAATACAGTAGAGGAGAATCTCTTCAAGATCAATGAAGAAATTAAAAGCCTAGAAGAACAAATTGCAAAAGACACAGCCCAAATCAGGGTTACTGAAACCGAAACCATCAAATATAAACAATCTATTTTGTCAAAAAGTAATCATGATTCAGAAATTAACAACACAAAGAATCAAGAAGAATCCAAAGATAGTTATTATCAGTGTCCAAAATGCACGTTTAAGACTACCAGGTTGAAAAAATTCAAAAAGCATTTGCATACTCATACTGATTCTTCTTGTCAGATGTTAGCCTTAAAACTTGCATAACATCTCTCATTCAACTCAATGTTTTATACCATGCTATGGTTATTTTTAACTTATTCAGTCTTTCAACTTTTTAAGATGATGTTTGATCTTATGTTTTTCAATAGTTCTCAATATCTAGTTATATTATATCATGGATCCCCTGTGAAATATAAACTTTCTTTATCCATGTTTTATCCAGAATTTTGTATTACCACTGCAACTGTTACCTTATTAATATTGACCATAAATCTAGTTTGGATTTGAAATAAAGATAATAATTGTAGATTTTAAGTACAGCAATTCTCTTGTGCCAATTATAGAAAATATCTTAGTTATATATCAGGTAGCTAAACTAGTCAAGAATTTTGTTGAGGTTAAAGTTACCAATTGTATTAGGGTGCATGATGCATGTGCATATCAAATTTATCCATAACTGATGATACAAATTCTTTCCGAACACTGTTTTAATTAAGATTAATAATCACGTTATGCTATTAAACCTGTACCATTTCTTCAGGAACATGGCACAATTCAGGAACTACTCATGGGACCCTTTACTGATCATATCTCAAATGTTAGCTATGCAATGCACCTTCTATTTTGGACTTGGTACTGTCATGTATTTACTTGCTTTCTTACACGTTGAGGACATCTCTCTGGACAGAATATTCATCAGTAAAAAAGGTGATATGTTGGATCTGGTGACTCTCTTTGCGTATGTTACAAACTGTTTCATCACAGCTGTAGGTTTGTGGTACATAGTCCAACGTTCCAAGCAGTGCCTTGACTTCACCGTTACCATCCACTTCTGGCACTTTGTCCTGACCTGTCTCTACACTGGATTCCCTACATTGTTATCATGGTGGCTACTCACTCTGGTCTCCTGCATTGTGTCCACATTTCTGGGAGAGTACCTGTGCAGGTACACTGAGCTGGAGGAGATTCCTCTGGTGGGCGTCAGGACTACTAATACAATTTCTGATAATCCGTAGTGGGGTGCTGGTTAGAGGTTCTGATATCAACTATGAATTGTTGGTGTTGGGATTCTAGTGGGGATCATTGACGCTGAGCTGGTGTGATGTGATAGTCGATGTTGATATTGCTGCAATAATCAGTATGTGCTATAGATATTGCTGTGAAAGGCAATATTGTATGCAATGTGAATTAGCAATATGTAGTGAATAGACGGTTGAGTGTATAAAGATAGGAGATGAAGAAGCTATTTTGAGCCATATGATGTATTAAATATGCCTTATTGTGACATGGATGTAAGCTGAATATGGATCATGGAAGCTAGCTGTAAATATCACAGATGTTAACTGTCAGATCATTGACAGAATAACAATTCACCATTGTAGAAATTTGATTTAGATATAATATATGATAAATAATTTTCTGCTTCATTCAAAATTTTGGGTCAAAAAATCTTTTCACGTTTTTATCATGAAGCTATGGTTTATGTCCATGAATTGTGGATGTTTACAAGTATAGATTGAACAGTTTGCAAAGTTTTCTCTAACAATTCCATCTGCATAAAAAATGATAATTATTATTTATGAGTGTGCTGTGTGATTAATTTATACAAATCAAGTTGATTGATAAAAATACATAATACTATATTTGTAACTAAAATTGTGGTTATTCACCGTTTTTACTTTGTCACAACATGAACATGTTCTTCTGTTGTATGCAAACAATTAAAGAAAACTTTCGTTATTGAGACAAATAAAAGTCTTGGAAAGTCCCATAATATTATGTTTGGTTAAGTTTAAACTTGCCACTCATATGCAATGTTCACAAATTGATCTTTATAAAGCTGCTGAATTACCTGTTCAACTTTACCAAACATCTCCTAGAAGGCATGGAGAATAGTGATCTCCCTAAAGCATGGAGTATAGACCCACGAGAACGAATTAAGGCACTGAGCGAGCTCGCCTCAGGTAGTGTCAGCATCAATCATGGCATTCCTATCAAGAGATATTACCGCTCAGGGGTGGAGCTCGAAAGAATGGTATGTTTAAGATTGTTTTTTGCAAAAGTGTGGTGGTGACTGGTTACTTTATGTAAATTTAAATTTAATTTGAATAAACGTGGAATATTCGGGGTACTATCTTTTAATGGGTACTCCCAGGCAAAAGTGTATGAGGACGAAAAGAATCTGGAAAAAGGATTCTTCTTGTACATGAAATACACAACGTAAGTGCTTACTATCTGATCATTGAGTCAGTGTCCAGTCAGTATCCAGTCAGCTACAGTCAGGCATTAAAGACTAATTAAATATCTCTCATCATTTTTATTAGATTATTTTGATTATATCCCTCTTGCTAGTATGATCTTATTCTTCATTGTACAGATTGTTTGTGGAGTGTCTACCAAAACATCCCGAATACAAAAGCCCACAAACTTCAAATGAACGAAAAATTGTCCGGGGTAAGCTGAAGACAATATTTGATAGAGCTGAGATCATCAAGAATAACCTTACCATAATTTATGCGGGACAGCATAAGAAATGGATTGTGGAGGAACAGATTAGGGTAAGACAAAAATCCTTTGAGAATTTGATAAAAACTTCCAAAACTGTGACAATTTGAATAACTGCAAGAACAAATGTAGTAAATTCCTGAGCAACCTGCTGTTAAATGGTAAATACTGGATATAAAGCACTATTTTACGGAATATTTAAAATAAAAAACACAAAGTTACTTTAGCAAGCTTCATCAAATAACAAGACATTTTCCCACAGCAAGCAGAGGCAGAACAAAAGAGGTTACAAAAAGAAGCACAATTAGAAAAAGAGGCAGTTGCCGCAAAGCGAGCCGAGATGGTGCGCCGTGAAACAGAACTAGCGCTCGAGTTGGAACAAATTGAGAAACAATTGGAAGAAACTCGAACTATTGCCGTCAAAGCTAGTGAAAAACCCATTGTTATTCCTCCACCAATGCAGAGGTAAGTAAAGAACTAGTATTTAGAAGGATGTACTGTAACTTTGCTTTATATAATTCATCCCAAATAAGATTGTTTTTTGTGGCATTAAGTTTATCGATTTTTTAATTTAAATTTAAATAGATCCTATAATTTAGCAAACTGTTCAGGCAGCCCACCTACCCAAGCCTCCAAACAGCAGAGCCTTCACGTCCTGCACCTAGTAATAACAACAGTGCTAGCATTATCAGCTTTAACGAAGCATACAACAATGCAATAAGCCCTGCAGCTTCAGCACCTCTTATCCTGCCCCCTCTGGAGTTACAGCACACTTTACCGCCCAGTGCGCCAATACAGATTATAAGCGACACTGGTCCTTTCCCTTCAGTTGATAGGTCGACAAAACCTGCTGTGCCTCAAATTGACAGGTTTCATTGAAGTTTCTTATTAAATCGTTAAAGCGATCCAAGTGTTTTGGTGGGTTGCAACGAATTCGCTATTTCTTTTTAAGGAAAATCTCATTAGAACGTGAGTGCTGTATATAATGCAAATGCATAAATTAAAATCACTTGAAATTTGAATAGCTTAACTTATTGCAAGTTAAGTTTTACGTTTGTTATTAACATACAATATTTTCCGCGATCCACTAGCTATTAGACCATTTTAGGAAACTTTGAAGAGTCCAGTTCTTTTATAGATTACTAGTGTGGTGTTAAGGGCCCATACACCAAATCTGTCCAGACAGTTTACTGACCATCATTTGTACGTGCTGTTCTGCACGTGTGTAAATATATCGTGTCTCAAAAGGCTGTGTTTTTAATTTTATAGCCTTTTAAAGTCAAAAAGTGAGAATTTTCATTTTTAGGCTTGTTTTGACCAAAGAGTCCGTGAGAGAACATCGGATTGTTTTCATACTTTCAAGTTTGAAAACAAATTTATTTCACACCACGGAGATCATTAACTCAGTATATTTAATCTGCCCTTTTTATAACTACATTAGTATAATTCTAACCTCTCACCTGAAGGTCCACGAAACCAGCCGCCCTAGCAGCTAGCGATATGTTCGCAGACATGATGAAGGAGGATTCACAGCGCGAAGTTATTGTGCCCACCTCGCTACCTGACAAATTCCTGTCGGTCTGTCTTGACAATACGCAGAAAAACATTGAGACTTGTGGCATTCTGGCTGCTAAACTGACAGCTAATAATTTTACAAGTAAGTCTTATTAACTTTTTGTGAGCCTTAAATTAGATCAAATTTGGACACATTCCACGATAAAGATGTGTTTTAGCTCAAATAATACGGCAAAGTGAAAGAAAATTGCTTTTGCAGTCTACACCGGCACTTTTTTAATTCTATTATTCTTAATTAATTTAGTCTAGGGAATTAATTTAGTCTAGCTAATGATCCATTGGATCTATGTGATCTCATCAGTCGATTCAGCCGAATGATAGGAAACTTGATTGAGGGTTAAATGAGGAGGGGTAACTGTTAAAAGTTCAAGAAACTTCCTAGAGTACCCCTTCAGTACATACTGTAAACATAGTACTATTAACTATATTAACTATTCACTATTAATTGGTAAATGGGATGGAATGTGAGCAAAAAGATTCAGCTGAAATATAATTACATAATTTCAGTAACGCACGTGATCTTACCAAAACAGCACGGAACACCTGACTCTTGTCAAACGCTTGCGGAGGAGGAACTGTTCGAGTATCAGGACAAACTAGATCTTATAACTGTCGGATGGATACATGTACGTACAAACATACAGACAAACAAATATACAGACATACAAAGAGACAAACAAACATACATGATGCATTTACTTAACTTTAAAACAAACATATTTAACGGACAATTAAATAAGTCTTGATACTGATATCTTGATGCTTTTAACTAAATGTACCATTATTATAATGTTACTGTAGTGTTACTATACTGTAGTGTTACTATAGTGTGACTGAGCTAGTAACTTAGTAACTCAGTATGTAACATGATATGCAATGTACTTGAGCCACGTAACAGTCACAATAATTAGCTAAGAAAGAAACTGATCAGTGGACATTGGACACTGCTCTATCATCAGCACAAGGAGAGGTAAACTTGCACGCAATATGCATTATGCACGTAATATTCACATGATAAATACACTTAATGTAATATAGTGGTTTTATTTTCAGACTCACCCGACTCAATCAGCATTCCTTTCGAGTGTAGATCTACACACACATTGTTCTTATCAGCTGATGTTAAAGGAGGCTATAGCTATCGTGTGTGCGCCTAAACACAACAGGTAATAATTCCTCTTTTTAAAGTTTTAAGGGGTGTAATGTATGTGAAACACAGATTTGGTCTTAGAATTTGTGTCAAATTAAAGAAGGGTAATTGGTTAAATTATCTGCTAATTATGATGTTGTCAAATTAGTCATACCCCCGAGCGTGGCAAGAATGTCGCAAACCCAATTTTTGTTATCAGAGGTTTTCATCACATAAGTCAAATCCAAACTCATGTTTATAACGTAACAGCTAATGTTAAAACGGTATACCAAGGTAACATCATACTAATTACTAGCAGCAGGTCATGTTTCAAAAACCAGTACAATTCTGGAACAATCCTTGTTTTTTAATGACGTAATTACTAATTACAAGATTGGAGTGTAACTTTAAAAAATATCTTGTTTTATTTTATCTAGTACCTATTTTATATCTGATAAAGATATAGATAAGAAATATAGATAAGAGATCTAGATAAGAGATAACTCAATATTTTGGTGACGAATTTTGGTTGACAATTAGAATAATATGAAATGTGGAGATCTTATAATGTAATGTAAGCATCTAATCTACTGTGCTGACACGTGGTAATTATTTGAATATTTGAAATTACACGCATATCATGATATGTATTATGTAGCACTAGTATGATCGGTATTTTGGTGGTATTTTGGAGTTTGCAATGTGCCAGGTGCCTGGACCTTATTGAATGTTACTTACACTAATTACTTAAAATATTGAAGTTATACCATACGATACGGTTATACCATACCATAGACAAACTATTGGAGTTATACCATAGACAAACTTCAAAAATTTATTAAAAAACTAAATGTGTTCCAGATGTTTATCAGTAAAACCTCTACCATGTTTACAAGTTTACAAGTTTAACCTCAATTTACCTCTCTTTCAGTACAGGAATATTTTCACTGACGGACCCACACGGAATGGAATCTGTTAGCAGGTGTACAAAATCAGGCTTTCATCCCCACCCCACTATCCCTGCATTGTTCGAGGTAAGAACAGTTATCACGTGACCGATTATCTAATTAATTAACCAATTATTTGATCGAATAACTGATCAAACTGCAGCGGATCATTGCATGAATACCAAGCTAAATGTCACTAATTAATAAACTCACAAACTTACACCAATGTTATGGCCCAGTGCAGCGTACAGCCATTAGACCGTATACATCTAGTGTTGAGATTGCCAGATCAATTAGTCCCTGCTCGCTGCTGGCTCTTTGTTTCTTACTTCCTGGTCTATTGTTGTAATCTTACATTTCATAACATTACATAACATTACATAACGTTATGTAACGTTGTATGACAGATCATTTTACTTGTAAAGCTTGCCCGGTTCTCCAACATTTCGTATTTCTTAATCCTCGCTTTTGTTTGCTGTTTGAATATTATACTTTGTATCTTGTTTACAATGTGGCCTGTAGGCTGTACGTGTTTGTGTTGTTTTGTTTAGTCCTCATCATGCTGGATTGATAAATAATACCGGTTATGTTTGGCAGTGATCCAGGTTTTAACGCGTGTTAGTTAATTAGCTAATCATTCAATTAGCTATTAAAATTTTAAACTTTCAGGACTGTAAACACGTGAGAATGGACAACAGTTTAACGGCTCAAGTTATCGACCTTAGATAAAATAACATGTAGTGTCACAGAGATGTATACTATACTATACAGAGATGTATACTATACGATAGAGGTATACAAAGAGTAAAATTGTTGAGCTAGCCAAGTTGATTCTTGATCGTGAACTGTCGCTGAGGTTTCAGTGTTACTATAAATCGTTTTGCGGTAAAAAAAGGGGCCGGTATTTGCTATTTAGAGGTAGCATTTTGTGATTGTGCGTTATAATTTCAACTTTTTTGCCATTTCAAATCACTTCAGTTATTTGCCGAATTTTCTAACAGATCTTTCGTAGAATTGTGATTTAGTACGCAGTGTAATTGTCTGTTTTATGACACTTTTTTTCTTTTCATAAAAGTATGTGCTTTTGATATATCTACAAAGATTTGTCTTGGATCTTGGATCTCTTGAAACGTCTTTTGTGATTTACTATGTGAATATAATATATTGATATTTTGGTAGGTTTTCTGAAATAAATCAGAATAAGAGAAATGCTTATCAGAAAAGAGATTAAAAAACGTGCTTTATGATGTATGAACATCTAATGTGAATAATAATTGTGATTTAACTTTATACGATCTTTTACATCTTCCAAAAACGATCTTTATACGGTTTGGGTTGTTGTTTTTTCTAAGGTGATCAGACTTCAGTTTTAGATTTACCTTTTATCTAAATTATTGAATAATAAAATTTGATTATTATGTAGAATTGTAGTTTAACTTTGCCGTGTTGTGAACTATTTCAGTGTGGTGTGACGTTGCGAAATCCTAGTGTGGATCTTGAATTATTCGCTAATAACCAATGAATGAAATTGCATTGTTGATAAAATGCTTTTTTTCACGGTAGCTCTTGTGTTATTTTAGTCAAGATTTTAAAGTGGGTGTAAGCTTTACTCTGCTGTCAAATTGATTGACCCACCCTAATAATGAACTCAGGAATTTCACTTTTAGGAACGCGCGAAGCAGTATATCTTAGCGCGTTAGCATTTGTTGCACGCGCGTTCTTTCGCAATATTTGTAGATATTAAAGTTTAACCTGGGCATGATCTAACTCAATATTCGAAACTTTTATACTGAGTAGTATGATCTAATGTATCGTCTACTTTAACTCCACTTTATATTCCTATTTTAGCATGGGAACACCGGAGCGGAATTCGAGCACGGATCGGTTCTCCAGTATGTCGGTACCGGAACATTTGAGTGTGGACCCGGACGATCTGAGAACAAGGAAGAACTCTGATTTGAGTAACACCAGCGATAACGTTAGTTTTTCAACGGGTTTGGATTATCTCTAGTTTCAAAATTATGATTGTTTTCCTAGCATTGGTTGCATGATAATTATGGATAAGCTCTGATGGTTTTATAATTAATTTTGTTATCTAATCAGTGGCGAAACGTACATGTGTGCCGCCCCAGCCCCCACCGCTAATTTTTTTGCCGCCCCAAAAATTTTATTGGTCCTAAATAAAATTTAAAAAACGTCGGGCCTTCTTTTTGCCAGCTTTTTTTTGGAAGCAAAAAAGACCCCAACTTTTTCACGTTGACCGAACGTTAAATTGGACAGCATAATACACTAATTGGGCTTTTTTTCTTTGATAAATACCTGAATTTCGGGAAAAAGCCGGCCCCTTCAGGAGCGGTCGTTTTGCCACTGTATCTGATTTCTCCTCCAGGCCTTCTGACTCAATGTTTTATAATGTTTAAAAAGCTAAATCCCGACAATTTTAGACCACTTTGTACAACTGATATCGGGATGTCAGACGATATTTCATTTTACACATTCAAATACGGGTATAAATTTGACGGAAAGGGTTCCATCAATACATTCACTGTTATACGGACACCTCAAATGTTCACATCATATTTCCAACTCAACTAGATATTTCAGATGATGGTTCCAGACAGGCTGCTAGTAGACGACATGACTAACCCTTACCACGTTCCACACTTGGATACACCCCCCAGGGTCCTTACCGTCGGGGACGTTAAAAGAAGATCTCATGTCAACACCAACGGTTCTGTTTCCGCGTAAGTTGGACTGATTAAGATATGAATATTGGGCGATTGTAGATGAGAGGTTTATTTGACTAATAGGGAAACTTTCCTTGCATTATGTTCTGTCCATCAAATTGTCAGTTGGGAACATTCTTTTCTGATTGTTTAAAACTCATCACTTGTATCAGTGTTTGCTAATGGATTGTTCATATTTTCATTGTTTTATATTCTTAGGCCGATTCCTGCTGCACCAAACTTCGAACAAGACGAAGACATCTTAACTCTCGCCAATCGAATCCTAGCTCTCCATCAAAAAGTGATCACACTTGAAAACAGATTGAACATCAAAACTGAATCCAGTTTTACGGGCGCTGCTGCATATTACTTCAAGATATTTGGGATTAGCCTCGCGGCTGCATTTCTAGTGCAGTTTCTTTCAAAGAGATGACATACTTGCTAATTAATTCATAACTTTGGTTTATTGTCTTCATATTATGTGCGAGAGGTGAAATCAGCTTAAAGAGCTGCTCTATTAGTTGGACAATGAACATGAACAAATATTCACTCCTCTTGAGCATCGCCTTCATAGCAACAATATTCACTCTTCATAGATATGGATGCTGGCGGGGAGGTTAACCAATTTTGTTTTGACACGTGACAGTGATTACGGGTTTTGATTGGTCATTAGTAAAAGCTGATCTATTGATCTCTATCACGTGTCAGAAATACTATTGCTCACTTCCCGATCAGTATCATAATCTACATTTTGACTGATATTTGGCGCTGTTAACAGCTCATTTGGTAATGCATATTTACTGTGTATGTATATTTGTAAGGTTTTGTCATCGAGTTTATATGCAAACTAAGATAATAGTTGTATGATCATGTTAATAGTTTATACTTTATAGCGTTATTATTAGCGATCTGCAATTTTTAAGGTTTCTTCGATATTTTGAAATTTTAGGATCACTTGATTATCTTAACGAATTGATTAACTGTGCATGATGACTAAAGACTTACGATAATGCCAGTATTTTTACTGGGTATAATAATGATTAAAGAGCCATACAACAAAGTTACCAATGTTTCTGTGCAGCGAAGAAACATGAACTTGTAACTGGTAATTACTGCACTGTTATCGGGTCAATTCATTATTATTGCTGTTATTGTTATTGCCCTCTTACTGATCTGTACCAGTGCCAATGTTTCTGTGCGGCTATTGGTCACTCTATTAGTCTGTGTTTGATATATTTTATCAATTATTTGTCTTTGTTAAAGTTGGTATGCAGTAAACCTTGATAAATTTTATCAATTATTCGTCCATGTTTCGGTTGTTTGTATGCAATAAAACTTTATATATTTTGCCACTCCCACAAAATGTTACCAACATCTGTGTTTAATGGCTTGGGATCGTTCAGATATTACGTTAGCAGCCTAAGGGGAGGGTGATTGGAATTGCTAAGGCTATCTTAATTTCTACAAAATGTCTAATAGCTATGTGTGAAAGTAATTTAGTAGAGGAGAGAGGGTCTAAAATGGGAAAAATCTGGCTTGATGATAATAATATGTGAACGATCCCCAATCCCCATAGATAACTCAAGTCGTGTTAACCATAGTTAATCTTCGTGCGGTCAGTAGAATTAAAGACCCTAAATAACTGGATATCGAACTTATCGTGGTTGCTTAAGAATGCAATTACATTTTAAATCGACTTTTTTTGTTAATCGTATTATAACTCAAGGTTGTGATCATGATATTTATTGGTGAGATGCTTGGTAACTTTTAAATGGTATAATTACAATTGAATTGATAATTAGTTTTTCGCCATACTGTATTATGTGAATTCAACTTTTTAAGTTTGATAGCACTGAACTTCTTCTATTTTATTTGTTCAATTTCGTGATATCAAGTTCAAAGTAAATTATAAGCAATCTGAGGTCTTGCACAACTTTAAAAGTTATAAAACATGTGTAGCGTTCACCAATCATATAATCTTAAAATGTACAAAGATAAAACAGCAGTTCGGAAATCAGATAAGAAATTTAACAGTTCATCGAAGATACTGTTAATTTGGATTATCTTTCCCAGGCCACGGCCATAATATTACTCTAATCATATTCTGCACTCTGGCCAATATCTTGCATTTTCTTTTCCTCTTTGATACGCATTTACACACTTCATGCAGGGCTCTACCCTTTCAGTCCAGAAAATCTTTAAACAATATGCAAACCCCCACATCTTACAAGTGAAATTCCACAGAGTAGTTAACATACTGGTTAACAAGTTTAATATTGTGGTGTCACGTTACTAGTGACAATCACTGTGACACTAAGTCATTTCAAGACAAAAATTCACACGAAAAGTAGCGATATTTTGCGTTAAAAAGATATATTCTTGATTCGCCACAGAAAATGATAGAAACGCGATTCTGTAAATACCATGCACGACTAATATTTGCCATCGGTTATTACCCATAGCCAGGGAGTGCGTATCACCAGCCGAAGTTGTACCAAATCACAGCTTGGTAACTGGCCGACTTGCATCCGACCGGATTTGAATCCGGGCATTCTGCTTGGGAGCCGGGGCTTGGGAGGCAATCGTGTTACCACTACACCACCCGCCCGACTAACCCCCCTACAGCTAGTATACTACAGTAGTATAGTGCCTTGGCACAGAGTGGCTTCAGGCTTAAGGTTAATGAAAAGGAGATAAGCACCTCAGGTCATCCCAACACCGGGAGGGACCTAGCCTTGTATTACCCATAGCACCAAAAACTACCACTTATGAAATCTGTTTTTAATTTTTCGACTTCAAGGTAAAACAACGTAGTATATGGTCAAGTATTTGTCATAATACACCAATAATAATATTGGCAAAAGTCTAATAACTTCCGATAATTAGCCATTAATTATTTAACTACCTAGTCCAGCCGTTGCCAGCAAATAACAGCAACAACGTGTCTTTTGCAGTAGTCATGTTTATTATTGTTATTTAAATCTAATTTTGTATATATATATTTATTTCAATCCCCTATATGTACGAAATATATATATATATTTTGTACATATAGGGGATTGAAATAAATAATTTTGATTATCGCCAATTAGTCGTGTAATTTTGTACAGGGTGGGCCAAATGTAACTGTGCAAACGTTGGCCTTAATAGCTCAGTCACTGAGTGCTCAATCGAAATAATTCTTTCCGGTATGACTCACCGTACCACTGGTTCGAAGAATTTGTCAAATCGAAAAATATTCGTGTTCATTTTTTTCGAATGAAGGTTCATTTTCCCATTTATTTGATAGTTTGGATAGTCGGATCGAGCTATATTTTATTGAATTGTGTTTGGCCATTCGAATTAAGTTTTTCCTGAAAGAATTAGAGTTGTAGCTTCTCAGATAACCGAGATAAGAAGCATAACGAGTTTATTCATCACGTGTGATCAGGTGATTGGTTAACCTAATCACGTGATTGAGCACCGTTGCCTACAAAGCTACACTCATCGAGCAAGGGTACCCTATGCAAATGGCGATATATCGAAGTTTATGAAATAAAAGATTTAATGTAGTTAAATTCTATTTATATTTGTGAATATTAGCATTATCATTATGGAGAGGGGCGAGTTATAATATTATTATATTTATTATCTTGACAGTTGCTGTTGTATTTGTAACTTAAGATTTAAATTTGTATTCCTTGTATTCCTTGTATTCCTTGTATTCCTTGTATTCCTTGTATTCCTTGTATTCCTTGTATTCTTTGTATTCCTTAGGTGACCCCGTTAACCATCCCGTTAAACATTACAGGAATCGTCAAGCTGCTGCCCAATTAAGGTGTCCTGTCAGTGTCACTGTCACATAATCACCCAGTCAATTTTCTTTACGAAGATACACAAAATGATTGATAACTTCGTCATTTCTAATCCGTTTTGCCTCATTTGTTCAGATCAGATGCAACATTTAATAATCTACCGTCTCTAAAAAATTAGGCATCCATCGATCATGTTCAAAGATAACAATATAGGTGTTTTAATATTGAATGGGCGTGGTCTAAAATATTTGGATTTTCAAATCTTGGCGACGAAATCCTCGAACAAGAAGGTACAGTATGCCATTTGCAAAGCAACAGCTCTCAAATATAAAATAAAGCGCGGAGGTATAAGACCAAACGTTTGCACACTGACTTTTGGCCCACCCTGTATGTTATGTAATTGTAAACTAATTGTAATTTAAATCGTCTGAGGAAGACTACTTATTCAGTTGCGTAATTACCACCGATAATTAGCTAATCAGTTAATTAGTCAGAACACCGTTAGTATCACTCCATCTTCCACGTGTAGTGTGTACTGAGCGGAGGAATACAGACTTTTATCTACAATTAATGTATTAAAACCCAACACAAAGCTGGTAAACAAGCAAACAGGTTTATCTCTCCCTTCTTATCAGAAAATGAATCAAATTTATCTGCACAGCATGCAGTGACAGCTGGTTCAGCAGCCAAATAGACTAGTTTGATATGTCAGTCCAATATCCGGTTCTTCTGCTGTGTATTTCTGTATTTGGTAATCTTTGTTCACTGTTGATGATTTTACATGTCACGTCTTTCATTTTAGCAATTTTATAGTATCGCAATGTCATGCAGCTTTTCATATAAAGCTCCAGCGGCGATTATCTCTGTATTTGCACCGCATAGAACCGCGAACTGCTACCTTATGACCACCATAAGTAATAAACATTTCGTGATGTTTGCCTCCTAGTCTTGGCAATTATTTTCTTTTAGCCTAATTTTTCCAGATTTTGGCACGATTTTTTGTTATTTTTTGTATCAAATGTTAACAGGAAAATGAGAGATTAAGGGGTCGTTCACATATTACGTAATCAGCCCAGGGGGGGGGGGGGGGTTTCAAATGCTTACGCCTACGGTTGATTACGGGGGGGGGGGGGGGGGGGTTTGTTGATTACGTAATCAAAATTTTAATTTTATACCGATTTTCGAAATACCAATTGGACAATTTTCGTTAATTATGTTATCAAAATTTTCGTTTTTTAAACCAATTTTCGTTTAGTAAGTTATTTCATTCATTAATCCGTTGTGATAGGGGGGGGGGGGGGGGTGTCTAATCTTGATTACGTAATATAGGAGGGGGGTTGGGTCTTGATTACGAGAATATGTGAACGATCCCTAACTGGATTCTTTGATTATTAAACACGTACGTTGTACGCGTTAAACTGGTCCGTGAACGGTGAACCGTGCAGTGCCCCTCATGCATGGAGAGGTTTGAAGTTATCACATAACAATAATTGAATTGGGACTGATCAGTTGGTTAATTTTATTTTTATTACATGTACTTGGTTTAGTAATTTAGGCGAGATATTTATAAGATAAGGACCCTGATCGTTCTCATTAAATCAAATTAAGATAATTGACCAACTGATCAGTCCCAATTCGATTACCTTACTCGGGATTATTATGACCGGGATAAAGTGGCGGGTTTAGGGTAATTTCGCCATATTTTTCCCGAACCACATTTTCACCGGTCGTTAATAAACCCGCCGTCTCAGCTTTTAGGGTTCCCAAGGGGTATGGGTGCTCATATTTTAATCGTTGTCTTATATTCACTAAAGAAGACTACTGGGACACTTGTTGTAGGTTTTTCGACTTCATTTGGCTAAAATTGCAAAAAATTCACCTTTTTGCCCAATTCTTGTCATATATCCTTATAGTCAAATTGTTTATTTAAATAGGCCAATTTTTAATTTCTTAGGTATTGACTATTTCTACATAATGAAATAAGACTCAAAGTAAAAGTAACAGTTAAATTAAAACTTGAATTAATTAAAACTGTCAATAACATGAATCAGTTTCATCAGTCATTTATTCATAATTCTAAACAATGTGAACGATGCATTCTTTCGAAGTTTGATTAACCACGAGTCATTATTTCTGTCTACTTTCAACAATTATTGATAATTCGACTTGTTTCACAAATTTTAGCAATGCGAAAATTTCTAAACTTGCTTATCTCTAATAAGGAAATTTACGTCTGAAACAAAATTTTTGAATCTAAAATTGAAAGGTTGGACACCGGTCAAATGGCGACTGGGAAAATGTGGTGGGTTTTGAGCAATTTCGCCATATTTTTCCCGAACCATATTTTAACCGGTCGTTAATAAACCCGTCGTAATAATCCCGAGTAAGGTAGTGTTATGTGATTACTTCAAACCTTTTGGTGTTACGTTATCATTTTTCGCATTTCCAACGTTCATAAAGCCATCTGCAAAAAGATTTACCGTTATTGTGCTTGTAAATAAGAGCGTTTATGTTGTGAGGACTATATTGGTGCAGGGTAAATAAATTTAGAAACCGACCGGAATGGGCTTTTGGCTGCCGGACCGAATTTTGTCGGATAGCAATCTATTATCCGGTTAGCCGGACCGGAACCGGTTGTTAGGAAGGGCAAATATAAAGCTGCCGGAATATGCCGCATTTTTCCGGAAAATTTAAATTAATCCTTATTATTGGGCTTTTGTCATTATCAACTATGATATTAATCCTTATACAAACATCCTATAACATACATGTTATAAGCCATAGTTTGTAATTATACAATAAGTTCCGCATTCCTAAGAGTAATACAACTACACCGATGAGTTTTGCTGTTTAGGCCTAGCAGTAGACATAAGTCAAATATCAAATTAACAAGCAGTACGTTGTTACCAAAGTTAACAAGAAGTAACAAGAGTAGACAAATTATTATCAGAAATTATGTGCAATTGGCATATGCATATCCTACCAGACCCCTTAAGCGCGATTGCACGTGTGAGACACAGTTGTTCCCTTTTTGTCATGCAGGTCTGAATATCAATTATCAAAGCACAATAGTTCCCGATATTCAGGGCACAATATATATTACCTTTATAACATGCAGGCGCACTAAATCACTGGTTCGTACTTCCAATTAAGCGGCACAGAAGTTCCCGGTTCAGAGTACTAGGGGGTGGGGGTTGGCTTTTCGGTTTCCCGAACTCTTTTTAATAACGTTTTTCTGAAAACCGCATTTCTCCACGTTTCATCATACCCTGTCCATTAATATTATTAGCCGAAAATATTTTGTTTGGTTTTCCGAAGTCCGTACCTCGGGCCTCGATACACAATTTTGGACTCGATGCTTCCTCCTTGTAATGCAATCTCAGAAGGTAGGCCTCCCCTTTGCAATTGCAACACGAGCTCGGAAGCGGGTACGTATTGACTTTGAGAATGACTCGGACCGAAAATTTTGTAAGTCAAAATGTTTTCAAAGTCTTTCTGGAAACCACTTTTCTCCACGTTTCAAGTCAAACAAATTTTGATGTAATAATTCGTCAAAATGTGACGAAAAAAATGCATTTCAAGATTTTAGAAATACTTAATACATTTTATTCAAGAAATATCCGGCAAAATTTTCGGAAACCGGACCGGAACTGGAACCGGATATTGAAGCCGAATATCCGGCCGGAACCGGATTCAGCGGGATATGTGGTCGGTTCCTATGGCTATACTAGGTGGGTTCAAATATGCCACGACAGTCCGACATTGTCTGCTAATTTGATAATTACTTTGAGGTAATTAACTTTGAGGTGACACACATGGCCGGTTTATTGCTATAACAAAAACATTTTTCAAAGACTCTAGCGCCTTGAGAACAACCGATACGAATATTAAACTTAAAGTTGGTTTGATAAACTGACAAAACTAACGCTAGCGAGTTACAGAACGGTCAGACCTGCCATGCCAACTAGTTAGCTCTAGACTCTAATATTAACATGGTTCAGTCTGTGTCGGGTTCAAATCACAGGTCAAGTTACCTCAAGTGGTCTGATTTGAAGACGTAATAAGTCATACGATAACCCTCAAATATAATTGAACGCTTCGACCCTGAATACAATTTACAGTGCGTGTTGCAGTGAATTAAAATTTTTCTTTGTTTTGTGATTATTGGCACAAGTACACGAATTCTGTATCATTTGTTCCGCAACAATATTTTCCATTCTTGTTAGCATGAAAGCTGTTGTTCATGTAATGCGTATAGCCATTTAGTTATAAGAGCATTAATTATAACTATTAGTTAAGTACGTTATTACATATACCTGTTATTACTTACACAGACCGATGCAAAGGAGCATACACTATACATAAGATCTGATGATTGCGTTACAACCAACAGTGGCAGCAGTTAAATAAACTCCATCGGCTTAAATTTCTTAGACTTAATAATCTCTGCAAATAAAATGCAAGGGCGGTTTCAAAATGATTACAGTTACGTGTCTTCATCGGTCGATTGAGAGGGCTTAACGAATGAAGATAATGATAAATTTAAAACTCTCTCCCTTTAAAGCTTTGACTTTATGGTGACAATACGATTCAAATTTCCACAACACAGTTGATTTTAGTGATACCTAAGATTTTGATCCCCAATCGATATATCCATCTCGCCTCGGCCTATTGTTTGTTAAAACCTGGCCGAGCCAACACAGCTGCACAAGTTGATGAGATCTATAAAAGAAAATTCGTCCAAAATTTGAAACCTGTGCTGGTCTATGAAGAAAGGTGGCACTGAACACAGGTGTTTTGTCTAGGTGTTGATCATGTTTGAAGAAGAGAAGAAGTGTGAAGTGAACTCAAATTAAACTAAAATGCACAATAGTTTTATGGTCTATAAATAAGTTTTGTGTACATAAGTTGTTAAAATGGAAAAGTTGATGGTATAATCAAGTTTAACTTAAACGTCATAATTGCAGACTAACTACTAACTAGTAACATTGGCTGGTACCGTCTGGCACAGTTGGCAACTTCCCAATTTCGACCTTGGTATATTTCGCCACGTGTTAATTATTCCTTTTCCGTACTTTGACCCAAACATTAGTTTATCACAAACCTTTGATTGTTATTTGATTCACCAGGATCACCTAAGTAAGATAAGCTCAGTTCTCACACGTTCACCATATGCATGAATTCATTAATTATAATCTTAATTGTAATCTTACATTACAATTAACCAGAGATCATTTCGCACTAATGTTGGGGCCTCGGCAGCCAGATTGCCAAATTTTGGATTCCTCTTTGATCTATCCCTTTAATTATTTATTGCAACATTGTTTGCTTTTCGAAGGTTGCGTAACCCTGATCCTGCAACCAATATAATAGTCGAGCCGAGCGACGAAGGCTCTGACTCAATACCTTTATTGAAAGTAAATTGTCCATATGCAATATCCCAAAAGGCAACAGAGCGAGAGAAACATGTGGTTTTCAACAATTGTTAGGGAAAGGGTACCTAATATTAGGGTACCAACTACTATACCTAGGTCGTAGCTTGTTAATTGTTATGTTGACTTATCTCAGGTTAGAGCCTGACCCCCACCCACCCCCCCCCCCCCCCCCCCCATGACAGATAAAAGTGAGACTAACCTGATCTCCCACAGTTGATGCTGAGGAATGTCAAGACCACCCCTGACGTTGACTCACTCACGAGAAGGAAGCTTGAATGGCACAATACTTTCATCAAGTATAAAATCCAGTAAGGTGATGGGCGGAACTCGTTCTGTTCATGTGCTGGAATCCCAGGATTTGATCACTGGGTACCAAGAGATTGATTCCAAGCTTGAAGAGATAACAACATCTTCTAGGCAGGTGAATTGTGTAATAATATTGGATTGAATAGTTTCCGTTTGTTTGACAAGTTCATGAATGGAATCGATTTGAAATATTGAACGTATTATTTCAAATGCTTTTTGAGTCATGTTTAACAGTATTATCAAACAGTCACCATTAATTCTTAGTAACCTTCGATGATCGATCACTCGCCCGGATTCAATTCATGAATACATACCATTCTATATTATATTCTCGGAGTGTATTAAAGCTAGAATGTACAGTTCGATTTCATTATCTTTATACTACTCGGGCTGCAAGGTTTGACAGTATGATTATATTAATCATAAACTTGTCGTCTAGAATAATATGACTGAGATTTAATATAATATACTTTCACATCTGAATGAATTTTGTACTTGTACTATGTTTATATGGTTTCATAAATATCGTCAGTATAGGCACGGCGATCTGGACATTACGTCAAATGGACATTAAAGCGGATCACATGATACTCACTTTACCATTGACACTACCGTCCCAAATGATACAATGTTGCTGTTTGCTAGAAACAGCAGAAGTTGTAGGGGCCAGGGGGCCTTGGTGGTAGCTAAATAGATGTAGCCTAAGTAGGTGAAAAGAGCTGGAATTTTTGGTTTCTGCCCACTGGTGGTACCTGTATAGAGCAGGAGGTAGCATTCAGAGGTTACTAGAAAGAGCTAGAATTATAACGTGCTGGAGGTAGCTGGGTAGAATTGGCATGGCATGGAGGTAGCAGAATTGAAGGTAGCTAGAAGTAGATTCTACTTCATGAGGTGGGATTGAAGTTGACTAGCCATAATAGCCAAACAGTACTGGAGAGGGCCAAACTTGTGGTAGCTATAACGAGATAGCTAGATATTCATGTATAATTGAAGTAGTTTGAGGTAACCAGAGTTGGTGGTTAGATGTATACATTTGGGGATAAGATAAAATAGCTGGAAGGAGCTTCTGAAACTGAATTGTTTTGCTCCATAAATATTAAATATTATCTGAATGTGTTCATGCTGAACATTTTGCTGTGCTGCAAATAAAGTGTCTGTAAGAATTTTTCAGCCTGGAATACCAAAATTAGGTACATGTTTGATGTTACTATTTTAGGATGCACGAAAATTAAAACAGTTTTTAATGAATATCTCCAAAACTAAGCACTATAAACCCTATGTTGCTTTAGAGGCCCCTACAACGTTCAGAAGCCGAGATACAAAAGTCATATATTTGCGCCTGAGGGTAATTTAGAAATTTCCCCCTAGGGTTGGAACTACTGATCGAAATTGCGTACCTTATCAATTCTGATCCAGAATGACCATACAAAGAACCTGATTTCTAGAAAAGTTGTAGTAGATTTTTCACTCTCGCCCCAGTGAAAATTTTCATATAAAATGACCGCATGTTTGATTTTGACATAAAATGACGCATGTGAATTGCGGTTATTTGATGTCAAACTTTGAGTCCCTAAGACTTATTTTAGAAGCTGAGATTTTCCATATATGCGCCTAATGTAAAATATGGGCGTGGCCCCCACAGGGTTGGGACTAGCGACACAACATTTGCCGTTCGGTGATTTGAGTTACCAATGACCTATTTAACCCGATTCAGTATAAAAAAACGTTATGCAGTGAAGTGCACACTCAACCTCTCCCTACTACTAGAGCATATGTTTTAATGTCCAATTCGTGCGCACTCATACTCGACGTTGGTTTGCAACACTTTCAACTTAAATTTAGATCCAAATATTAGTCAAAATCTAATAACTGAACCAAATAGTTTTTTGTCACTAAAATTGATTATGCTATAACTTGAAATTTTAACCATTAAACAATCAACAGTCAAGCGTCATTTTAAAGTTTATCACTGCTGTAAGGTTTTATAAATGCTAAACGTAGATGAATTCAGTAACTTAATACAGTGAACTAACCTTACTCGTAAGTCCCTTGTCTGCCCACAAAAGTTCTACAACGGGTTCATGCTCTGAGCCAGATAGTGACAGCTTCAAGACTCCAGAGGTCTGTTCTGTTGATATTTATTTTTTTATGATTATATGCATATACTTTGCGAGAAGGCTTCCCGCTTACCGCTGGAGGCCAGTTTCCGTTGACCGTAAGACTGAGAGAGAGAGAGACAGTGAACCTGTGAACTAACTAAGACCAAAGTTGTTGACAGCTATGTGTCTATCTGAATTCTGATAGTCACATACTCGGTTTATAACAAAGCATTTGTTTTGATATCCTTGCCAACTTTCGGTCGTAGAAATATATAATATATGGTATGCCAGTGATTTTTATTTGCCACTTTATCTTATCCTTGTGCGTTTATTCAATTTTCCATTATCTTTGAACCGCAACTGTTACCATGGAAATAATAAGCCCGATAGGTTGAAGAAAACTTTGATCCCTACCGATAAAATTCCATTCTGTTTATAAGTTTATTTCATCCCACTATCTCTAAGTCTAAGAAATGACTGGAATTTTGATTTGAATTTGATTTGGTATCCATTTAATTTTACCTCAGTTCTCTTTAAATACAGCAAAACCCCGATTTACCGTACAGTTTTGGGAATGGAATATCGGGGTGTACGGTATCACAATGCTGGCAAGCATGACCGTGCCTCTTATTTTCACAATACTATTTACCCCCTTTACTATTTACCCTCTTTACTATTTACCCCTTTATTATTTACCCCCTTTACTATTTACCCCTTTTACTTTTATACCCCCTTTACTATTATACCCCTTAATTGTTTTTCAGGCATTTAGACTCATCGAAAGTAGTTCAGCAGGTATATTCAAGTTCAAAATTCTAATTCAATGTTAAAGATGACATGAATAAGAAAAAGTAATGTAGAGGTTTTAAAGAAATTTGCGCACCATATCGGTCAGATGAGTTCAGTTCGTATATTTACTTTGGTTACTTTGGTGTGCTTCATAGAATCCTCTATCGGGTCATCAGAGTTGCTGACCACCCGGGCAGCGAGATCGCTGCCTTTATTCCACTCCAGTCCAGTAACGAGTTTCCATTTCGACAGCTGTATACTTTAAATTCCTTTTAAAACTTATACGGATCAGTAACAGATTGAAGTGTAGTAGAGTTCATTTAGATCTACCATATAACAGCATACTACTACCATACTATAAGTTTAATATTGATGCAAGCTAGTAAGGTATCTTGATGCAAGCAAACTACAGTGAAATTCTCATTTATAACAGCCTTCTTTTACTTGAACATTTACAAATTTTAATTTAATTTAAATTTATCACAGATCATAGTAACAGACTGAAGTGTAGCACAGTTTAAATACTACGTTCGCACGAGACTACAGATATATATCTTGATACAGATATATATTATCTTGATACAAGTAAGCAGATAAGGAGGAATGTTGAGACCAAATATGATGAGCACAGCTGTCCTTATACCTTACTCGGGATTATTGCGACGAGATCATGAAGTGTAAATTTGCGAATTCTTCAAAAATACTCGAAACTTGGGTAGTGAGCTAGGCTTGGTAATTCTGCCGCAATCCCAAAATAGCTCCGTCGTAATTGCTTCACAAGCTGAGATAATATGGGGCATATCAATTACATTTTTCCAAGTTGCGGCTAGGTGACAGGATAGCATATACGACATGTGTAAAAACACCTGATTTTAATCGTCCATAACAAGTTTTCTGTTGGTTATGTTTTTGAACCGACAAGATTACCATCAGGTATAAACCATTATATTTCACATATCTTCCTAAATTTGGTGTACAGCGATTAATCTAGTTCCTACAAGCAATTAAAGGCAGCTCACTTCATGGAACTTGAATGTAGCACGAAATCCTGGAATAATAGCTTAATTTTAATGCCATCATGTGCGGCTGTGTATCAGCTATCTTCATGCACATTTTGCTGATATGCCAACGAAATTAACTTGCTCAAAAATTCAAAAAACATGGTTTTTTGGCATATTTTTGGCCCAAAAATCAGTTTTTGCGATTTTACCTGGGGAAACTCAGACTTATCATTTCAAAACCACGTTTAATCGATTCTACGGTCAAAAGTACGTCTAGAAAGATGTATGTGGAGTCCCTAGCGTATCGAGCAGAAAATGCCCGTAAGAGCTTTTACTAGGAAATTTATAAGACAATTATTTGACGCTTGTGTATATTATGCACATTATACAACCACAATTTTCGAAAGATAAAAGTCAATTCAAATCTATCAAGTGTCGTTAATTTGAAGATTTTATCAATTAAATTGGCGCCACAGCACATGAATAAAAATGTGTATTTTAACACTGTTTCTATTGCGGTGTCTGACAGTTAGCCGCAATCCAACAAAATAGGGCGATATTCCAGTATCGATTTCACGCGACATAATTAAGTTACGAATCTGGGAATTCCGAGCCCTATTCTTATATTAGTGTTTCTATGTGATAGTATATGTGAAATGTTTTGACGATTAAGTCGGGGACACTTGATGATCCCTTTAACGACCGGTTAAAATATGGTTCGGGAAAAATATGGCGAAATTGCTCAAAACCCATCACATTTTCCCGGTCGACATTTTACCGGTGTCAAACCTTTCAATTTTAGATTCAAAAATTTTGTCTCAGATGTAAATTTCCTTATTAGAGATAATCAAGTTTAGAAATTTTCGCATTGCTAAAACTTGTGAAACAAGTCGAATTATCAATAATTGTTGAAAGTAGACAGAAATAATGACTCGTGATTAATCCATCGATGGTAAATACGTCAAAAAATCGCCTGTAAATACGCCGTATTCAAAAATTCTAAGAAATACGTGAAATACGGCAAAATTTGGCGCTTAAATTCTTTGATGGTAAAATTTTTCAAAATACGCGCGTATCTCTTTCGAAATACGTGATTACAGATTAGTGATATTTGCGCGTGCGTCGCTGGCCCAGTGTGCAGTGGTATATTAATATAGCAATACTGACAGTCGTTTTGGAGACTTCACGGTGCTCGAATGAAAACGCTGCAGCGACTTGCTATTCTTATGCTGAACCAACCAATCAGTCAGTCTGCTGCAGAGCAGAGCTTCTCAGGTTATAAAGCAGTTATGCCTCCCTCGAGGAATAGACTTTCAACCGAGACCCAGTTCCAGTGCATTTTTATCTATTACAATATTCGCAGACTAAGATCACAAGTCTCTCTTGCTTGAATTTTGAAACCGGTTACCGGATTAACACGGACTTCCCAGTGGCATAAGTTTAAAAAGTGACTAGGAATCCAGCCTGGAAAGAAAAAACGGCTATAATAAACTTTTAAAACGGCTATAATAAATTTTTCGGCCGGATGACGATTTCATTTCACCTTGCTAGTTATATTACAGAGGTATTTTTAGTTATTCATTAGTTATTCATAATTGCCAAAAAGTATGGGAAAAAATTATCCTTTCCGTGTTCCGAGTCTCGAACTCGCAATCTGCTGATATGGAGCTAGCGTATTAACCAATTAAGCCACGATTCCATATACTATAATGTAATATTTATATATAGATGTTCGCGCGTTACTGCAACTTAATTTGAAATACGTAATTTATCATCGGGAAATACGTATGCGTAGTACCTACGCGTAGTCTCCCCAAAACGCATTTACCATCCTTGTCATAGCCCAGCCACTTACCACTCAAGCCACTGCATATCACATAGGAAGCAAATAGATGATCCTATTTCAGTTTTTATGATGAATAAGTTGCGATTAGACAATTTTCTTGCTCTTGCACATTGGTGTTTTCAGATGGTGTCATATGCATAATTGTGTTATTTTGCTCCCAAACTTCTCTTCGTGAAAGCTAAAAATCATGTTTTGAAATACTAGCATCAGTTCCGACTCCCAACGCTGAAACACAAAATTCCTATTTTCTTGCCTAAAAGTGATTTAAGAAATAAAAACGCTTTTCGTGAATTAAAAGCCTTTGCTTAGTTTTACAATTTTTCGAACATGTTTCCAGTTTTAATTGTTGATATGAGCAGGATACTAGAACCCTGAAAAGGAGGATGTTACGGGAAGTACTGGACGCAACGCCTGGACTCATACTTCTTGGGATTACATTCCTGTTCCAGACCATGCCCTCCACATACATGCCAGTCATTCTCAGACAAGATTATGGCATTCCGGAGAGCACATCTGCCATCATCATATCATCTTCAACGTTAGATATTACAACTAATTTAAATTGTGGGACTAATCAAAATATTTGTTGGGTTTCGGCATGGTTGAAAATCACTGTGCCTTTTGTTTATTCTGTTAGGTTCTTGAACTCATTCGCAAAGAATTAATAGGTTTTATGTATATATCAATTTAAATTTACTGTTCTTTTTATTTAAAAATTGTTGGTTACATTGCAAAAAGAAATGTATAACTTTAATTCAATCAGCTAAGTCGATCCAATTACGAACGATCATCGTTAGCGCCGAGTAACCAAGCTCATCCTCAGGTTTACGTACATTTTGTCGTGCATCGTGTCCCCAAAATTAGACGACTGTCTGGATTCAAATTTGATAATGGTCGTATCGTATTTCATTTTTCTAATATCTGGGATCGCATTCTCCTTCATTATCGGGTTACCTCGATATTTGGTGAGTGAGATTTACTATCCAATCAAGTCTTTTGTAAACTATCATATGATTAACAATTGAACTTGAATGAGGTAGCCCAATTTGTGTCGGATATAATAATGGCAACTTCATTCAAGGTAGGCCTCTGTTAAAATCCATTGCACATCGTTCCGCAGATTTGTGACTCAAATTTAGTCTTATGTTTAGATTCTAATGTCACCACATCGCGTGTTTAGATTTAATGTTTATTATTAATACTACTACTATTTCTTAGGAAGTTATAACCACATTGAAATTTCCTTGCAGCTTCCAGGCGTGGGGATATCGTTGAGAGCACTGGCTGGTTTCTCAGCAGGGGTTTTCGAGAATATTCTTAGCACAACTCTTGTAAGGAAATTTCCTGGTAGAATAGGTGCCTTTAGCGGTAAGTCACCGATTAATATTGAACATAGCAAGCTAAATCAATTTTACTTCAATTGTGCGTAGTATGTAATTGTAATAGTTTTCAAAGCATAAATGTTGAAAAGTTTATAATTGCTAGATCATAACTGAAATCTATCATTAAATTCTCATTTTCAGCGGCCATTGAAACCGCTATTAACGTCGGCTGTTTGATAGGACCAATTCTAGGAGGAGCTCTATACACATGGTAAATAAATTTTTAGCTATATAGTATTAGTAAGAATATGTTATTGATAGTTCAAGTTCACTGCGCTGGCTATTTTGATAATTCAACTGAGATTCAGACATTTCTTTGTGTTTAAGATATTTTTGCAGGACAGGGAAGTTTTCCACAACGTGTCTACTACCAATGTGCCTGGCAACGGTGGTTTTTATGTGGTTTGTGGGACAAGTTTCACGAGAGTTGAACGTTAAGTTCAAAAGGAGAACCTATTCTAGACCAAACTCTGGCTCAGAAGAATGTAACAGCAGTGGGGGATTTTTGAAAGTTTTGAGGTTAAAAGACAATACAGTTAATTGTTAAGCTTTCATAAAGCGTAACTTAAATCATCTATAAATTTAAGATCATTTTTTAACATCATTTGAACGTTTTAGCGCGATCATGCACCATTGGGCGACGCCGAGCTGCGAAAGATTGACAATAAAATTTGAACGTTGATCTGAAGCTTAAATTTCTGAAACTAACTACTTTCAGTTACTGGCAAATTGTTCTAACTCTTTTCTTACCCTTCTACGGATCTTTTGTTACTAATCTACCTTTAACTATAACAGGTTTGTCACTGATACTAAAATACCTGAAATTACTTAAATTATCTGTTCGGTTCTTTTCTCATCGGTTCTTTTTGTGTACCATTTTTCACCTTTTATGTGAAATATCATTCCATCATCTCTATTTGTTTACAAAGAATCCATATAGCAGAACTTCGTTGTGATATTCTAAAGCTAATCTAGATATCATAATTACAGCACCCTATATTGACGATGCCTTTGACAAGGGATCAGTTTCGGCGGGAGTCCTGTTTCTAGTGGACGCAGTAGGATACTTAGTGTTTGTTATCTTATCAGGCTTCCTTACTGATATCCCCAGGTTAGTTACTGTTATACCACAAGCTACAAAGTTAAAGCTTTCTTGCTGCATTTCAATCTATGATGTTTGAATTTGGGTATCAGCGTTAAAGTACCAAAGATTTCATGTTGTCACGCAAATCAAGATTATACATATTTATTCTGCAAACGATAAATTTCGTTCCAGGTTCAAAAAATTGGCACTTTGGGTCTTTGCAATATGTCCCTTCATCCAAGCGTTCGGTAATCTACTGATTGGTCCCGCGTTCTTCCTCCCTTTCACTCCCTCCTACAATTGGATCCTCATTGGGTTCGCAATCAGCTGTAAGTTGGTAGTTGTACACTTTGCATTAATTACTGTAAAAACCAAAATGGTCACTTTAAAAAACATCCAGCATTGCTTCAATAATAAAAATATTCAAATCATTCGAGTGAAATAATCTTAAACTCGAATGATGTCCTAATTTAGGTTTTGTTATAATTTAAGACTGCATATAACATCGCACTACAACATCGTTAAAACAGCTTCATGGTTAAAATATCTCACTTACACAGCCTCTGGGTTCGGAGTGGCCTGTGGACCAGGTCTGAGATCACTGACAGCCATGTGGCGAGGAATCCAACCTGACAGAGATACCGACTACTCTGCTTACATCACCTCAATCTTCCTTGTTACTTTCTCTTTGGGTGAGGTAAGGCCGGAGTTTAATATGATGTCGTATGGTCTGAGCTATATGAGTATAATACATTTAATCGTTAATAAGATCATACTTTCCAGACTTTTGAAACACCCTCTATCAATTATGAGCTGATTCCTGATTATCTGATTCAATCGACCACAATTCTTCAACATTTGGTCTAATTTAATCTAAAACTTACCGCATGAATGATTGGTCACATAAACTCATGCGCTTAATTATAAAATTAGTTCCTGAACGTAAGATTAAGTGCCTCCGTTATAAGATCAATGTTAAACCCACGTACCGAAGTATAAGAGACCACGTGCTACATTTCATGTGACATGTCCCAACAGGGTGCAGGTAACGCGGTGGGAGGTATTTTGTACGATTACATGTCCTACAACTCTATAGCCACCATCTTCGGGTTCTCTCTTTGTCTTCATGGTCTCATCAACACCATATTCGTCATATCAGCTTATGACAAGGTAAATGAAATGAAAGAATCTGTTGAGAATTACAAATGATAAACACAGTTTGAAATACATTTAACCGCAGCTATCTATTAAATGTTAAACTTAATGTTAATAGAGCAGTGAGTATAACAGTAAATGTTCTTTCAGCCTTACATGAGGGAAGTAATTGGAGCAAAATCAGAATACACCTCAGCAACTTCACCCCTTCTGGGAAAGAGGAGAAACCATAGCAGTGAAAGTGGAACTGAAAATGAACTTTACGATTCAACCAACGGAGAGAGGACTTGAAAATCAGTATTCTGCAATACAGTCAACAAAACCATGACTGATTTACATCTTTTTCAATCATAGATTCGTTTGTCAGATGTACGCTTTGGACCTGCGTACTGCCGTTCACAGTTCACAACTCTTATACTTCAAAGTTCAACAACTCTTATACTTCAAAGTTCAAGTTAGTTTTACAGCAATCACTGAAAATGAGGACTTGAAGCACGTTTGTTGAGAAGACTTGATATTGTGTTATGTACACGATATTAGTACCACTGGTGGCAAGGGTACTAAGGGTGATTTAGTTTTACAGTACTTCTTCTCAGATCTAAACATCACCAATTGATTTTGCGAAGTTGACTAAATTAAACGTTAATGTTAAATGATAATTTACTGGTGATTCGTATTAAATAAATGAAAATAATAGGATAAATCTAATCTTAGATCGACCAACGAGCATTGATTGTATAAAATGTGTTAACGGAAATATGGCTCCTGTACAATCAAACCCTGCAATTTTATACAGTTTCAAGGATGGGACATTTCTAAAAACATCGAGCAAATCTATTATTTGGAGATCGTGTAACTGTAATTAGTAATTTTTGAATTCGAGGAATGATTTATGATGGTAGTCACGCCCATCGAGTCCCCTAGTGCCCATTTCAAAACGCATTTCACTCTACAAGCATGATTTATCACAAACTTATGGGACGAAACGACTCGAGTTGGAATGTGTTTTTAAAGACCAATGTTAAGTTCAGTTCTTCCTGGTGTCCATATGCATACCTATGAAGTGAAGACGAAGTACGCTCTACGATGAAACATAAGTACTTAGTACGTGGACCATGTGCAAATGTATTTTACCGTCTTAGCACTGAGCAGCACACGCAATCACTTCATTAGCCATGAGAAAATTTTCATGTGGTGATTAATATGGATTGCAAATTCAAGGGCGTTATTTAGCTTGATGAGCGCTAATGTGTATATGTTCTCATCAAAAAGCTTTTTGTTGTCGCTAGTACTGTCGCTAGAAGAAGCTTTTTACACCTGTTGTATTGTCTTTTGCTACGTGGCTAATTTCTCTGATCTTAATCGAACTGAAGTTCTCGATAATAATATTATATTTTGATTTTTGACATGACATTTGTCTGCTTTGCTGACAAATGTTCGACAAAAGAACTTCGACTGGATGAATTAAAAGATATTTATAAAGATAAATTTTGTAATTCAGATTATCTTTCAATTTAGTTTTTTATCGAACAATTTTGAGTCATATATGAAATTTGACAACATTCCGTGAGCCAGAAGTAATTAAGGTAACAGTAGAGGACATGATGTTCAATAAAACTATTGTACCTTCATGGGATTGGGCCTATATACCGATACTGATAGTTGGATAATATCCGGTTGGAAGAGACAGCAAGACTAAAAGAGAGGCCTATATACCACGAGAGCTTGTTATCCCAATCAAATGTGATCCAATAGCGTGCAGCAACAGTTAAGTAGTTTAATATGAGTAGCACCGCCACCAGTGCTTTTAAGTGCTTGCCAATATGGGATCGCGAAAGAACACGAAAATCGGTCCTCATTGATATCACATTGGCAATTTTTAATTTTATTTCCTTTCCACTTTAATCGCATGCTGTTTAACTAATAATATGTGTAATGTGGATAATTGTCAGTGAGCAAAATTTACTGCACTAAGCGGCTATCGTCATGGTGTCCCAGGTAACTCGTACTTTTTAGATCTATACACATCTTTTTAGATATAAACACAAACGATATCAATCTATTTTCCTGTTTGCTAGACCGGAACTGAGTGGCAAACAGGAAAATTAAAACGATACTGAATGGTTTTTAAATTTCCTACCGCTGGTTGCTTGATGTCAGAAAATACTTTTTTTAATAACCCAAACGTTTTGAAATTTATGATCCCGTGCACCTGTCATTGAACACTGTTATCCTATGATATTGATAAGGACCCAGTAATAGCTATTGAATCACAAGCAGATACTATTTGTTGAATTATAGTCATAGAGTACGCTACCTGGACTGTAGTTCCACACGTACCGTAACTTCGAAAGGGGTGATTTCTGACGAACTTAAGTTGTCGAACTAGAATTTGTGTCGAACTATAAGAGTACGTGAATTGCTGTCCTCGACCCTCGTCAACTATATAGTAAACACATTCTGCCCTGTTCTAGGGTAAAATGGAGCTATAGTACAGTACTAGCTTATTCATTATTTAATTGGGTGGTTAAGGGGAGATACACCAAAAACGTTTTTGCTCCGAACATCGATTTTATTTTATATTATGGTTAAATAGACAAAAAGAATAAGATTGCACACTTTCAAAATTTTCTTAAAATATTCCCTCATCGAGAAAAAAAAAATTTTTCTTTTTCGAAAATTTTAAAAATTTTGAGAAGTCTGTCACTGTAATACCGATAGTTCGGCCATTTTAAAAGTTTTTTAGCTGATTGTTTTACTGAACATTACTTACAATCCGTACAAGAAGTCATTGAAAGGATTATATAATTGAACGATAAATGACGAAGTTACAGACCAAACAAGGTCGAAAAAATAAAAATTGAAATTTTTCCCACTTCTAAAGTTGTACATTTCACCAATCACCCGGGTCAGCAGATATCGCTTTAAAAATTCTTGTGAGTGTAGCTGATGATCATATCAAACTTTTTGGAGTAGGATTTCTCTCAGATTTGAGTTTTAAGCTATGCAATGTGGCCTCAAACGACTTAGTAAAATTCATCGTAAAAAAGGGCAAAAAAGGCAGATTTAAGGCTTAAAATGCCTATAACTCAAAAAGTATCAGTTTTTTTGAAATAATTTCTACAGGATCGTAATCAGCTTGGTAAGACGAATCTTTTAGTACGACATTTATAATATTTAAAGACACAAAATTTGTAAAAAAATGTGTACAATTTGTACAAAATTTATACAAGGGGGGACCCTTGTGTTCGAGCTAAAAATGATTTCAAAAAAACTGATACTTTTTGAGTTATAGGCATTTTAAGCCTTAAATCTGCCTTTTTTTGCCCTTTTTTACGATGAATTTTACTAAGTCGTTTGAGGCCACATTGCATAGCTTAAAACTCAAATCTGAGAGAAATCCTACTCCAAAAAGTTTGATATGATCATCAGCTACACTCACAAGAATTTTTGAAGCGATATCTGCTGACCCGGGTGATTGGTGAAATGTACAACTTTAGAAGTGGGAAACATTTCAATTTGTATTTTTTCGACCTTGTTTGGTCTGTAACTTCGTCATTTATCGTTCAATTATATATATATATATGGGTAAACTAGACCTGCAGAAGCCAGGGGAACGGCCCATAGCAAGGTAAACAGGATGGCCCGGTACCCAAAAACCTGATTAACTAGCAAAGATAAAAAATAACAATAGGTAATAAATAGATACCAATACTATACCGATATAAGATGCATAGTTCAGAAGGATCAAACCGGGATGTTCCTTCTGTTAGTCTTTTGTAAGAGTCCATGGCTGTCGTATTCTTGTCTCTATTTCTTTTCTTCTCCGTGTTGTATTAGTCTTGCTGTAACGAGGAGTTAAAGAAATGTCTGGTATGGAATACTATGGTCCTGGGAGGTATCATGTTAAAGATATAGAGGGCTGGGGAGGTCACTGAATCATGTGAATGAGAAATAAAAGGAGACTGAGTATGTAACGTGGTTGTCCCTTCCACAATCAGCAAAGAAGAAAAAAAGGGGTGGGGGGGGGGGGGGGGGAGAGAGAGACAAGCATTAAGTCAAGCTACGAGAGCCGTCCAGTGGACTATTGAGCCCTTAGAACTGGCTGGGTAGCAGGACCTGCTGCAAGTCTGAACACGATCTGGGGAGGGGAGGGTGATTGTGGTAGAGGGACAATTACGTCAGCTATGGCTAAGAGAAAGAGACTAAGGGGGTTCATAGAAATCTAGATACTTGGTAGCTCTAGCGAACCCCACTATGTTACTGATAGAGAAGGTTTGATGGAAGGTGTCCTCTCTGATGGTATAGTTACCAAGGTAGTATTTCCTGTGTATGGAGAATGCTGGACAGCTTGTGAGGTAGTGTGCTGTAGTTTCCTTGTCTTCATCACACTTTTTGCATATGCTGTTGGGTTCGTTGCCAATCTTGTTTTGGAAATATCTGAGATAACTGCATCCTGTGAATAGATGGGTAAGAATTCTGATATTGTCTCTATTATGTCGTTTAACGTCAAGGTGTCTGTCAAAGAAACTAATAATGTTGGATTGGTGAAAATCAGTGGAGGATCTGAAGAGTAATAAACGAATATAGTGAAGTCGAGAAAAGTAACTGTCTAAAATATTAGAGAGAGAGGAGTGAGTGTAAGGGGCAAAAGGAGGCGGTCCAATGGGAGGAGAGTCGGATCCTTTGTTTGCCAGAGAATCTGCGAGATCATTGCCTTTAATTCCACTATGCGCCGGTACCCAGTGGAGGGTGACGGATAGCGTCCTGCTAAGTGCGTTGAAGGCTCCTAGAGTGTCTAGGATGAGGTGGGATCGGGTTATAGTGCCCGATAAGGCAAGAAGAACTGCTTTGCTGTCGATACAGATGTGGAGCTCAGTAGCTTCGTAAAAGTTCTTGGAGAGGTGGATACAGAGGTGGAGTAAAGCCAGTAACTCTGCTTGGAAGAATTATATAATCCTTTCAATGGCTTCTTGTACGGATTGTAAGTAATGTTCAGTAAAAAAATCAGCTAAAAAACTTTTAAAATGGCCGAACTATCGGTATCACAGTGACAGACTTATCAAAATTTTAAAAATTTTCGAAAAAGAAAAATATTTTTTTTCTCGATGAGGGAATATTTTTAGAAAATTTTGAAGGTTTGCAATCTTATTCTTTTTGTCTATTTAACCATAATATAAAATAAAATCGATGTTCGGAGCAAAAACGTTTTTGGTGTATCTCCCCTTAAGGTGACAAATACAATTTTAACCTGTGATGATGATACCTTAACGGGTGGATGGTACAGATACCCGTCAAATATTTATTTGAAATATTATAACGTCGTTAGTACTTTTAGTAGGTTATAAACTTACACATGATACCGATTTTACCGTACTCGGTTCGAACTGTGCCGTTTAATGTCATGTACTTCTAGTTCTAGCGTTTTGGAATATAGCCATATGTGGCTAATATAAGCATATTTTTGAAATATGTTCCGAGTCCCGTGACCCAATTCTATAAATTATCACCCATAACGTATATTTGACACCTATATTATAAATGCCGCTCAAAGCCGTATTAAATTTAGAAAAGCTGATTCATCCATTTAATTTCGTTCAAAACTCCATTTAGGAGACCCTGGTAAGTTTTGATAAAGGACTAATTTGAAGAGATGTTGCTGATTGTGGTAACACTGAGCACACTGGTGAGTCTGGCTCACTTAGCCCCTCATGGGTGCAGTCACGATGGCAGCGAGTACAGAGTCAACCAGATAATAACGATCGGATGTGATGAGTGCGTCTGTTTACCCGGTAAGAATGAAATGTTGACTAGGATAACGATTTAAAGGTGCTGATAGTTTCAACCTGAAGTCATGTGATATTCATATTTAAGCAATGCATACTTAATTCAACTTATAAATATGATATATCATTCCCAGACCAATCCGTGATAGGACCGAATATCATAAGATATTTTATATAAAGTGGTGCAGACTGCAGGTTGACTTTTAACCCTTCCACCTGCACAGCTGAAGACAATTAACATCTGTTATTTTAAAGCTATTGTTTACAAACTATCGTATTCACTTCTATGTTTCAACCGCACCACCCCAGGCCACATTAAGTGCCCAGCAACACTAAAGTGCCCCAGACAGTGTTTCTACAAGGGGAATAGATACGACCATGGAACGAAGTGGTACAATGACGAAACATGTGACAACTGCGAGTGCGATGATGGATCTTTCACTTGTATTAACCGAGAGGTGCGTCCTGAATATTGTTTAATTATAAAAGTTGGAATTTATTCCCCTCGTATAATAGTTGCTTTAACTTTTAAGTTTAAGTAACAATAATACATTATAGCTTTGTTTATCTATTGCAAGCTTTTTGTTTGCATCCACTATAATTTATGAATAGTTGCAATGCTAACTTTCAATTAACGTTATCTCTATAATCATGAGTCATGACAGTAACACTTCCTCACTATGCTTGACCCCATGCAATTCGAAGAACTTATATTTTGTTCGACTGATGTTTTAGTTTCGTGTGTTCGCCAGAGTTGCTCTTCACAATAAAAACTCTAGCAATAACAATGTTTTCTTATTTCTCTCTTCACAGAGCAAAAATTTAACACAACAACATGAGGCCTCATAGTACATCGAATTATAAGTTCAGTGAATACTGTGCCTTAAGTGTCCCTTAAGTTTGGCTTAACCACGCCTTAATAACCAGACTTAGTGAGGAACCAAGCACATCAACTTAGGGCGTCTGTCGGGGAACCGATCTACTATCAAGATAAACTGTACTTTATAGATTCCAAGAAATCAATACCTACATTCAAAAATCAAACAAACTTTGCAGTGCCCTGACAAGTGCTCAGTGAACGGAATGAACTACGATGTTGGGGAGAAGTTCAAGAAGGACTGTGAGATGTGCACGTGTTACGGTAACGACATTATTCACTGCGAGGAGAAGGACTGCCCTTGTTTCATCAACAACAATATCGTCTTTCACAATGGTACGTCCACAGTTATTTTTTGTGATTTAATTGAAGACTATGTTTAAAGTCAAATCATATTCGATAGGTTATCAACTACTACTTATTCTGCGAATTTATGCTGCAAACTAAGCTACTTTTACTTGTTATCTTTAATTTAACCGTAAGCAAACTGTATCGTCGGCAAACTGCATCTCAAATCTCATCTCAAGACACTTCCAAACTGACTTATACCCTCCCAGATGTGATCGAGCTTGGTAGAATCGTGTACCGGTGTATGGACGGTAGAATGACTGAAGACGAGGATAACCGAGTGCATGGAGTGCTGAGGTACTTGACTACTGCCGAGATCAAGGAACTTGAAATGAAATTGCTGGAGAAAGAGAAGAGGGAGAAACTGGTGGCACTTTAGGAGAAGTAGATGTTTGCTTTCAGGCACGAGCTGGGTTAAGAGGAGGGGAGATTTTCCAGAATTTTTATTAAAGGAATGTTGGGCAGGGATTCCGAAACAATTTACTTGCAGATATTACAAATGTCACTAGGGAAGGGGTACCAGGAATTGATCAATGTCGTGCGCTATATTTTATTCATGTATTATCATTACAATTTCGAATTATAATAGAAACCTTTCAATTTTAAATAGCATTACTGAACGTTGCAGTGTAAAATATTTATAATAATCCTTAGCAAAAAATGTATTCGAAGATCTTTCATGAGGCTTGTACTTAATTTTCTCATCAAAATAGTGTTTCTTTGTATATAGTAATATGTACTGTGTAAAAATTCGAATCAAATTATCGAAACCCCCGTTTTACAAATACAATTCATAATGAGAGCAGCAGCTGTACTACAAGAGTGCAACATAATAAGTTCACACTAAATCACACTTGTGTTGAAAATGAGAACGTGAATCAGAGATGTAACACACCACCTAGACGGAGACCTGACTTATTAAATTAAATTCCGATCATTGGTTCGATTCAGCTACCCATAATTTTCCGAATTAAATTTAATGCAGCTTATGCAGTGATCCGTATATAATGAACAGCGACAACTCAGCCATTGACATTTAACATGAACTGTGTAAAAATTCTAATCAAATTATTGAAACCCCCGTTTATGCATTATAATCAGCACACGTGGTGGTGTAAACGTTAATTTTTCGAACATGTGAATTTTAAGCTCTAGTCGGATCTTTTGATGGAGATTCTGATTGCAAGTGTTTGTTAATGGGTCACCAGATTGGACTATTCGAGGTCAAATAACTAAAGCCAGAGGCTGGATATTTCTGATATCAATGTCATTTATACTCTAAGTCTAAAGGTGCGAGCTGCTAACGTGTAAGAGATACAAATTTCCTGGTTTTAACAAATAGGTTGAATTGGGGGAGCTGAAACGCAAGATCTGCCTACTTAAAAACTATTAGTATGGGAGATATACGATACATATCTGGAACCATCTGTGACGATTTTGTGCTTTTCAGTCTTATCCCAACAGAATTTTATTGATTTACTTTCTATATGTTTAACAATCTTAATGAGTTAATGGAAACAATAAAGGAAACAGTGAGACAAACGTATCATTAATTGATTATGTTACACTATATTAATATATGTAATATATTTCATTGCATAGCTCATAATACAATCGTGAGGAGAGTCGCGTTTTCAATTTAACCGTTTGCATATGTTCCATAGACCATAACTTCAGCCAAGACGAGATGCTTATTGCTATCAGCTGACCCGTGACCCCTGAATTTTATTCGAGATCCAACCCTTCTGATTGTTGTCAGTTGGTAAAGGAAACTTCCGGTGTGATATAGGGTCTTGACTATTCGATCGTCAATCGAGACAGTAGATCCGTCGATTTCGTGTTCGCAGCAACCCGTTCGACCATAAATATCGATAGAATCTATGTACATTGGTTCAGGAAACGTAAGAGCCCACCAACCGCCACTTCCAGCCGTTGCAGGGCCTGCAACAGAATTTCTACTCCAATGACCATCAGTGTTACCATCAATTGCCTTGTCGGCAGTTGAAGGCGAATGGTATGTATTCACTTGAGTTGCTGTTCCTATCCGGGCCACATTGCCGCAGTTTCCTTTGTTACAGGATCCAGTTTCCGAGCCTGTTCCAGTACATTCGTTACCTCCGTGTGCTACAGAGGGATTTGTGCAGGTCCTGTTTCTCGTTTTAGTTCCAGCTCCTCCACACGGCACAGAACATTGGGACCAATCTGCCCAACTTGTCCATCCTCCATTAACTGGGCATTTGTCCATATTGCACGTCTGAGTTTGTTCTTCATCTCCCTCACAATTAGCTTCTCCATTAGCAGGGCCAGGGTTGGTACAGGATCTGGTTCTGTTCTGTATTCCACCCCCACACTCAGCTGAGCACTCTGACCAGTCACCGTACTCAGTCCACTTTCCCTCACGAGACTCCTTCAGTTTCTTTAACTCCTCATTTACTTTATACATCTCCTTCTTCAAGTCTTCTATATCTGTTTTCACCATTTTTGTTTCTGTTTTAGTATCAACGAACGAGAGTGTAAGTTGGGCTATTCTTTGGGTAAGTTCAGTAACCAGACCATTTAGGGATACGATGTTGTGCATAGATGTAAAGATAAGGTCCTTGAGATCGTCCGCAGCAATTTCTTTCGATTCTTGTTCCTGAAAAACGTAAAATAGCTAAGGGGCAAGCACCATGAAATGAAAAAATACTAATAAGGATAAGGTTAATTTTTAAAATGAACTCTGCAATAATACCATTAATATTATTTCAATTTATGCTGATTTTCGGGGTTTTACTGTATAGTTTATAGTGTATACTATTACTACTCTAAGGAGTTAACAATATGTGGGAGATGCAGCAGTTATGTTTTTATAAGGATGATGATTAATCACTCTACACTCGACTGTCACGTGACTTCTTAAACACGTTCTCTTGGTGGCCCTGAATGACTATTCGAAATCATAGCCCTCTAATCTGATTCCAACCCTAACCCTAACCCAATCTCTAACAAAAGCATATGCTGAAACCCTAACCCTAACGAGAAATTAGACTAACTTCCGTATATGGTCATATCACGCGATCGAGTCAGTTTTTCGCCAATATCTCGCTAGGGGAGCATTTTAACCCTATGTCATGGGGGGTGATTGGGAATCAGCGTCCGAAAATACGTCGATCGAAGTTGGTTTCAACTGTTAGGGGCCCTTTTAGAAAAATTTCGAAGATCGACTGTAGAGTGATTCAGCACGCTCGTTTTTATAATTGTTATTGGAATTCGGAAATACGTACCGTGTTGATTCTAGCAGTATTTATTCCGAAAAGAAGCAGAAAACCGACCATAAAATATGTAAATTTCTTCATTGCTGCAAGTATACAGTTGGAAAACAAAATACAAATTTTCTTCGTTAATAATAGAAAAATAATCGATAATGATAATGATGAAAATGTGATGAAAATTAATAAATCAAAGAATTGTTAAACATTGTCGGATAATTTTTTGATATCAATATCATTTATGCTCTAAAGTTCTTATGACTTTATGAGTACCACCTGACCACATGTTAACGTGTAAGACTAAGAAATGCAGATTTCCCGGTTTTAGCACACAAGTTTAGCAAATGTGTAAGCAGTGGGTATTCCTGCTTTAAGTTTAATTGATACGAACAGTGGCGATTATTACACACTGACGTTGAAGGCCTAATGATTAATAATTTAATACACGTATTATAAAACGATAGAAATATACACTATATAAAATACAATCACTACACTATTAGTCTTACTATATCCAGACATACTATAAAGTCGGCCGTCAATACTTGTATATATTCACGCTGAAAATCCTAGCTTAAATAAACCATGACCCATGACACTAATATGTCCCCTGTCGATCCCTCTCCCGGCCAACCAGAACTCAACCAGAGTTACAGGTTCAGCTGTTACCTTCGCACTCTGTTGACTAGCCACTCCTACCCCTTTGATGATGATCTCTATTATATGAGGCTGTTATCCTTAAAGTTAACTCTGAAGCGATATGTTTATCATCTCCCAGGTGCAGTCTAAATCGCTGAACATCATTGTGTTTTAAAGCCCTTAACTCTAACTTTATTGTCTCACAGCCCCTCTCCTCTGAGGTGGTGCATTAACTGCACTCTCCCAGGTGCAGATCCGCCCAACCTTTCACGTAGACCAGAACTCGATGTTCCACTTCCACTACATAATAATAACTCACTAACATAGATACATATTACACAATACTACCTATATTCTATAATCTATCAAATGATCACGTTTTACAAATGAGTTCATTTATATTAATTGAGTCGAAAACGTGCAGACCGAGGGGAGCTAAAACGCACGATCTGCCAACTAGAAAAGTTTTATCAATAGCGTACTAGTGCCACTGTTAATAATAATTGAACTCAACAGTAACAATGATATTGATAAATACCGGGCTCATTAGAAAATCACTAAATTTAAAATTCCAAACCACTCTCCATACTCACCTCAGCTCTCTTTTTATTATAAGCTCCTGTTACAACACTTATAAATTATCATTGCATTGATCAATTTTAGCCTGCTAATTTGAAATCTACGTTTTTTAATTAAAACCCCACTCAGATCAAGGAACCCCAATAAACTTACTACCATGAACTAGTCTCCCTGTCTAACATCCGCTTCGCTTCATCGTCACGTGATCTGCTAGCCGAGCTATTATTGGTCTTCAATTGCGAGGCATTTCATTCAGCTTCTCCGTTTATCTTTAATAAAGGTTATTAAATCAATTCGTGGTATAATCTCAAAATGAAATACAGGGTATATTATTATTCAATATGCAGCCTAATTCGGCACAGAATCTTTAAAATACCCTTATAATTCGCAACTCATTAGCCGGGCATTTTTCAGAATTTGGCCGCCAAATTTTTAAAAAGGCCTAACTCAAAATTCCATATTAAAACTTAAGGTCGAAATGCGATCCTACATTGATTCTGAAAATTTGATGTAAAAATATTGAAACCCTATTGAGTTCTATTGTTTTGAGCGAAGTCAGTTTCGAAAATATCGCAAACTAAGATATGGGCAATTTTGTTCATTTTTTGCGATTATTTGAACACAGAATCCATAGTTAGGTAGATACTGAGCTGTTAATCATAGAGAATGTGTAGTATAAGCTTACCTTCCATATAAATTTGGTTTCATTCAAAAATATTGATATTTGACCAATTTATGGGCCAAAATCGATCAAATTTGGTGCGTATGCCCAAATATGGTCATATGGTTTTTGGCTCATATTACTCAGTCATTTTTTTCAATCTTGATGAAAATGTATATACGAGTTCAAGGGACTACAAGCTACAAGTTAGGCACCTAAAATCTGGGTTTTGGGCATATTTAGGGTATTTGGCAAAATTGAGCCTAATTTGGGCCAAATATGGGCGTGGCTGCCCCGCGGGAACCGTTTGGCAGTTGGGGTCCGGGACCCCCTCAAAAGTTCGGTCACCGGTCGAGTCCTAGTTTGTTGGTAAACTACTATATCAACAACACCCGGCCATACATCTTACCCAATATCTGAGGCACCAGATCCTGTTGTTCCAAACCCATTTAAACACAATCTTACTTTTAGTATGAGCTTCTCTTTTCCCAGCTCCATTGCTTTGATAATATTCAGTTTTTTGGCTTTCTACATCATCTTCAAACGCTTTAGATCACTGATTAATATTTATGTCTCCATATTGTTCTATATATAATGCTTCTTCTAATGCTTCTCACAGTTTCATGGATAACTGAACTATTGGACCCTAAAGAAACACAATCTAGATGTGAAATAAAGTTGTCATACGTTGTATGACCCGCCGCGCACGAGTGCGCGGCTCCCCTGTATCGTAGAAACTCTACAGGTGAAACTCTATAGTGAAGCGACAGTGGGGGTCACCACGCGCTCCTACTATAAATCGCTCGCCCAAATTTAAAGAAAATTCTTGTGAAAAGGCCCTTTAGGCATGAAAGTGATCTAAACCGGTGTATTTTTGGACGCTGATTCCGAATCACCCCCCATGACGTAGGGTTAAAATGCTTCCCTGGAGAGTTATGGGCAAAAAACCGTTTTGGTCACATGACAGGCTAGTAAAACGTGAATTCGATTATTTAGGGCTTGGGTTTATGTAAAACCGTTTTGTACGGCTGCAAAACCAAAAAAACCAAAGTCACGTGAAATTTTTGGGCGAGCGATTTAGTAAGAGCCGTCACCACGTGATACAAAAATAAAGCAAGCTCTCCAAACATTTGCTCTTCTTTTGTAGGTTTACAACCTACCAGGACGCGCGCCGAGTTGGACTCGTCGACGGTCCTGGAACAGATATATTACAAGTATCACCCGTTAACTCTTCTTCTGCTTGGATACAGTATTCTGATCATCACTGTTGTAAGGAGCAACTTCGTAACCTTCCCTCTCTGTTGTTTCGACTTTATAAAGAAGAAATACCAGCTAGCTGCATTCGGAGGGGCAGTATTTATATGTGGGCTTATAGCAGCTGCTCCAAGTTTTGGGCTCTGTAAAGTGGTTCTTCAAATCATATTATTCAAAGACAAAAGCGATAAGATGGTTTACTGTAGCTACGATGATAGAAACAAGTCGGAATGCAAGGCTTTCTACAGCACTGTCCTGGTGGTGGGGCTTCTTCTACCAAACATTTTTGTTGTTGCGCTGTACATCACCTCTCAGCCACCACTCGTAGGTGGGAACTCCACTGTGATAGTCTGTCTTACCACAACGCTACCCTGGGCTGGGATGATTGTCTACACTGTTCACTGTTGATATAACTAAAATGCTTGTTATGCTATGTGGAGGGAAGATATTTTTCCTTTGTTTTTGATGTTTTCTACTCGGTGCTACAAATCCTGATTGGATTCTCTCCCTTAGTGTATCTCTTAACTCCAAAATCATTGAGAAGGGAACTTGTTAAAATTATCAGATTAGAGGACTGCTCTCGCAAATTGAGGAATACCAAAAACTAACGTAATTCATCCAATGCTGAATGCAAAATGTATCTCAGACTGAGCTCTGGAATTACCAAATGTAAAGGCTAGCTCAATTTAGGACAAGTTGTCAAAAGATCAACACAAGAAGATCCGCCAGAATCCAAATCCTCACGAGCACTAAAGATTGGATCATCTTTGATCTTCAATAAAATCTCAAAACCTCAGCTCGCTTCATTAGTTTTACATTTATTGATTTGGCAAATTGGCATGGAATAAATTTATCTGTACGGACTGAAACTGGACAATGGATATTGAACTCTGACAAGGGTTCCTACTAGTATTTCATCGTAGATATTGTAATGGGTCAATTGTAATTATAATACTTCCGTATCATAGCATATTTTGTTTAATTCAGCGATGCTTTCATCATATTGTGATGATGGGTAGTAATTTCAAGCTCACAATAATTTTGCTTTTAATCAATGTTTCCACTTTCAGCTATCAAATTATTGTCAAGTTTTAAACCACATAACATCTCCAGGATAATAAACAAAACAGAGATGTTAACGATACAAATGTTTTCAGCAAAATTTTGGAATTACAAAATAACCCTGTAAATAAAAACGAGTCTTCTCTTTTTGCATCGGGTTGCCAATTTAATTTTTGACATGGAAAACGATTAATTAAAAAATGGTCTCAGTTATTGTCTGAGTTCTGAAACTGAACTGTGCTGAAAATTTTTTTCAAAAAATTAGATCAAATCGTTGCCAAACATGATCAAAATTTGACCATTGGCTAAACAATCCAGCGAAATGATTGCAGTGAAAATTAGTGAACAAATTCACATACCTTTAAAAATGGGAGTTTCACAAGATCTCGTACCCATTTTAATTAAGATTTAAATCACTAATCACTATCAGATGAGTCTAAGCTAAATGCATGCAAAAACTGTATCTCAAGAAACTGGGAATTTAACTGCTTCACTTTGTATTCATAAAAATAATGAAATAAAAACCTGAAAAAAAGATCCAGATCCAATCAAATGCTAATATTTTCCGTGACATATCATAAATCAATTATCATTGAATCAAAAAAATAAAAATGCATATCCTGTACATATTCTGATTGCTGATTGTACATTTTTGGGCGTGAATTTTGTTTGATATTTTTCATGATGTTCAAATATTCGCAGACTGTTTTACTATGTGTCTGAGGAGAAGTACCATGCGAGTTCCTTATCATCTTCAAACTGTTTCATTTCTTTCACCAGTTCATTTCGAGCGATACGGAGTCAAATGACGATTCCATTAAATCCTGCGCCATTTATTGTCCTAATATGGGCATGTACACGCCCTTATGATATGGGCATCAGTTTTCCGTTAACCACTTTAAACTTAGGCTTCGGTCGGACGGTTATCGGGCTCTCTTTGCCATTAAAATCAGGGTCAGCTGGTGACATTTCACCCTTCTTAAAAGAGGTAGTGTTGGATCCTTTCAAACAACCCAAAGGAGATCGACTGCTCCTTTTGCTTGTCACAGCAGGAGACTTCTTACTCCTTGAAGAAGGAGTCGCAGGAGACATACTACTCCTTGAAGCAGGAGATTTTCTACTCCTGGATGCAGGTGTTGCTGGAGAAATCTTACTTCTGGTGGCAGGAGACTTCCTACTTCTTGAAGCAGGAGTCGCAGGAGATTTTCCAGTTGTAGCGAGACGTTTTGAAGGAGAGTTGTGCTCCTTTACAGGAGACTCAGATCTCCTCTTTTGAGAAGTTGCATAGATAGGAGAAAGATCGGACATATTACAGGGTGTTTCGTTCTCCTTAGTGTCCTCATCCTCGTCGATAGTGCTGTCGATAGAGCTGTCAAAGTAACCATCTAAGATACTTGCTCCTCGCTCTTTGCTATCTTCTTTTTCTTCCTCCTCTTCTTCGATGATGGGGGTGATGTCGAGTACCTCCTTCATTGCTTTACGTCGCATAGATCCGCTGTCAATCGCGGTTACGTCTCCTGAAATTCATTAATCATCAACAAATCAAACATCAACTTAATTACCACCTTGATAATGGCAGTCATGATATACAATCCTGGAGTCCTGGACAGAATTTAAAAAATATATACATAAAATACTAGGCTCCTTTTCACAGGGAGGGATTATAATATCTCACCTGGAAGGTCGAAATCAGGCGCTCCTTGTTTCATGGTGGAGGTGAGAGGCGTGTTTCTGGACACTTTCCTATTAGGGGTCTTAGTTAGAGTCCTCCCTGCTGGCGTTTTAGGGGTTGACGGGGCCCTCGGGGCAGCTCTCCTTGCACTTGCTGAGTGGAACGAAGGGGTAACATCGTTTGTCATGGCAGTGCTCTCCGCTTGGAGGCAACCGAACGCTTCGTCGATGTAGTTCTCTACATCGAAGGTGAAGCTGGTTGGGGTAGAGGTGACACTGCTGGAAGGTGTGTTGCATATCTTTATCGAGGGAGAGAGTGATGTGTCCGATTCCTGAAAAATTCAGGGAAGTCAGTTTTTTTTTTCATTTTACACAGGGAATACGGTTAAGATGATCAAACATAAACATGTGGGCGACTTGAGACTGAAACGTATTTAAAAAATGAAGTTTGGAGTTCCCAACCTCGCCGATGTAGACATTCATGAGCCCCTCCTTATTTTTGAGATCTGATCGGTTAGGAGAGTCGAGGTTGTTCGTTCCACCTTGACTATGTCTGGGCACTCTTACTTTGCGCTGAGGTTCCGGCGCTGGACTCTTCTTAGATCTGCAACAATTTCAAATTGAGATTAGAAAAACATGGAAAATTTGGCTGAATTTGAATGAATCCTGATTAATGTCGCATAGTTTCACCTGACACGATTACTGACCTGGTGGCGTGAACATTACAATTCTTCTGAGGACTCGTCCCTTGTGGAATAGGAGCTCTTTTCTTGTTCTCTCTCTTGCTCAAATCTGCTTGCAGCTTCTGTTGTCTTGGTGATCGGCGAGGAGTTCCTTTGGACGGGGACCCCTTCCTGATAGGAAACGAGCTGTTAACAAGAACAAGTTTTAATGGAATGTAGCAAGTTACTAACAATCTGTATGAAACCATTTAATCTGAAATACAGCTGTTACCATTTATAGATTTATCAAGGCAAGACAAGATAACAGAAAATACCAAATAATTTTACAAGAACGTTAAAAATGTGTTACCCTGTAGAAGAGGCGGAGGGAGGAGTGTTCTTGTTCAGCGCTGTCCTATAACTCTCGTTGATCTTGCTTAACGGTCTTCCGGGAGTTTTCTTGCTAGCAGACCTGATGTTTGACAAGTATTTAGTAAGAACAAGATAAGCACTCGGAGCCAAATCAGTCGTGGTATGACTTCGTTCACATGACATGTAACCTTAGTAACCACTGTAACGTAAACAGCAAATTTCTCACCCGGGCAGATTACTGAGACTTGGAGGTCGGGGCGGGTTTCTGGAAGGTTTGGGGGTACTATCCACAGATACTCTGCTGAACTTGTGCATGGACACGTACGTAGCGTCGGACACCCGATCTTTAGGATCTTTAGGAGTTCCCATAATGTGAGGATTAGGAGTACTTGGGGCGGTCATGCGGAGGGGAGTCATTTCTACAGACCTCGACCTTCTTCTGTTCGGCTTCTTGCTGCAAAATATATCATAAGTTCAGAATATATAGTTTAGCTTAATTCTTGTCATATGATTCATAGATAGTAAAGCCGATGTTATTTTGATCACGGTGATATGAGTTAGCTATCAGTTGTCCCCAGGGGTGAGAACTACCAACATCAGCGTTCAACCTTTGAAACCTACCACGTGTTAGTAACTTACCACGTGTTAGCTCTAGATCGCTGCGTATCATGAGTGGCTGGAGTCTTGGGTTTACGTTCTGCGCTCTTACTTCGCTTCCCTGGTGTCCAATCCACCAGCTTATCTTTCCTAAAGAGCGCTATGTCAAAGCCTCTTTAAGAGGGACGTAAATATTTAATCTGACAGTATAATGGGAGTTTTAGTAGAACCACTTCCCATTCTGTAAATCAAATATAATACACGTTTTGTGATGGAAGTTATGTCATCACATTCTGATCTCTTTCGAATAATATTGTGAACTGTTCCATAAAAATACAAAAGTTTAATAACGGACACGAACCTGGAGCTCCTTCCGGCCTCATACCGCGCTCGGTAAGAAGGCAGACAAGGATTATCAGGCGTGTAGCAGAACTGGGGCCCTGTAACCGGTCTAGGAGGTTTAGGGGGAGGCGACTTTAGTGGGGACGGGCAGGTTCCTTGGTTCTAGAGAGGGTCATGGTAGGTTTGGTGAATATTACAAAATATTTGATATAAGATAGAGAAGGTTCTTTTAAAGATGGAAACTGATCGATAGTTTTCTCATTGTATTAAGGGGGCCGGGGGGGGGGGGGGGGGGGGGGGGGTCTTCATCAAAATTCTCTCGAAATCGAGTTTATAGTTGTCACTGATAGAGGGGAGTGATATCTATCAGCTGCTTTTGGTCCCATGGAAAAATATTGTTCCTAGCCGAAATTATCGCCGGCCAAAGGTCAGCGCTTATGTGTAATTGTATTGCGCAAGCAATTTTCAATCGCGCGTTCTGAAAATAGAGTCTAAAAATCTATCTTCTCCTACATTTTTTGAGCAATCACCCTAAAACTTTCAGGATATGTTCTTAGGATCAGTTAGAAGAGAACTCTAGAGCCAGAATTTTGAGATAGGCCTTTAAAGATTTTTAAATCGATTTTGAAAATCTTGGACCTTGATTTTTAAAGGTCCAAGATTTTCAAAATCGGATTAAAAATCTTTAAAGGCCTATCTCAAAATTCTGGCTCTAGAGTTCTCTTCTAACTGATCCTAAGAACATATCCTGAAAATTTTAGGGTGATTGCTCAAAAAATGTAGGAGAAGATAGATTTTTAGACTCGATTTTCAGAACGCGCGATTGAAAATTGCTCGCGCAATACAATTACACATAAGCGCTAACCTTTGACCGGCGATAATTTCGGCTAGGAACAATATTTTTCCATGGGACCAAAAGCAGCTGATAGATATCACTCCCCTCTATCAGAAACAACTATAAACTCGATTTCGAGAGAATTTTGATGAAGACCCCCCCCGGCCCCCTTAAGAACAAGAAATGCGGCCGCTTTTCTTTTGTGGATGGCCGCTCAATTTCCCGATCCGTGATGGCGTATTTTATCATATTCCATACAACCTGGGGACGGCCCAGTCTTTACTGTTTATATAAACATGCAAATATGGCGAAGTGACATGCCAAGCGAGACAATTATTTAATTCAGATTTGTGCGCAAAATAACTTTGCGCAGGTAGTCACGTGGGCGATAACAGTGCGCGAGGGCAGGTACGGTCGCACACTCGCAGGCACGGTCGCACGGTCTCAAAGCTACCATATTTAAAAAAAACCTCGATCGCTAACCCTTGTCCTTGACTCTTTTGTGCCTTCGGCACTTTGAGTCATGGATCGGGAAAAAATATACGTACCTCAGCTGAACTTAGCTTGTTGGGATGCCATGTGCTCGAGTTTATCATTGCTTTACGTAACACTGGGGAATTACATGATTTAAATTTAGCTAAAAACAAAAAAGATTATAGTCATAAAATAAAACTGAGAGTGATATTATGATTTGTGAAAATTAGTCAGAAGACGTTTCCTTAAATTTTGTAGTGGATTTTGTAGTGGATTTTGCGCGCCGCACGTACTTTACAATATTTATCATTGTAGAATCTACGACGGTAGAAGTCAGAAGTCTCAATAAACTGCTCGTGCTTATACTTTTATAGACACTTATAAGATATGAAAATCTAAGTAACACATCCATCCCACTCAGGCCGCCAATCCCAAATAGCTTGAAATCTGTGAAAAATCCCTAAAAATCCAGAATGAGAATCTTTACCCCTGGGCCCTGAGATGATTTGTGTTGCTGACTATTTGAAACATGTTTTGGTGTTTAAATAGGTAGTACATATCCCAAACCATCACAAACCCCTAGTTTTAAGCTCTTGAATCACTCAAACCACTCCCAGAGGCCATGCCAATCCCAAGATTACTATAATCCTGGTAAAATCCAGATCGAGAATCTTTACCACTGTAGTTCCTTTGTGTTCCGAGGTAGGTGGCACATGTTTTAGCGTTTAGATAGGTAGTTCCTGTCCGAAACCATCATAAAAATCAAGTTTCGACCTCTCAACCCACTCAGGCCACTCCCAGGGGCCACGCCCATCCCAAAATGACCGAAATCCAGCTAAAATCCAGACTTTAAAATCTTTACCCCTGTAGTGCTTTTATGTTCCGGGGTAGGTGGGACATGTTTTAGTTTAAAAATGGGTTCTGCCTGTCCCAAACCATCATAAAAATCAAGTTTCGACCTCTCAACCCACTCGGGCCACTCCCAGGGGCCACGCCCATCCCAAAATGACCGAAATCCAGCTAAATCCAGACTTTAAAATCTTTACCCCTGTAGTGCTTTTATGTTCCGGGGTAGGTGGGACATGTTTTAGTTTAAAAATGGGTTCTACCTGTCCCAAACCATCATAAAAATCAAGTTTCGACCTCTCAACCCACTCGGGCCACTCCCAGGGGCCACGCCCATCCCAAAATGACCGAAATCCAGCTAAAATCCAGACTTTAAAATCTTTACCCCTGTAGTGCTTTTATGTTCCGGGGTAGGTGGGACATGTTTTAGTTTAAAAATGGGTTCTGCCTGTCCCAAACCATCATAAAAATCAAGTTTCGACCTCTCAACCCACTCGGGCCACTCCCAGGGGCCACGCCCATCCCAAAATGACCGAAATCCAGCTAAAATCCAGACTTTAAAATCTTTACCCCTGTAGTGCTTTTATGTTCCGGGGTAGGTGGGACATGTTTTAGTTTAAAAATGGGTTCTGCCTGTCCCAAACCATCATAAAAATCAAGTTTCGACCTCTCAACCCACTCGGGCCACTCCCAGGGGCCACGCCCATCCCAAAATGACCGAAATCCAGCTAAAATCCAGACTTTAAAATCTTTACCCCTGTAGTGCTTTTATGTTCCGGGGTAGGTGGGACATGTTTTAGTTTAAAAATGGGTTCTGCCTGTCCCAAACCATCATAAAAATCAAGTTTCGACCTCTCAACCCACTCGGGCCACTCCCAGGGGCCACGCCCATCCCAAAATGACCGAAATCCAGCTAAAATCCAGACTTTAAAATCTTTACCCCTGTAGTGCTTTTATGTTCCGGGGTAGGTGGGACATGTTTTAGTTTAAAAATGGGTTCTGCCTGTCCCAAACCATCATAAAAATCAAGTTTCGACCTCTCAACCCACTCGGGCCACTCCCAGGGGCCACGCCCATCCCAAAATGACCGAAATCCAGCTAAAATCCAGACTTTAAAATCTTTACCCCTGTAGTGCTTTTATGTTCCGGGGTAGGTGGGACATGTTTTAGTTTAAAAATGGGTTCTGCCTGTCCCAAACCATCATAAAAATCAAGTTTCGACCTCTCAACCCACTCGGGCCACTCCCAGGGGCCACGCCCATCCCAAAATGACCGAAATCCAGCTAAAATCCAGACTTTAAAATCTTTACCCCTGTAGTGCTTTTATGTTCCGGGGTAGGTGGGACATGTTTTAGTTTAAAAATGGGTTCTGCCTGTCCCAAACCATCATAAAAATCAAGTTTCGACCTCTCAACCCACTCGGGCCACTCCCAGGGGCCACGCCCATCCCAAAATGACCGAAATCCAGCTAAAATCCAGACTTTAAAATCTTTACCCCTGTAGTGCTTTTATGTTCCGGGGTAGGTGGGACATGTTTTAGTTTAAAAATGGGTTCTGCCTGTCCCAAACCATCATAAAAATCAAGTTTCGACCTCTCAACCCACTCGGGCCACTCCCAGGGGCCACGCCCATCCCAAAATGACCGAAATCCAGCTAAAATCCAGACTTTAAAATCTTTACCCCTGTAGTGCTTTTATGTTCCGGGGTAGGTGGGACATGTTTTAGTTTAAAAATGGGTTCTGCCTGTCCCAAACCATCATAAAAATCAAGTTTCGACCTCTCAACCCACTCGGGCCACTCCCAGGGGCCACGCCCATCCCAAAATGACCGAAATCCAGCTAAATCCAGACTTTAAAATCTTTACCCCTGTAGTGCTTTTATGTTCCGGGGTAGGTGGGACATGTTTTAGTTTAAAAATGGGTTCTGCCTGTCCCAAACCATCATAAAAATCAAGTTTCGACCTCTCAACCCACTCGGGCCACTCCCAGGGGCCACGCCCATCCCAAAATGACCGAAATCCAGCTAAAATCCAGACTTTAAAATCTTTACCCCTGTAGTGCTTTTATGTTCCGGGGTAGGTGGGACATGTTTTAGTTTAAAAATGGGTTCTGCCTGTCCCAAACCATCATAAAAATCAAGTTTCGACCTCTCAACCCACTCGGGCCACTCCCAGGGGCCACGCCCATCCCAAAATGACCGAAATCCAGCTAAAATCCAGACTTTAAAATCTTTACCCCTGTAGTGCTTTTATGTTCCGGGGTAGGTGGGACATGTTTTAGTTTAAAAATGGGTTCTGCCTGTCCCAAACCATCATAAAAATCAAGTTTCGACCTCTCAACCCACTCGGGCCACTCCCAGGGGCCACGCCCATCCCAAAATGACCGAAATCCAGCTAAAATCCAGACTTTAAAATCTTTACCCCTGTAGTGCTTTTATGTTCCGGGGTAGGTGGGACATGTTTTAGTTTAAAAATGGGTTCTGCCTGTCCCAAACCATCATAAAAATCAAGTTTCGACCTCTCAACCCACTCGGGCCACTCCCAGGGGCCACGCCCATCCCAAAATGACCGAAATCCAGCTAAAATCCAGACTTTAAAATCTTTACCCCTGTAGTGCTTTTATGTTCCGGGGTAGGTGGGACATGTTTTAGTTTAAAAATGGGTTCTGCCTGTCCCAAACCATCATAAAAATCAAGTTTCGACCTCTCAACCCACTCGGGCCACTCCCAGGGGCCACGCCCATCCCAAAATGACCGAAATCCAGCTAAAATCCAGACTTTAAAATCTTTACCCCCTGTAGTGCTTTTATGTTCCGGGGTAGGTGGGACATGTTTTAGTTTAAAAATGGGTTCTGCCTGTCCCAAACCATCATAAAAATCAAGTTTCGACCTCTCAACCCACTCGGGCCACTCCCAGGGGCCACGCCCATCCCAAAATGACCGAAATCCAGCTAAAATCCAGACTTTAAAATCTTTACCCCTGTAGTGCTTTTATGTTCCGGGGTAGGTGGGACATGTTTTAGTTTAAAAATGGGTTCTGCCTGTCCCAAACCATCATAAAAATCAAGTTTCGACCTCTCAACCCACTCGGGCCACTCCCAGGGGCCACGCCCATCCCAAAATGACCGAAATCCAGCTAAAATCCAGACTTTAAAATCTTTACCCCTGTAGTGCTTTTATGTTCCGGGGTAGGTGGGACATGTTTTAGTTTAAAAATGGGTTCTGCCTGTCCCAAACCATCATAAAAATCAAGTTTCGACCTCTCAACCCACTCGGGCCACTCCCAGGGGCCACGCCCATCCCAAAATGACCGAAATCCAGCTAAAATCCAGACTTTAAAATCTTTACCCCTGTAGTGCTTTTATGTTCCGGGGTAGGTGGGACATGTTTTAGTTTAAAAATGGGTTCTGCCTGTCCCAAACCATCATAAAAATCAAGTTTCGACCTCTCAACCCACTCGGGCCACTCCCAGGGGCCACGCCCATCCCAAAATGACCGAAATCCAGCTAAAATCCAGACTTTAAAATCTTTACCCCTGTAGTGCTTTTATGTTCCGGGGTAGGTGGGACATGTTTTAGTTTAAAAATGGGTTCTGCCTGTCCCAAACCATCATAAAAATCAAGTTTCGACCTCTCAACCCACTCGGGCCACTCCCAGGGGCCACGCCCATCCCAAAATGACCGAAATCCAGCTAAAATCCAGACTTTAAAATCTTTACCCCTGTAGTGCTTTTATGTTCCGGGGTAGGTGGGACATGTTTTAGTTTAAAAATGGGTTCTGCCTGTCCCAAACCATCATAAAAATCAAGTTTCGACCTCTCAACCCACTCGGGCCACTCCCAGGGGCCACGCCCATCCCAAAATGACCGAAATCCAGCTAAAATCCAGACTTTAAAATCTTTACCCCTGTAGTGCTTTTATGTTCCGGGGTAGGTGGGACATGTTTTAGTTTAAAAATGGGTTCTGCCTGTCCCAAACCATCATAAAAATCAAGTTTCGACCTCTCAACCCACTCGGGCCACTCCCAGGGGCCACGCCCATCCCAAAATGACCGAAATCCAGCTAAAATCCAGACTTTAAAATCTTTACCCCTGTAGTGCTTTTATGTTCCGGGGTAGGTGGGACATGTTTTAGTTTAAAAATGGGTTCTGCCTGTCCCAAACCATCATAAAAATCAAGTTTCGACCTCTCAACCCACTCGGGCCACTCCCAGGGGCCACGCCCATCCCAAAATGACCGAAATCCAGCTAAAATCCAGACTTTAAAATCTTTACCCCTGTAGTGCTTTTATGTTCCGGGGTAGGTGGGACATGTTTTAGTTTAAAAATGGGTTCTACCTGTCCCAAACCATCATAAAAATCAAGTTTCGACCTCTCAACCCACTCGGGCCACTCCCAGGGGCCACGCCCATCCCAAAATGACCGAAATCCAGCTAAAATCCAGACTTTAAAATCTTTACCCCTGTAGTGCTTTTATGTTCCGGGGTAGGTGGGACATGTTTTAGTTTAAAAATGGGTTCTGCCTGTCCCAAACCATCATAAAAATCAAGTTTCGACCTCTCAACCCACTCGGGCCACTCCCAGGGGCCACGCCCATCCCAAAATGACCGAAATCCAGCTAAAATCCAGACTTTAAAATCTTTACCCCTGTAGTGCTTTTATGTTCCGGGGTAGGTGGGACATGTTTTAGTTTAAAAATGGGTTCTGCCTGTCCCAAACCATCATAAAAATCAAGTTTCGACCTCTCAACCCACTCGGGCCACTCCCAGGGGCCACGCCCATCCCAAAATGACCGAAATCCAGCTAAAATCCAGACTTTAAAATCTTTACCCCTGTAGTGCTTTTATGTTCCGGGGTAGGTGGGACATGTTTTAGTTTAAAAATGGGTTCTGCCTGTCCCAAACCATCATAAAAATCAAGTTTCGACCTCTCAACCCACTCGGGCCACTCCCAGGGGCCACGCCCATCCCAAAATGACCGAAATCCAGCTAAAATCCAGACTTTAAAATCTTTACCCCTGTAGTGCTTTTATGTTCCGGGGTAGGTGGGACATGTTTTAGTTTAAAAATGGGTTCTGCCTGTCCCAAACCATCATAAAAATCAAGTTTCGACCTCTCAACCCACTCGGGCCACTCCCAGGGGCCACGCCCATCCCAAAATGACCGAAATCCAGCTAAAATCCAGACTTTAAAATCTTTACCCCTGTAGTGCTTTTATGTTCCGGGGTAGGTGGGACATGTTTTAGTTTAAAAATGGGTTCTACCTGTCCCAAACCATCATAAAAATCAAGTTTCGACCTCTCAACCCACTCGGGCCACTCCCAGGGGCCACGCCCATCCCAAAATTACCGAAATCCAGCTAAAATCCAGACTTTAAAATCTTTACCCCTGTAGTGCTTTTATGTTCCGGGGTAGGTGGGACATGTTTTAGTTTAAAAATGGGTTCTACCTGTCCCAAACCATCATAAAAATCAAGTTTCGACCTCTCAACCCACTCGGGCTACTCCCAGGGGCCACGCCCATCCCAAAATTACCGAAATTCAGATAAAATCCAGACTTTAAAATATTTACCCCTGTAGTGGTATTATATGGTGTCTAATAAGTACATAGACAAGTCAGTTCAGAAGGGCTTTCTGAAGAAGACTCCTGGTTGTCTTGAACACACCCAAGTGCTTATGGAAGAACTAAAAGACGCCAAACTACTAGACGCCAGATATTCGTTGTCTGGGTAGATTTAATGAATGCATATGGCAGAGTCCCACACAACTTGATCCTCTATGCCCTCCGGCATTACAAATTCCCTGAATGGCTCATAGATTACATGTTTAAGTACTATGATGAACTGATTGTAAGGGTGGTAACCAAAGACTGGAAGTCAAATTGGTTCTACTACATGTTAGGCCTCTTTCAAGGAGACCCTCTTTCAGTAGTGTTGTTCCTGATTGTATTCAACCTACTGTTAGATCTTCTACAAGATCAAAAAGAACTGGGTTATAAGCCCTCCTTTAGCTCGCAACCTACATCGAATCGGGCTTTTGCAGATGACCTAACACTTATGTCCTCCAGACTAGAGAAGGTAAAGAAGCAGATAGAGTTGATGGAGCAGTTTTTGGATTGGAGTAGGAAAATGAAGGCCAAGCCTAGCAAGTGTGTCTCCCTGGGAATGAAGGTGATAGATGGTACGTACCAGGCTTATGACCCAGAGATATTGATTGACGGCCAGATAATCAGCTATGTAGGAAACAACCCGATTAAGTTCCTGGGCCACTGGATCTATGTCGATCTAGGGTTAAATGACACTAAACAACGGCAGTGGCGTAACGTTGCCTGTTGGCGCCCCCCTGCCGAAAAAAGCGCCCCCCTGTTGGCGCCCCCTCCCCTTTTGGTGCCCCTCCCTAAAATTGAACAAACTAGGTGATTTTAAAGAATACGCCGGTAAAATCTCTAAAAAAGTGTGTATCTAGAGCAAAACGCGCAGTTTTGCTAGTACTTTAGTTAAGTTTTCGAAATTGTCCCACATTCGAACGACGATTTGGCGCCCCCCTAAGACGGCGCCCCCCTGCACAGCGGGGTCAGCAGGGCCTTTCGTTACGCCACTGAACAACGGATTGAAGACAAACTAAAAACTCTGTTTCAGACAGTGGATGAGTGTGGTCTCAACGGTGTCATGAAGTGTTGGATCTACAATAACATGCTGACTAGCAAGATGTCCTGGGATCTGATGATTTACAACCTTCCTGTAAGTTTTGTGTAGGAACTGGATGCTATCTGCACCAGATTCTTGAAGAAGTGGTTGGGTGTTACTAGATCAATTACTGTGACAGTCCTGTACAGGAGCAAGGATTACTTCGGGCTAAACTTGAAGAAGCTAAGTGACTTATACAAGTCTCTTCAGGTATCAAAGGGACACGCCCTGAAGAACAGTGATGACACCAAAGTTGTAGAAGCCTATAATAACAAGAGAGAGAAACAGGAGAACAGCCCGAGATGGTCTTATACAACGGAGCTGACGGCAAGAGAGCGAGATCTCTACTTCCAGGAGTTGGTTGGAGTAGTGACTAAAGACCGAGTAGGACTCGGATGCAAACCAAAGTTGACTGAGAGGCAGAAGCTAAGACAACTGGTAGAATCGGTGTCAGAGAACAACATGCTAGTCACCCTGGTAAACAAGGGAGTACAGGGCAAGTTCTTGACATGGGAGAACACGATGCAGTTAGACTTAGGATGGAACAGCCTTATCTACAACTACAAGATGAGCCCGGCTCTCCTTAAATTCCACCTAAACTCGACACACGACGTGGCTAATACCCCTGCAAACATGAAATTGTGGAACTACTCGAGTACAGGAAATTGTACACTTTGTGGTTGGAAGACGTGCAACATCAAGCACATCCTAGCCGTCTGCAGTATAGCAAGAAACTCCAAAAGGTACAACTGGAGACATGACAACGTCCTACGTGTTATAGCCGGAGCCTTGCTTGACCAACTCAAGATGTACAATTCCTCAGGTTCCACGACCTCCGACAAAGAATGGATACGGTTCAAGTCGAAGGATGGGAAGTATGAACACCCAAAGCCAAAGCTGAGGAAGGAGAGGCCCTTTGAGAGAGCGAAAGACTGGAAGCTGATATGGGACGAGGATACACTACCTGCCCAGTTCCCACAGCACATCTACAACACAGCGGAGAGACCCGACATGGTAGTATGGTCGGATAGTTTGAGAGAAGTAGTTCTGATTGAACTGACTTGTGGTGACGAGAGTAACTTCAGTGACCAAGTAGCACGTAAAGAAGCACGCTACAACAGAGAGCTGATTCCTGGCATCGACGGGTGCGGTTGGAAAGCTCTGCTCTTTACAATAGAGATTGGGTGTAGGGGCTTCTGGCACCATACTGTACCAGCTCTATTCAACTACTTTGGATTGGCGAAGAGAACGAAGAATAAAGCCCTGAATGAGGCTGCTTTGGTCGCTCTTCGATGTTCCTATACAATCTGGTTAGCCCGCGACAACAAGAAATGGTCTACCTGCTACGACATCGCAAGGAGGCCAGAAGTCATAAACTGTGAAAGCTGAGTGTTGGGCCCATAAAACATGTTGAAAGCTGCAACCAGGATCACAAGTACTGGTGGAATACAGAATGACTTGCTAATCAGATTTATAGATGGAGTTGCTATCGAAAGATATAGAACTCAGGTAAACATCTAACCTGTAATAGTTTATTGTTGATTTTTCTTTATGTTCCGGGGTAGGTGGGACATGTTTTAGTTTTAAAATGGGTTCTACCTGTCCCAAACCATCATAAAAATCAAGTTTCGACCTCTCAACCCACTCAGGCCACTCCCAGGGGCCACGCCCATCACAAAAAGCCAAAATTACTGAAATCCAGGTAAAATCCAGACTGTAAAATCTTTACCCCTGTAGTGCTTTTATGTTCCGGGGTAGGTGGGATATGTTTTAGTTTTAAAATGGGTTCTACCTGTCCCAAACCATCATAAAAATCAAGTTTCGACCTCTCAACCCACTCAGGCCACGCCCATCCCAAAATTACCGAAATCCAGCTAAAATCCAGACTTTAAAATATTTACCCCTGTAGTGCTTTTATGTTCCGGGGTAGGTGGGACATGTTTTAGGTTTAAAATGGGTTCTACCTGTCCCAAACCATCATAAAAATCAAGTTTCGACCTCTCAACCCACTCAGGCCACTCCCAGGGGCCACACCCATCCCAAAATTACCGAAATCCAGCTAAAATCCAGACTTTAAAATCTTTACCCCTGTAGTGCTTTTATGTTCCGGGGTAGGTGGGACATGTTTTAGTTTAAACATGGGTTCTACCTGTCCCAAACCATCATAAAAATCAAGTTTCGACCTCTCAACCCACTCAGGCCACTCCCAGGGGCCACGCCCATCCCAAAATTACCGAAATCCAGCTAAAATCCAGACTTTAAAATCTTTACCCCTGTAGTGCTTTTATGTTCCGGGGTAGGTGGGACTTGTTTTAGTTTAAAAATGGGTTCTACCTGTCCCAAACCATCATAAAAATCAAGTTTCAACCTCTCAACCCACTCAGGCCACTCCCAGGGGCCACGCCCATCCCAAAATTACTGAAATTAAGCTAAAATCTGCCTCCCGAGATCGCATTACAAAGGAGGACCCTCGAGTCCAAAATCTTATATCGAACTTCGAAAACCGAAAAAAATATTTTTGGCTCATAATGATCAGGGTAGCAGGAAACATGAACAAAAGTAGTTTCCAAGAAAACTTTGAACATTTTTGACTTTGAAAATTTTTGGTCCGAGTCATACTCTATATATACCTCTGAAAGTTGAGCTCCCGCTTCCGAGCTCGTATTGCAAAGGGGGGGCCTGCCTTCCGAGATCGCATTACAAAGGGGGACCCTCGAGTCCAAAATCTTATGTCGAACTTCGAAAACCGAAAAAAATATTTTTGGCTCATAATGATCAGGGTAGCAGGAAACATGAACAAAAGTAGTTTCCAAGAAAACTTTGAAAATTTTTGACTTAGAAAATTTTCGGTCCGAGTCATTCTCGATACGTACCTCTGAAAGCTGAGCTCCCGCTTCCGAGCTCGTATTGCAAAGGGGGGGCCTGCCTTCCGAGATCGCATTACAAAGGGGGACCCTCGAGTCCAAAATCTTATATCGAACTTCGAAAACCGAAAAAAATATTTTTGGCTCATAATGATCAGGGTAGCAGGAAACATGAACAAAAGTAGTTTCCAAGAAAACTTTGAAAATTTTTGACTTAGAAAATTTTCGGTCCGAGTCATTCTCGATACGTACCTCTGAAAGCTGAGCTCCCGCTTCCGAGCTCGTATTGCAAAGGGGGGGCCTGCCTTCCGAGATCGCATTACAAAGGGGGACCCTCGAGTCCAAAATCTTATATCGAACTTCGAAAACCGAAAAAAATATTTTTGGCTCATAATGATCAGGGTACTCGTCATCCGACCAGATTTATTAGTCAACAGATCATCCTTGTTGACCCTGCTTCCAACAAATCCAATCCAGTAAATTATTGCAAACAGTTTTTACGTTTTGGAACATGGAACGTTCTATCTCTTGTCAGCTCATCTACACAGCTCTACCAACTTAGTCAAAACATTGATCAGTACAGATTGGATCTTTTGGGGATCACCGAGACTCACATGCCTGGATCTGGCACCACTCTACTGGACAATGGCAGTCTACTCATCCATTCCGGTAGAGTCGACGGGATCAAGAGACAGGGAGTCGGTCTCAGTCTTTCAAAACATCAGAAAACTCCCTGATATTCGTTCACTCCCACATCGGAGCGGGTTTAACTGCTAGGCTGCATAGTAAGAAATCAATCTCTGTTGTTGTGGCCTATGCTCCAAATGAGGGTGCCCAGAGGAGATGAGAAAGATAAGTTTTATAGGACACTCACAGATAATTTTGAGGGTACCTCGTCACGATATCAAGTTACTGCTCGGCGATTTTAAGCAAAAGTAACAATCAGACAGAATGGAAGTGAAGCGGTCTCATCGGTGGGGAATCACTCCATAGCTCATCAAATGACTACGGTGACAAAGACTTGTGGATTTCTGTGCGACGAACCAGCTTGTCATCGGGGGAACTCTCTTCTGCACAAAGACATTACAAGGGCATGGCGGTCCCCCAACGGGTCTCACCGTCAATAGATAGATCATATCTGCATTGGGGGGGAAGGGGGAAACAGGCGGTTTCGTCAATCTCTTTTGATGTTAGGGTACTGTCGCGGAGGCAGACATCGGCCTCCCGATCATCTATTGGTTCTAGGACTGCTGAAAATCCAAAACTTCAGTTCAAGTGACAAAGATCAACGCCAAACAGGCCCAATGTGCATGCCATCGAGCGCCTGGAGGGGATAGTACTACGGTTACAGAAGTACAACTGTGCTTTCAAAACGAATTTGCAAGTCTGGATAGTCGAGGTCGTCCCTTCGGGACACTCAACCGCGGGCGAGTGAGTAATCCTCAGTCGACCGTCACTGAGGTCTCACTGGAAGGTACTAGGAAAAAGACCCCGGAAGGCAAAGGAGCAAAACCTGTCACGGGAAATCCAATGGGTTTTATTGATTCAGCGGGCACGTTTAAGCGCAATAGACCCAAACTCGGACGCTAACAGGTCAGAATATTCTAAAACTTAATAGTTAGTCAAGAAAAGCAGCAGCTAGTCGACAATAACTGGCAGTTAGTGTAGCTACTGATCTTGAGGATGCAGGGAGCAAAGGTCAGAAGCGCGTGAGGGTATGGGCAAAGATCAAGAAGTTCTATGGTAAAGAACAAGAAATTAGCCACAAGCATCTTGTGTCCGGGACAAGACGGTAGGAGATCACGGTTCCCAACAGCAGAGGAGATAGGTGGAAGGAGCACTTTACTGAACTTCTGAACCCTCATTATCAAGTGTCGACCTTGCAGACCTTGATACAGTACACCCCAACCCCCATCTTTGACTCTCTCTCTTGTTCGGATGGACCAACCACCAGAGACAGATTAGTTATTCCCTGACAAAGTTAAGAACAACAAAAGCCCAGAGATGTGGACGAGGGAAAGAAAACGTGCAACTGAAGTAGGTGCGAGTGCTCTAGTTGAATCAACTAGGTGTCTATTCAAAGAATGTGTGGGAAGAAGAGATGTTCCTGAGATTGGTTAAAGGGTGTAATTCATTGTATTGGGATGAAAGGAGACACTTCAGTTGCGGGAAAACGAGGGATCACCTTAAGTCTACAGCATCAAAGCTGTTTCAGGGGATGATTCTTCTTAAGCTGTTACATGCTGGTATGGAGTGTATTCTCAGGGAAAATCAGTGCGGATTTAGACAGAACGCTCATGTATTGATCAGATTTATTCTCTGAAACTATTATTCATAAATGTCGGGGTTTTAAATTCTCTTTACATTAATTTTGTCGATTCAAGGGCAGCGTTTCGAAATTCTATCAGTTAGGGCAATTTATTTGGTGCCTGTATGAGACACTATGGGCTGCCTGAAATATATTGTCAGAATATTTCAGTCATTTTTTGGGGGTACATGACGTTCCGGTGAGGGTTAATGCGGGCGCTAACAGACTGGTTTTGATTGTTAACTCAGGCAAGGTCCAGGGTGACATTCAAGACCTCCTGTCTTTATTATGCCTAAATTTTCTGCATTCTGGCTGAGACCAACAAGTTCATCAGTCAAGGCGCAGTGCTGCAGAAAGAGATGAAGACGGTCGAGGAAATGCGTCATTCTGGACACCGATTATGCTGATGACTGGCTATTATGGGAAACCTCAGGGAAGGGCTAAAGGAGTCAACTGATCTATTTGTTCATTACTGTCCTACGCTGTGGGCTCAGAATAAATGCAAAGAAGACCCAATGCATGGCTGTAAGCAAGTGCGCCTCCCAGCGGGGGGGAACCTTCACTTTCATCAAGGTGATTGTAGTGAACAGACCGGTTGAGGGTGAACCGTCGAGCAGGTTAGCACTTTGTTACCTAGGTGAAACTATCAGTGGGGAGTGGGACAATCAACAGAGACCTGGATGTCCGTATCCAGAAGGCTAATGGCGCTTTCATCAGCTCGGAACATTTGGAATAGCAGACTATAAAGAGACTCCAACAAGATCAGGATCTATAGGGCTGCTGTCCTCACCATCTTATTGTTTGTAGCTGAAGTCTGGAACCTCTCACAAAAAGCAGATGAAACGCTTCGAGGTTTTCCATCAAACCTACTTGAGAAGGATCCTTAGGATTAAAGGTTTCTTTCATGTGAACCATCGAAGAGTTCTTTGAGGGCTGGCATCAAGTCTGTTGAGGACTTTCATCAGTGCTGCCAGGCTACGTTGGTATGATATGGAATGTTAGTTAGAATGCCAGGACTCTACCCTAACGAGATTTCTGTTGAACTGGAAGCCAAATTATGGAAAGTGGTCAAGGGCAGACCGTAAGAACTGGGAAGTCCTGCGTACTCGAAGATGCTAGATGCTGCTAAGTTTACAGGTGTTGAAAAACATCGACAACAACACAACAGAAAGCTTGGCTTACCAAACGAGTACAGTTGGGGAGACATATGTTTTACGCCGCCAACGCGATGTGTGTATGCAGGCCACTCCATAACCGACTAGGAGGGAGACCTTACCCAGGTAAACATTGTTGTATGATCAGGGTAGCAGGAAACATGAACAAAGTAGTTTTCAAGAACTTTAATAATTTTTGATTTTGAAAATTTTCGGTCCGAGTCATTCTCCGATACGTACCTCTGAAAGCTGAGCTCAGCTTCCGAGATCGTATTGCAAGGGGGGGGGGGGCTGCCTTCCGAGATGCATTACAAAGGGGGACCCTCGAGTCCAAAAATCTTATATCGTACTTCGAATAAACCGAAAAAAACATTTTTGGCTTCATAATGATCAGGGTTGCAGAAAACATGACACAAAAGTAGGTTTCCGAGAAAACTTTTGAACATTTTTGACTTAGAAAATTTCCGGTCCGAGTCATCTCTCGATACGTACCTCTGAAAGCTGGCTCCGCTTCCGAGCTCGTTTGCAAAAGGGGGGGGGGGGGGGGGGGGGGGGGGGCCCTTTGCCTTCGAGATCGCATTACAAGGGGGTCCCTCGAGTCAAAATCTTATATCGAACTTCGGAAAACGAAAAAATAGTTTTGGTCATAATGATCAGGGTAGCAGGAAAACTGGACAAAGTAGTTTCCAAGGAAAACTTTGAAAATTTTTGACTTCGAAAATTTTCGGTCAAGTCATACTCGATAGGTACCTCTGAAAGTTGCTCCCGCTTCGAAGCTCGTATTCGCAAAGGGGGGCCTGCCTTCCGAGATCGCATTACAAAGGGGGACCCTCAGGTCCAAAAATCTTTTACTTACAAAATTTTTGACTTGTAAAATTTTCGGGAAAAACAATTTTTTCAAAAAATTGTTGGCCTTTTTGCCCCTTGCCTGATTTCATGGGGAGGGCGCGAGGGGGGATGGCCCCCTGCCCCCCCCCCCGCTTCCTACACCCCTGTTCCGGGGTGTTCTTTTTGGTATGACTTACTATCACCACTCCATTCGAGGAATATATTAAATCAAAGAATATTCATTTTTCATTTTAAATATTTTATTTAATGAAGGTTTATGAATGCATTTATTGATGTTTTGATAATCCGATCGAAGCCAAGTTGTATAGGGTGTTATTTGGGCCATTCATATTACGTTTGTATCTGGAAAAAAAATGAGAGTTGTAGCCTCTCAGATGACCAAGGATACGAGGCATGACGAGTTTGTCCATTACGTGTGATCAGGTGATTCGATTACTGATGAGGTGATTAGCTGGCCCCGTCAAATTGCACAGGGGAACCAAATTCAATGTGACATATTCCATAATCACCAAATCAATATTGTTAACGAGATACATTGATTTGCTTGATAACTTCGTCATTTTCAAATACGTTTGCCTAATTATGTTTCAGATCAGATGCAACAATAATAATCTGCAGTAATCTCAAATAAATGGGCGTCTAGCATGTCCGGAAAGAAAAATATAGGTGATTTAATATTATATGGGTGTGTCTAAAAATTCAAATTTTTGAACATTGGCGAGGAATCCTCCGAATGAGTTGTTCAGCATGCCATCTGCAAAGTTTTGGGGGGCCGGTAACATAATATGAAAACACAGTGGTGGTATAAGACTCAAACGTATGTAACGTTTGTTTTGCCCAACCCCACTACTGTTGCTTTTTCAGGGTAAGGCGTGGCCCACTGGGAGTGGCCTCAGAGGGGGAGAGGTCGAAACTTGTTTTTATGATGGTTATTTGGGACAGGTAGACCATTTTTAAACAAAAACATGTCCCACCTACCCGTAAACGTTAACGCACTACAGCGGTAAAGAATTTTGAAGTTTGTGATTTTTAGTCTGGATTTCGGGTGAATTTTGGGATGGGCGTGGCCCTGGGAGTGGCTCCCTGAGTGGTCGAAAGGCTCGAAAACTTGATTTTTTTGATGGTATTTGCGAACGGTAAGATCCCTTTTTAACTAAAACATGTCCCACCTACCCCGGAAACATAAATGCATCTAAAGGGGTTTAAAGATTTTAAAGTCTGGATTTTAGCTGGGATTTCTGCGTATTTTGAAAATGGGCGTGGCCCCTGGGAGTGGCCTGGAGTGGGTTGAGAGGTCGAAAACTTGATTATTATGATGGTTTTGGGACAGGTAGAACCCATTTTAAAAAAACTAAAACATGTCCACCTACCCTGGAAACATATCGCACTACGTATACAGGGGCAAAGATTTTTAAAGTCTGGATTTAGATGGATTTCCGGTCATTTTGTGATGGGCGTGGCCCTGGGAGGCCCCGACGTGGGTTGAGAGGTCGAAACTTGATTTTTATGATGGTTTGGGACAGCAGAACCCATTTTTAATCTAAAATCATGTCCCTCCTACACTGAACATCAAAGCCTACAGGGGTAACGATTTTAAAGTCTGGATTTTTAGCTGGATTTCTGTCCTATTTTGGTATGGCGTGGCCCTGGGAGTGGACCGAGGTGGGTTTGATTTGAGAGGTCGAAACTTGATTTTTATGATGTGTTCTGGGAACAGGCTGAACCCATTTTTAATCTAAACATGTTCACTACCCCGGAACTTAAAGCACTACAAGGGGTAAAGATTTTAAGTCTGGATTTAGTGGATTTCGGTCATTTTGGTATGGGCGTGGCCGAGTGGTTGAGAGTGTCGAACTTGATTATTTTGATGGTTTTGGGCCAGGCGACCATTTTTAAACTAGACATGTCCCACCTACCCCGGAACATAAAAAAGGGGGGCCCACTACATGGGTAAGATTTTAAAGTCTGGATTGTAGCTGGATTTGCGGTAATTTTGGGATGGGGCGTGGCCCATGGGAGTGGCCTGAGTGGGTTGAGAGTTCTGAAACTTGATTATTTGATGGTTTGGGGCAGGTAGAACCCATTTTAAAACTAAAAACATGTCCAACATACGGAAAACATATAGCACGATATGACTTCAGGGGTAAAGATTTTTTTAAGTCTGGAATTTAGTGGTTTTCGGTCTTTTGGGATGGGCATGGCCCTGGATGCCGAGTGGGTTGAGAGGTCGAAACTTGATTTTTATGATGGTTTGGGACAGTCAGAACCCATTTTTTAACCTAAAACATGTTCCAACCTACCCGGAACATAAAGCACCTACAGGGGTAAAGATTTTAAAGTCTAGTTTTTGCATTAATTTCAGTAATTTTAGGATGGGCGTGGCCCTGGGAGTGGCTCGAGTGGGTTTTTGGAGGTCGAAACTTTATTTTATGGTGGTTTTGGGACAGGCAAAAACCCATTTTTTATCTAAAAACTGTCCCACCTACCCCGGAACATAAGAGCACTACAGGGGTGGTAAAGATTTTAAAGTCTGGATTTTAGCTGGATTTCGGTCATTTGGGTTGGGCGTGGCCCCTGGACGTGGCCCTGAGTGGGTGAGTGGTCGGAAACTTGATTTTTATGATGGTTTGGGACAGGCAGATAACCCAATTTTTATATACATCATGTTCCACCTAACCCGGAACATAAAGCACTACAGGGTTAAAGATTTTAAGTCTGGATTTTAGCTGGATTCGGTCTTTTTGGGAGGGGCGGGCCCATGGGAGTGGCCCGTGTGGGTTGAAGAGGTTCGAGACTTGATTTTTATGATGGTATGGGACCGGCAGACCCATTTTTATCTAATATGTCCCACTACCCGGCAACATAAAAGCACTACAGGGGTTAAAGATTTTAAAGTCTAGATTTTAGATTAATTTCAGTATTTTAGGAGGGCGAGGCCCCTGGGAGTGTGCCCGAGTGGGTTGAGAGGTCGAAACTTGATTTTTATGATGGTTTGGACAGGCTGAAACCCATTTTTAATCTAAAACAAGTCCCACCTACCGCGAAAATAAAAGCACTACAGGGGTGTAAAGATTTTAAAGTTGGATTTTAGCTTGGATTTCGGTCATTTTGGGATCGGGCGTGGCCCTGGGAGTGGCACCGTGTGGGTTGAGAGGTCGAAACTTGATTTTTAGGATGGTTTGGGACAGGCACGAACCTATTTTTAATCTAAAGCACTGTTCCACTACCCCGGAACATAAAAGCAATACAGGGGGGTAAAGATTTAAAGTTCTGGATTTAGCATGAGATCTTCGGTCATTTTGGGTTGGGCGTGGCCCTTGGGGAGTGGCCCGTGTGGGTTTTGAGAGGTGAAACTTGATTTTTATGATGGTTGGGCAGGCAGAACCATTTTTAATCTAAACATGTCCACCTATCCCGGAACATAAATGCACTTCAGGGGTAAAAGATTTTTAAAGTCTGGTCTTAGTAGGGGGATTTCATCATGTTGGGTTGGGCTGGCCCCTGGGAGTGGCCCGAGAGGGTGGAGTGGTCGAAACTGATTTTTATGATGGTTTGGGACAGGCATGAACCCATTTTTAATCTAAACATTTCCACCTACCCCGGAACATAAAAGCACTACAGGGGTAAATGCTTTTAAAGTCTAGATTTTAGCATTATATGCAGTAATGTTAGGATGGGGCGTGGCCCCTGGGAGTGGCCGGGTGGGTTGAGAGGTCGATACTTGATTTTATGTTGGTTTTGGACAGGCAGAACCCATTTTTAATCTTTAAAACTTGTTCCCACCTACCCCGGACATAAATAGCAATCAGGGGTGTAAAAGATTATTTAAAGTCTGGATTTTAGCTGGATTTCGGTTAATTTTGAAATGGCGTGGCCCTGGGAGTGGCATCTGAGGAGTGGGTGTTGAAGAGGTCGAAACTTGATTATTATGATGGTTTGGGACAGGTAGAACCCATTTAAAAACTAAAACATGTCCCACCTACCCCGGAACATATAGCACTACAGACTACAGGGGCAAAGATTTTTAAGTCTGGATTTAGCTGGATTTCGGTCATTTTGGGATGGGCGTGGCCCCTGGGAGTGCCCCGAGTGGGTTGAGAGGTCGCGAAACTTGATTTTTATGTGGTTTGGGGCAGGCAGCAGAAACCCATTTTTAATCTAAAACATGTCCACCTACCCCGGAACATAAAAGCACTACAGGGAGGTAAAGATTTTAATGTTGGATTTTAGCTGGATTTCGGTCATTTTGGGTGGGCGTGCCCCTGGAGTGCCCGAGTGGGTTGAGAGGTCGATCGGACCTGAAAACTTGATTTTTATGATGGTTTGGGACAGGAAGAGAACCCATTGTAATCTAAAACATGTTCCACCTACCCGGAACATAAAAGCACTTACAGGGGTAATAGATTTTAAAAGTCTGGATTTAGCTGGATTTCGGTCATTTTAGTATGGGCGTGGCCCGAGTGGGTTGAGGAGGTCGAAACTTGATTATTTATGATGGTTTGGGGGACAGGCAGAACCCATTTTTAAACTAGAACAGGTCCCACCTACCCGGAACTAAAAGCACTACAGGGGTAAAGATTTTAAAGTCTGTGATTGTAGCTGGATTCGGAAATTTTGGGATGGGCAGTGGCCCTGGGAGTGGCCCTGCCTGAGTGGGTTTGAAGAGTCGAGCGAAAACTTGATTATTATGATGTTTTGGGGACAGGTAGAACATTTTAAAACTAAAAACATGTCCCACCTACCCCGGAACATATAGCACTACAGACTACAGGGGTAAAGATTTTTAAGTCTGGATTTAGATGGATTTCGGTTCATTTTGGGCATGGGCATGGCCCCATGGGAGGGCCCGAGTGGGTTGAGAGGTCGCGTAACGAAATTGATTTTTATGATGGTTTGGGACAGTCAGAACCCATTTTTAAACTAAAAACATGTTCCTCCTACCCCAGGAGGGAACATAATAGCACTACAGGGTATGATTTAAAGTCCTTGTATTTTAGCATATTTTCAGTAATTTTTGGATGGGCGTGGCCTGGGATTTGCTAGGGTGGGTTGAGAGGTGAAAAACTTGATTTTTTGGTGGTTTGGGACAGCAAAACATTATTAATCTAAAACATGTCCACCTACCCCGGAACATAAGTAGCACTACAGTGGGTAAAGATCTTTAAAGTCGGGATTAATTTAGCTGATTTCGGTCATTTTGGATGAGGCGTGCCCCTGGGAGTGGCCTAGTGGCGTTTGAGAGGTCGAAAACTTGATTTTTATGATGGTTTGGGTCAGGCTGAAACCATTTTGAATCTTAAAAATGTTCCACCTCACCCACCGGAAACAAAAAGCACTCAGGGGTAAAACGATGTGTTTTAAAGTCTGGATTTTAGCTGGATTTCGGTCATTTTGGGATGGGCGTGGCCCCTGGGAGTGGCCCGTGTGGTTGAGAGGTCGAGACTTGATTTTTATGATGGTTTGGGACTGGCAGACGACCATTTTTTATCTAAAACATGTCCACTACCCGAGAACATAAAAAGCACTACAGGGGTAAAGATTTTTAAAGTCTGGATTTAGCTGGATTTGGTCATTTTGGATGGGCGTGGCCCTTGGGAGTGGCCCGCTGTGGGTTGAGATCGTCGAACATGATTTTTTTGATGGTTTGGGCACAGGCAGAACCCATTGTTAATCTTAAAACATGTCCACCATCCGGAACATAAAAGCACTACAGGAGGGGAAAGATTTTAACGTCTGGACTTTAGCTGGATTTCGCTCATTTTGGATGGGCCGTGGCCCCTGGAGTGGCCCGAGAGGGTTGAGAGGTCGAAAACTGATTTTTTGATTGTTTGGGACAGGCCAGAACCCATTTTTAATCTAAAACATGTTCCACCTACCCCGGAACATAAAACATTACAGGGGTAAAGATTTTAAAGTCTAGATTTTAGATTAATTCTGTAATTTTAGGATGGGCGTGGCCCTGGGAGTGGCCCGGGTGGGTTGAGAGGTCGAAACTTGAATTTTTATGATGGTTTGGGACAGGCAGAACCATTTTTAATTAAAACATGTCCCACCTACCCGGACATTAAATGGCACTACAGGGGTTAAAGATTTTAAAGTCTTGATTTTAGCTGGGATTCGGTTCATTTTGGGAGGGGCGTGGCCCCTGGGAGTGGCCGCCCCGAAGTGGGCGGTTGAGAGTATTGAGCGAGTTCGAAACTTGATTTTTATGATGGTTAGGGACAGGCCAGAACCATTTTTAACCAAAATATGTTCCACCTACCCCGGAACATAAAAGCACTGCAGTGGTGAAAAAAGCACTCAAATCCACTACAAGAATCAAGGAAACGTGCTCTCAATTAGTTAAACATTTACACATCCAACTTTCCAGGAAACAGGACCTGTACTGAGATGAACTAACCGATCTCCCAAAGAATGCGATCCTCCTTTGTGTCGGTACTAAGGAAATGATCAACATAGGGTGCCTTGCAGTAACTAATGTGGATATTGTTGGGTCGCTGAACTGATGTCCTTGGTACGTGATCCAGCATCATGTGCTGAAATATTTCTCAATCATTGACTAGATTTCCATCCAGATATCTTTTTCATTTCAAAACGTTACAGAAAAAGCTTGTTTTTCATTCTAACTAACGGTAGCAAGTTTAGAAATACGCATATCATTTATGAGTTACCTCGTTAATCTCGATAATGAGTAGCGGCTCTGAAACGAATTGGTCCTCTGGCTGTTTCCATGACTTCAAGTACATTCCTTGGAGTGAGCACCAACACTTTACCCAGTGAGGCATACCTTGACTCATTTGCTGGACATCTGGAACAGAAATTTTAATGATACGGTGGCTAATCTATCACAATAACGCCTCAGAGGCACTGAGCAACGCTGCGAAGGATCACTGTGCACACGGTGTTTTTAGATAGTTTTAAACGTTTTGACCTGTTAAATTAGATAAAATATAAGTTCCGTGAAACACATGAACTGCAGGATTCCGTCAAACTAACCAAGGAACCCTTCCTTTGAAGGTTTCAAAGTGAAATGAGGAGTAACGTTTATCTCTGCTCTATAAAAGTTGAGAACAGGTAGAGGAGGCAGGTCAGGGAGAGAGGTAGGGGCTGTAATGTGCGCTGGTAGCCCTTTAGCACCCGACTTCAGGGACTGCTTTCTGAGACCAGATATTGCAGTGTGCTAGGGAGAGGGAGGCGGTTGCTGCTATCGCAAACACAGGCCTGTCAGGAAGGGAGATAGAAGAGAGTTGTTTGAAAAAGTGATAAGGTAATGTTTCATGCAGGATGTGCTCTGTAGTGATGTAGAAAAAGTAAATAAATCAAGGGTTTGTTTGAATATTTTTGACTAACACCCAGTACTTACGCGGGTGCTTCTGTTTGTTCGGCCTGAAAACAGAAGAAATTGAGAAATTTTAATAACTAATTTAACTTTTCAGTTAAGTTGAATCTGATAGTGTAAATTGATAGTGCGACTTATTGAATTTGCTGACAGTTTGATTGATTGTGAAGCAAAATTCAAAATTTTGAAGGCTTTGTTTTCGTCGAATGGCAATGAATCAAGAAATATAAAAAATATAATAAATAAACTGTCATGGTATGCAATGTACGTTACGTACGTACGTGCGTGCTTTGCGCACATGCATTAACAAACATGACGCCGCGCCCGCCTGAAAGTACTCCAACATTTTGGAGGCAATTTCGAATATTGGTGTAAGATCGCCGTGTAAGGTATTTGGATATGATATCACAGATTATCTTGCAAGGACTAGAGACCTGATGATCTGAATATGTCAAGATATGTAACATATTTAAGGGAAATGCTAATTAATCATCACAGATAGACACGGAAAAGCAATATCTCTACATCGAAAAGACATGGAATATGAACCGCCGACTGAAATTAACGAGAACAATAGAAACAAAGAGCGGAGCATACCTTCTTCTTATCTTTCTTCTTTACAGGATCTTCAGTTTGGGTGTAGTAAAACTCAAGGTCTATAACAAAGTCCGGTCCCATATCCTTCCTGCAATTAAGGAGGTTTAACTACCATCGAATTACCTGATACAGATCAGGGCAGACTTATTAATCAATTTTAAAACCCTGAGGGCTATCGTTAAGCACCACACACTATTCCAATCAAATAATCTGGCAAAAATGATACAGTTCGGACTTACTAAAACTTCAGAATAAGAGCACTTACAGAACGAATGTATCCTTAAGCTGGATATTCTCAGTGAGAATGTCCACTTTGGTCAGCTCGGAACAATCTAGAACCTGTATCCCACTCCTAATGAGACAGAACACCTGGTACTTCCAGCAGTCTGTCTTGTACTTATTGTGGTCGATCCTGCACCATTTCAGAGGCACGATTATGTTTGAGATTGTCACGTCTGCTAGTGAGACTGATTCCATCATTTCCTCTCTCAGCAGCTCGTCTTTGTCTTTCCTGACAAGGAAGTTTCTCAATGTTTGGAGAATCAGAATAATCAATCCAACGGTTTGTAGTAATTAGCTATCAGTGGTTAACTGCAGAGGAATACGAAGCTGGCTGTCTAGGCCTTGTTTCTGCGATACAAAATAAATTAAACTTCTAAATTGTTAACTTTTAAAAATAACTTACAAGTCAGTGAGACCGTGAGCATCCTCTACTTCTTTAACATGTTCTTTTTGTAGTGCTGTCATAAGTGCTAGTGTTCTGCTGTTGGAGGTAAGTATTGTCTTACCTGCGTCTAACCTGCGTAATTGAGATTAATTAGGTGATAAATTAAATATTACTTAGTTGCGGTTTATTTAGTAATTAAATAATAATTATTATTATTATAAGGGAATTAGACTAAAAGAGTGACTTTAACTGTTCTGGCCATGTTAAAAAAGTGCCTAACAAATAAATGACACTTAATAATATGACTAGCGCGGCGCGGTTCCTCCCCCCTTTGTTGGTGGATTGGGGCAGCACGCAGAAGATAGCAGTCTTTGTGCCGCCTCCCTCATCCCCATTTCAAACAGTAACTTCTCTTCTACCTCACTTTTCTTTATCACCGGAACTTTCTTTTTCTTCGGACGTCCCTTTCGCAATATCATCTCCGCAAAACCTAACTCTCTGCGCGTTGACTCCATATTTCTTTAGTACCGCAATTCGCGAATTATATTCTAATCAAGTTATTGAGTTAGTAAATCTAAAGTGAATGTCAGCTTTAGATTGGATTTTTTTAAATAACACTTTACTAAATTTCAATGAATCACTATGAATATTGAATAACAGAAGATATGAATAATGATCCCAAAAAATAGGTATAATAGTTCCTCAATAGTCGAGATCTGAACTCTGTATAATTATAATTAGTCGTTAATATTTCATGGAACAAGTTTTTTTTCACTGTCAAAATGACAATGTAAGGGAAACAATAAAGCAATTAATGTTATTATCAAAAATACCAATCAATGATACATAATCAAAAGCTGCGAAATCAAATAAACAATACATCTTAGTAAAAAAAATTAAAGTATTTATAAATCTTAATAACAAAATCAAATGTTATTATCAAAAATACCAATCAATGATAAAAGTCAAAATCTGTGAAATCAAATAAACAATACATCTTAGTAAACAAAATTAAAATATTAGTAAATCTTAACATCAAAAGTAAACAATGCAAAATTAAGCTATTTATTGATAACACTTGATTTGTGCAAATTTTACAAAATTAAAATTTTATTCCGAGTATTTTATTTAATTTAATCATGTACCTGGCAACAGTCCCGCACACAGTTGGGGACGTCCGGCTTGTTTCTCGATTTTATCCGACTTATATGACCCTAAATAGCACCATTACTCGGGTTACTCTTTTTGACCCGACACCCCATATCGCGCCCCCACTAACAATTATCTTCAGTTTCTGATTGAGATACAGAAACTCTGACATGAACCAAAAATGTGCTAAGATGGCATGTTTGGTTATATTAGTGCTATGAACATACTTAAGGGCCTTACGAAACTAAGTTTTTGAGAAATCGCCTAAATTTCGATTTACTATTTAGCAGTCTCACGAGTAACATTCATCACAACTATTTCAAGATATCTCAGCTTCTGATTGCGGCTAAGCGATCATCTTTGGCATTGAAAAGGTCAGAGTCATCATATTTGGTTTGTACGCACTTAACGTACTTTTAAAGCAAAATTGCGAACTTTTCGTTGCTTTAAATAATGTATTTGGTAACTTTAAATAGCAACAATTATTATATCCAAAAGTGACTGGCTCGTGAGAGCGTAAAAATGGGGTATAACCTAATAACTAAACGACCGTGCACGTGCATACAGCATACCCGTGAGAAATGTTAACCATTTTATAAATGGTAGATCAAAGAATTGGGGTAAAACACCAATCGCTCAATCAGCTAGGCTGAGGGAGGAGCTGAAAAGATACAATTTAATTAATTCTTATGAAAATTTACTGGCAATAAAATAATTGAATTACTTGATTTGATCCGTGGTCCAGATTCCATGAGAAAGGATGTGATATATATTTTACTAATTTTCATGCCAAGAAGTTCGTAGAACTAAATTTCAGTTCCTTGTACGTTCCACGCGGGTTAGGTTGATTAACCATATTTTAACAAATTGAGTAGGAAATTACGATTACTTGGAGACGCCAGTCAGAGTGCTTGCCTGAGATGGAAATTCTGGGAGTTGGGAAATAATTAATGGTATTGAGAATAGCTGACTCAACAAAAATTTGATCCTAGAATTAAATCCTTGTCTTGATTTTCCTGAGAATGGGATTTGATAATATTTAAAAGTTTTGTCATGTCTCAATGCTAAGAAGTTTGTAATATAAAAATCTCAAATTTCGTACCCCGAATTAAATCTATTGTTCATAGTATCCGAAATATTAATGGTAATTATTAGTCGGTTACTACTAGTACTACTAGTTAAAAGAGATCTGAAGAAGGTAAATAAGCTACATCTTGTTTTGCAAATATTTCAATAACGAGCTGCCGCTATCATTATCACCCTCCTTAAATGAGTGAACAGATTTACATAATTCTATATTGTGCAGGTTTCCATGGATGTATACTTTTCAGCTTAATTTGAATTAAGTACATCAATCGCTAACTGTGAGAGAATAAAAATGGGGTCTGACCTAATAACTCAACAACCTGAAGTCTGAAAACTTTAAAACCGATCCTCTACCTCACTCAACATGATGACTCTGACCATTTCAATGCCCTAGATGATCGCTTAGCTACAATCAGAAGCTGAGATACCTTGAAATAAGTGTGATAATAGTTACTCGTGAGACTGCTAATATGTATAGTAAAATCGGATATTTGGCGATTTCTCAAAAGCTAAGTCTCTTAGGCCTTAAGTTTGTTTCATAGCACTAAGATAAGATCAGCAATCTTAGGCACATTTAGGTTCATGGCTGAGTTCTGTTACTTACTTGATTTACTTGATGAGGGTCTCCTCAATCATTTCGAGTGGCCTGCACAAGGAATTGCCGCTTATGTCGTATCATCTCTCTCCAGGGCTTTCGGTTTCCTGCCAACGCTCGGACCTTATCAAATACAATGTCTGGATCTCCTGTTAATGTTACTGCGTCTTTAGGTCACAGGTTCGCCAATTCTTTCTTGGCCGCACAACGTGATCTTCTGCCGTGAGCAGGTGTCCATCATATAGATTACTTTGGATTGCTCGGTGTCCGGCATTCTAGAAAACATGTTCAAACCAGCGAAGACGGGTTGGCACTGATGTAGTTATAATCCGGGTTTATTCTTGCCCGCTCCAACATTGAACATTGCTCGTCGGTGGGAAGACAACTTAATTCGAAGGATTCTCCTCAAACAGTTTTGATGAAAACTTCGAAGCGCTGTAGTTGCTTTGAAGTAGTGTTCCAGACTTCGCTTCCATAAAGTAAATATTGTTTGAACCGATGCAACATATATCCGTATTTTGGTGTTAGTTGGATAGATGGCGATTCTTCCAAAGTATTACCGAAGCTGATTGAATGCTACTGAGGCTCTTCTGGATCCGTGCAGACAAGTACCGGTCAATAGTCCCATCACTTTCAATATAATGACCCAAGGTAAGTGAAGTTGCTGACGTGCTGGATAGCCGTGTCTCCTACTGTAATGTCCACCGTTGATGCTTCAGTATCAGGCCCTCTGTGGATGTTATTCTTGCCGATGGCCATAACCATCTGTTTCTTGCATTGATTCTGAGGGGGGGAGTCCAGCCTGAGCCGCATCGAGATCTTGCATAAAAGATCAGTCGCTCCTACTCTGGAGACCGTCCTAGGGGGTGTCCATGATAGCTAAATCATCCTGCATAGTCAGTATCCAGGACGACTGTATCATGACCAGAGCAAAGGTGGTAAAACTCATCTGCAGCACTGCCCCGTGTTGACAACTCACTTTGTTTATCTCTCGCCGCTGCGCAGGCGAGTTGATGCAATACATTAATGATTTAGGGGGACACGGGAATATCCCATGCCTAGAACAGATGTAACGTCAAACCACTCAGAGAGCTCGCCATTACTGTCTGACAGCGCTGACGGTGCCGCAAAAGAATCGCTTCATTATGCGAATGTATTTACACGGCAAAGCCATAATGACTGAAGTTTTCCAGATATAAACTCCCGATTAAGTGAATCGAATGCAGCTTTTAAGTCAGCTTTATGTAAAGGGGGAGATTAAACTCAATGCTGTTGTGATAATAGTACGGTGCGAATAAATTGATCTATGCAAGACCTGTTTTTCTGAATACCCGAGCCTGATTCTCTCGGTGCAGTTCTTCAAGCCCCGAGTTCTGTATATCAATCAGAATTATAAGCTGAGATAATTTATAGCGGGGGTGATTCCGAGAAATGCCCCACTGGTGAAATAGTGTACTCGAGTGAATAGTGTTATTTAGGGTCATAAAAGTCGGATTTACATCGAGAAACTTAGAGGACGTCCCAATTGTCGTGCGGGGATTTTGCCCACGGTACAGGATTAACTTATATTTTCCCTCTTTTCCACAGCTGTGTAAATACAAATTAATCAACAGGAGGTGGTCTGTGGTGAACCACTATCTAGAGTGTTTCAGAAATATTACAATTAATGAATCCAGCAATCATGTCGGAGTTAATCATGAAAATCACTGGTTTGAAACTTAACTTTTTAGGTCCTCAACACAAAAATCTTGCTAAAGAAAATAGTTCGTAATTTGATATTATGTACCACAATTGAGTAAATGAAGATAAGATTCCCAAAAACGCATGTATATTGTATTCAGAAAATATAACATATATGGACATGGAAACAATTATTGAAACCTGGAGTGGGACCTGCTTCCCAGCTAAGTCAGAAGTTTCTGTCGTTCAGTTTCTTCTGCATCAGTAGTGATTGTTCTGTCTTCGTTTAGAGCACGTGATCCAACCGAAAGAGAGGAAACTTACACCGGATTTGGGACTATTCAAGAACTTCTAAGCTTCCTGAGAGTTCAATAGTGTAGATGTAGAAGTTTGCCATGGTATCAAAAAGGGCTATGTAGAGTGCGTATCTGTGGAACTCCACTTGGAAAAGAGTTGAACTTGTAATTGCCGAACCTACGAAGTATACGGCGAGAGGAAGGGTAGATACAATGTGAACAGCTACCAGTCAGCAGAACAGTAGCGATTCCTCGCCATTGAAGTTCCCCAAGTCCTCTTTGAGTGGCCTTCCTTGCCAGGTGAATGAGCATTACACTGCTAACCAAGGTAACCACATCTGAGGCTAGTATACTAAACCCAACAGCCGAGGTGTAAATCAAGTTCTCCAATGGCTTCCACTCTCCGTATGATTCACAGTTGTAGTCCAGATAACTAAAATAAATGTCGAACTTCTCTTTTATTGTGGCAGCAATAGGGAAGATGGCACTGTAAACCCAAATACCACAAGCTATCATGTGAGCAGACTTACTGGAGAAAGAAGATAATTGCTTCAGCGGAATGGATCCCTGACATCAGGCGCTTGGTAATGCTAGAGCACTTATAAGAAGACACATGGATAATGCAGAGATATATGTTGCATAGTATGCAGCAAAGCAGAGGAACCGACCTAGGATCCAATCATTCGCAGCTAGAGAAACGGCCCCAGGCAGAGCTTTAAACAGGGAGAAAGCCAGATCAGCAACAGCGATGTGCTGGATAAACACCACCATGATCTTATGAAGTTTAATTGCATTGTACCTTGAAGATCCGACTAATATGAGAGTGTCCCCGATAAGGGAAGATATTGAGATAAGAGAGGTGTAACCAATAAGGAGTTGTCGTTCTGTCATGCTCTGGATACCGTACAGAGTGTAATTGTCATACCTAATGTCTGTTAAACCGGACATTATGCCTTCAGAGTGTTGGCAGCGTCAGTAAATAAGTCAACTAGAAAACAGAAAAGCAGAAGTATAGAAAACTTTACACGATTTGTCGGAGTCTATACCAAGTAAAATAAGCGAACTTTATCCTACTTATTAGTATGAACGAGGAGTTCGATTACACTTCCTTAGGTTTTTTAAAAGATAAATTCATAGATAAAATATATTTTGACCTGTAAGACGGCCACTACCTCGTACATTACAGCTCCATTACATCTACCATATTTTACAACTACAGTTTCTCTTTCCAAGGTTTGAAGAGCAACGGAAGTTATTCAGACCATTCACCTCATAACGGTTCTTTTAATTTGAAAGTTTATCAAACTGTACACATTTAACATTCAAATCATGTCCACCAGTGTTCCACTTAGAAATAGCATCATCGCAGTCAGTATGAAATTGAAGGTGAACGTTATCTTTAGTTGTTCCATAAAACATAATCCTCTCCTTCTCCCCTGTGTTCTGAACTGTATCAAGGGGACATCTTAGGAAATCATCAGAATCGTTACATGGAGGGTTAGTTTTGTACCAAACCCAGTGGAATCTTTCGTCACCATTCTCAGGGGGGGGGGGGGGTGGATGCACGTCAATTATGTCAATTAATGTCAATTATATGTCAAGTAATGTCAATTTAATGTATATTAATGTCAATAATGTCAATGTCAGTTTTGCAAAATTATCGGAATACTGACTTTAATTGACACGATATTTTTCGACCAGAGATTATGTAGTTCTACATTTTTTGCAATTTAGAACGTTTATATCATAAATTTATTCTCTAATAATCACATATGGAAATGTGAAATGTGAAAAATTAAGATCATTAAACAATATAAAACTAAAATAATTACGGTTTTTCCAACAATTTAATTTTCTTAAATGGGCGTGGCCACCAAGGCGTGGTTCTCAACATCATCAGAAAACTTAAAACCACATATTAAACGAAATGCCTTCATGACATTTATATTTGAATAAACGAATTCTTAAACAGTTAACATTACTCTTCATACTAAAAAAGCCGATTCAAGATATTTTACCTCGTATAAGAAACCAATAAAAATATGGGAGTGGCCGGTGGGGACGAAGCTGGAAGAGTTGGAAGCTGTAATTTTTTTTGGTGGTTTTGAACCTATGGATCAACAAGATAAGAACATACTCATTAATTATTCAAGGGGACTTTTTGTTTTTTGGAACCGGTCTAACTTACATTGAGTGGATTATCTTGATATTTATCTCAGTTTCAGTATTACACTAATTGCATACGTTGCTCTTTTCTTACTCTCTTATCTTGTGCTTATCTTGTTGATTGTAACGTGCAGCTACAGAGGCTTTGTGTATCACCGTGTTACCCGACCATGACCATCCCGCCAGCGAGTATGGTGAAAGGATATCAACATGTTAAGGAGAGACTCAGTTGAACCTCTCAGCTAGCGCTATGTACGAGTGGAGATCACAGCAATGAAGCAACTATCCCCTTCTGCGTGAATGAAGAAGATGAACAAGGACACTGCGTGTAACTTGTTGCCACGAGGCATTAAGATATTTGGAGGGAGTTCACTGGTGTCGTACCACGGACTACAAGATGGCCGCAAAACTCAGTTAAACTCAGATGTTCGAGACACAGGGAGTCCATCATTAAGCTCAGTCAAGAACTACTAGCCTGCAAAATGAAACGTTGGAAGCGTTGCAAGACGTCATTAAAATCGTCAGTCGGAGAGTCTGTCAAGGCTGATTCAAATCCTTCAGCTCGGTATTACAGGCGAATTGTCCAGAATCTCAGAAGCCTGTCAGTTCTGAAATGATCAAGAAAAGTGCTGAAAACTGTGGTACAGGAGGAAGACCGAAACAAAAATCTGATGATTTTTGGTTTATCGGAGCAGGACAATGAGGAGCTCAGCACCGTGGTCAGTGAAGTGTTTTTAGCAATCGGAGAGAAACCCAGAATCGAAGCTAGCAGAGTCGGAAAGCTCAAACCTGGCAAGGCTGTGAGACCAGTTAAAGTGACTGCGGCAAGTGCAACAATTGTTAATCAGATTCTCGCTAAATCGAGAAACCTGCGAGCAACGGAAAAGTTTAAACTGTTTTTATCAGCCCAGATCGATCTCCAGAACAGAGAGCCAAGCAAAGAGAACTCGTCAGGGACATGAAACGACTGGTAACTGAGCAGCCTGATAAGCTACACTTTATCAGAAACGGTGCTATAAAGAGTACTGATAAGACTAATAAGACTGCAGAATGAGCTTGTGTGTAATAATTTATTATTATTAGTGTATTCAAGTTTTTATGTGGAGGATGTTTTTAACTCACTCTTGTGTGCCCAGTCTTGCACTGTCAGTATTTCTCGACACTTTGAGCACACAAAACTGTCAGTTTTCGCGACAATTGTCAGATTTCGTTTTCAGTTCTGTCAATTTCAAGCGCTACTAGCTCTACTACTAGTAGTCTACTTCAGCTCACATTAAAGGGAGTTTTCGTCGTGCGTGTAGCGCCCTTCAAGTTTAACTTGGACGGATAGGATTTATAAAACTTCTGATTATAATATTTATACTATATTGTATTTTGTATTTATGTATTTTAGTAAATGGTCATTAGAACCACCGGCACCGTCCGGGCCCAAACAAACAAACAAACATAATGATAATCTCAAATTTCAAGACAAATTAATGTCAATTAATGTCAATTAATGTCAATTAATGTCAATTAATGTCAATTAATGTCATTTAATGTCAATTAATGTCAATTAATGTCAATTAATGTCAATTAATGTCAATTAATGTCAATGTCAGTTTGGGGTTTTTATGGAATACTGACATTAATTGACGTTGCATCACCCCCTTCTCAGGTCGACCAAACGAGACATAGTGAGGTTGACTTGGCTGACATTACTCCTACAATGAATTGTAAACTGCATACCTATACCGCACCCATTACTAACTTGGTGATGATAGATGGTCTCTGATATGAAATGGTTTGGGAGCCTCCAAGTGGAAAATAACGGAGCTGATATATGGTTTCAGTATAACCAAGAACTTTGAATTTATCATTCAACATGGAAACGTAGTCAGGACCAAGTTGGTATGGTTTTAATTCCAGAAGAAGTTCAGTCACAGTTTCCTGGGGATGGTTTGTTCTCAACGATCCAAGCAATCATAATTTCTGAGTAGATAAAATGTTTCGAGTGTGTATCAAAGAGCCTATGTGCTTCTATAATTTGATCTTTGTTCATTTTCTTCCAAAGCTTGTCTTTAACTATAGCATCAGTGAGACAAATCACCCCATCAAACAGAAAATGAGGAATACTACAAGGAGATCGTGCTTCCATGAGAATTGACCAAAGCTTCTTCTTATAATCAATATATCCTTTGGGCGCAAGAGTTTCAATGGATGCGGAATCAATTTTCGTGATCAGACAGCGAAAATTTCTCTCGGAGAATTTCGTAATCTCATCAAAGCTGTTACAAAGCAAAGGAAGCACCATTGCGACGTTTTCTTCCGAAACTATTTTGCAAATCAAATCAGCAAAACAACTGACGAGAACTTTTGTGGCAAACATAAACTTGAGCAGATCAGTTTGATTGACCTCAGAATCACTCTTATAAAGATTCACTACAGCATCAGGTCCAACCATCTTCAAATACGTAGCGATATGAATACATGGATCTTTAAGTAACTCAGTTCCACAAAGTTTTGCAAATTTTGAAACACTGCTGCATATATTAAATATCTCCAGAAAGTTCTCCACACTAAAATTAGTCTCAATCCAGTCCAGGCACTGCAAGTAAACCTCGTTGATACCAAACTGAACACTGAACTTCATAAGATCCAGGATATTGTCCATGTTAAGAGAAACCTCAGCTCCGTGAAGAACTAGCAGACAGTCCTGTACGTGAGTGTAGTTATCTAGGAAAAGTTCGTTGTCCTTAGCAACTAGTTGCTGGAGAATACCACTGTGTTGACATAACACTGCTCCACTGCATTCTATCACTTCACTTTTTGTTACCACTTTCACTGTGTGTTGTATCTTATTCTTCATTTTCAGAAAGCGGGTGAAGTCAGTTTTGAAGTCTAGCTTAACGACAATGACTTGTGAGGAATAATTTTGGTTAGTTTGCAGAACTTTGAGATATGAAGTGACACGTTTTGAAATAAATGAGTTTAAATTCAAATTATATAAATCCTGATCACATCAGTCAACAACAAGTGAGTGAAAAGGAACATAAATCAGAATATTTTTTACGTTTTAAAACGTATCAAGTATTAGTTAAAAACAATATTGATATAACTGAAGAAGGTGATCAACATATAATTTTAACCAAACAGCTTTGATTGGATTAGGATCTGTCTCTAGGTCCTCGCACAGAAATATCTGTACTTAAACGTTTATTCAAATTAATCAAAAGTTAATCTAAGTCATTCGAAATAATGGTATTAGTTTCATCATCATCATGACCACTTAGCCAAACTTTAAAATGTAAGCCAAAGTGGCTGGCTCTAACGGCGTTACTAGTTTAGATATTACAGAGATAATGTCTTTGAATTAAATATGTCATCCTTTTAATAATAAGATTATATCCCCATAAAAAGATAGAAAATCTGTTTAAAATTAAAATTACTAAAAAAATCTATAATTTCTGATTAAAGCGCCTATTTCTTAAGTTGCTGAAGAAAATCTTCGTGAAAGAAGATCCGTTTGTTATTGTAAGGCTGTTCTTCCCACCCCTCGGATGATAACAAATTCATAGACGCAACATTGTGTAACTTTACAAAGCCCTGTGTCCGGTAGTCCGAACCGTGTGCCTCTCGAAGTACCTTCAGCATGTGTCGGAGGATAATGCGACCCAGTTTCTTTCCACGATGTTTCTCTAAGACGTGGAGCATCCCCACGTCCCCTCCAGGGTAAAACGCTGCCCATGCTACTGGTGTAACAGGGTTACTCTCAGAAAATACACCAAATCCAGGCCTTTCTGTAATATTTGATACGACTAATGGGCGAAATGGAAAGTCTGAAAAGTTCTCTGTCGGTGTGTCTGGATCCGAATGCAGCTCAATATCAATTGCCCAATGTTTTACTATAAAGTTGATATGGTTCTCTAACAATGGCCCTATTTTGTAGCCTTGAGGCATTGGTATGTCCACCATAGATTCTATTGGAGACTTGAACATTTTGTGTTTGTAAATCGAATGCTCCTCTCTATAACGTGAACCTATTTTCTCTTCTATCCGCTTTAATACACATTCATACAACTTTGACGACTGTAAAGCAATTCCAATAGCCTGCTTGCTAAAGCGTTCTAAATTTCCTTCACAAAGTAAAATATCCTGGAGAAATGTATTAACTTCAGTAATGTTTGCATTGTCATCGATGTAAAGGGTTATCCCAAAAGGACCGTCAATCAGTCCTTGCTTATCAAGATGGAAGATGATTCCAAAAATATTTCCTTGCTTCGACCGGAAAAATTGAACTGTACATTCCTCCTTAATCCACCCTTCCTCAATAAATTTTAATTGAAGCTTAAAGAGGGTCTTATCTTTGGGGATTTCTGAAGATCTTAAAGGGATTATCTTCTCCATTCTTTCAGCATAGGTGCTTCAAATTATTCATGTGCCTAGATAATGTAATGAGTAGTAGAAAAAGAAGAATTTTATAACGATGCCTAGACTCGTGATCAAACACCAGTCTAATAAAACAGTGTTTATTTACTGATCTTCTTTTCCGCATCAAGTGAAAAGAATTTGAATTAATAGAATTAGGATATGGGTAATATGAAGGTACGCAGTAATGTTGTAGGCTACATCTAGGTTCCATAAAAAAGCTCTATTCAAACTGTTTTTGAAGTTTTACTCAATTAATAAACATTCAACATCATAAAATTCAATTATTCAAATATTGATACTCGTGAGAAGACAAGACCTAATTTCTGGCAAAGACTGGTTCGAGTGTAAAATATTAGGTGTTTGTGAATAACATCTTTAAATAGAATAATTTGGCATGAGCAGCATTAATATTATACAAGCTTTCAAATAAAAATCTTTCCGTGGTCCAAAAAATATCAGGCCTGATAAATAAACGTGTTTCAGTTCTTAAGTTTTTATAATCTAAGTTGAAATTTATCAGTTTTATCTTGCAAAAGAATTGAAAGCAAGTCAAGCAATTTCACAACATGCATCATCAAATACTACACTAAAAAGGGTACAGTGTGACTAAGATAACCAAGGTCTAAGAACACATTTATATCTGAAGGAGTACCGGCAGCGAGAAGTACAGGCTGTTCTCTCGCAACAGTGTTAACTGATATGTCTTTCACTGATTCTAGTTTACTGGTCACCTGTGTAATTAAGGTGTGGAGAGTTGGTGGAGCAGTCAAGATAATTATTGGGTGATTATAATTGGGTAATTAAATGAACATATCCATCACCTCCACCACAGTGGGCTACCATGCTAGCATAGGCCTAAAATCGACTTTCTTAAATTTCTTTGAAAATAAGCTTTTCTTATTGTGAAAAGCTAGCCCGATTTCATGCAAAAAACCGTAATTAAAAACTTTGTAAGATGCCAAAATGGCGTCGCGTGAAAAAATACCATTTTTCACTGTCAAGAAATTTTGCATTTTTCAACCAAAAATTGCCTAATATTTATTATTTTGGGCTAAAATGCCTGATTAAGGCAGTTTTTAATAATTGAAATACAGTATAGTACTTAAGAATACTCAGCCATCTAAAAAAACTGTATGACTTTAACATTTTCACCTGATTTTTGACCGCGCCTTTTTTATGGCGTGTATTTTAGGCAATTTTTGGGGTATTTGATGACAGAAATCGTTGTTTGTTTGCAATAGTTCGATATAATGCATGGTATCATTAGAAAGCTTAGACAATTCCCAATCAGATGCAATATGAATCACTTTGGGCAACTTTGGGTTATATCTGTTTAAAAAATTAAGAAACTCAAAAATTGGGTAAAATTTGCTGCATTTTTAGATAATTTATGAGCTCAATTTTGCTATTAAATTGACATATTTTAGTTATTCTCCATGTTTGTGGCATTTTTTGCATCCTAGACCAGATGCATATGGATGAAAAATCAAGATATCTCAATTATTATAGTTAAAATTGATAAAAATCCAAAAAATCGTGATTTTAAACGAAATTTTTGAAAATAACAGGAACAATTTGGTGTTTCAGAAAATTTTGGTCATATAAATGGGCACAACTTTTGTTCTGATCAATATTTTTTCATAATTCAAAAAGATTTGAGTTTCTAAGATAGCTGTCCTTCGTTTACAGTTCATAAAAGAGCTTTAAAATTGATTAAACCTCTAAAAAAACAACTTTTCCTGGGATCAGCCTCCTATTTTTGGACTACAAGATTGCTCAAAATCGGTCCAAAAATTTTTTCTGAGACATTTTCGGCCCTGTAAATGATTGGAATCGTATTTTTATACCCAAATTACCGTAGAAACAAAGTTAGGGGCATGTGTGATGGTCTAAAATACCCTATGCTAGCATGACCCCCACTCACAGCCCACTGTGTCCACTAACTATAATTTCATGTCCAATCTAGTATTTTAAAACCACCCAGCCTGCAACTATCAAACACAGGATATTCTTACCTTATATTTGAGTTTTCCTGATAATCCCCAGTGCATGAGATAAGGTGAGTTTCCTGCAGCTACAATGGTATCTGGCATGAAGCGAACAACTGATGGTACTGCATCCCCCATATCCAACAGGGCTATCCCACTCTCTGGCAAAACAGTGGTTTTCAAAAGCTATGACAAATATTTACAGAGAGTGTCAGTAAGTTTATAAGTTTTAAGAAAAAAATAATCAACAGTTCTACAGACCTTAGAATTAGAAAATATTCCTTTCCAATTCCATGGGCACAGGCAATACATATTATATTATAAACTAGAAAACCCGTGGTCACAGGAAGGAAGCTAATAGTATTTTTTGTTAGTAAGTTTAATCAACAAATATCCTACACAACCGAAGATACAGCCGATAAAAATATTGCTCGCACTAAACACAACGTAATATCAACAAAACCGATAAAAATGCCGTTCTAACAATCTTTGCACGCGCACGTGCGTGTAACAACCCTTTTTGGTCGTTACCATGGTTACTTTGCAACCTTTTGCTTTTTACCGAATTTTATCATACAAAAACAATTCTCTGAATTATAATAGAGATGTACACTTTAACTTGCATATTGTGAGGGGTACTAGATAATAGGTATGTACCTTCTTTGAGGTACCACAAAGAGAGGTTAGGACCACCCCCACATACCACCCAATCATCCCAAACATCTAGACAAGTTATGTGACATCCTAGTTTACTCCTCTTGGCTTTTTGCCAGCTTGACGGTGTGAACTGTTGCTCAACTTCCTTGCTCCTCCGGTCCCAAATCTATTAGGGGTATTTCAATTCTAGTGGATCGTTGAATTATGGATAATATGATAACTGTATACAATAGCAATTTCAGTTTTAACTCCAGAGCCCAGGGTAAGAAAACTTATTAATTTACATTTACATTATATTTAAACTCATTTAAAAAAGCTGTTTATGTGGGGGTTTACACTTTACAGTGTAATTAAAGTAATTAAAGAAGTTATAAAATTTACAAACCCTGCAGATTCCATCAAATCCAGCAGATACGAATGTGTTCTGGTCTCTTTTCCTCACTACATTCACTGATCCACTGTGACCATCATAATTGTTAATTAAAGTACCGGTATTACCGTCTACTTCAATCAGTTTACCGTTGTCTCCACCTGAATATAAAAAATGCTTGTTTAATTAATTTCTCAAAAGCTCCTGCTGTGCTCTTGCTATGATGACTGATCTTCCCTGTTTACAAGCCAGAATTCACTGATTAATTTTATGTTACAGGTTCAGATTAAAAGTCAATCAGTGGTGCAATATCATAAAGACTTATTGAAATGCCTTAGATGCATAAGAAAATAGCTTTCTTTGCTTAGTTTGATGTTGGTAATACAGAATGTGTCTGTAAGATAATGTTGACCTAACCTGAGATTATGTTGTCACCAATCCAGTCAACAGAGTAGAATGATGTGTCTGATTCTATGGAGCCAGGTGAGGACACAATATTGTCCCATTTGCAGATAGAAACTCCAGAATTAGTTGCAAGGGCATATACTTCTCTATGCTCTGAGTATTTATAAATTCGTTGATCCTCAATGGCAGGGATTTTACATGATGGTATGCTGCATGATAGGATGCCACTTTTAACATCTACAAGATATTTCTTGCACAGATTAGTTGACACAATGAGCTTGTCCTGAATGGGAGAAGAGATGATGCAGTCCACATGAGTGAAATAACTCTCTTTCTTCACAGGTTTTATCTTCACAACCATTATCTGCTATAAATAAGTCATTTAATATAAAATATGAACTTATTTTACAGCAATCCCTGATTTACCACGGAATTTGGGAGAAAGGAAAAATCTGTGGTAAATCAGGGTTTGCAGTAAATTGGGGTTTACAGATAGTCAGGCTTTTAATTCTTTACATTATGTTCATGTTTAACCATGTTTGGCCCGGTTTTAATGTATCTACAGGGTGGGCCAAAAGTCAGTGTGCAAACGTTGGGTCTTATACCTCCGCCGTGTTTTATATTTGAGAGCTGTTGCTTTGCAGATGGCATACTGTATTTACTGGTTCGAGGATTCCGTCGTCAAAATTTGAAAATTCGAATATTTTAGACCACGCCCATTCAATATTAAAACACCTATATTGTTTTCTCTGAACATGCTGAACGCCTAATTTTTTCAGAGACGGTAGATTATCAAATGTTGCATATGATCTGAAAACATGAGGCAAAACGGATTAGAAATGACGAAGTTATCAAGCACTTTCTGTATCTCGTTAACAAAATTGACTGGGTGATTATGTGACACCGTGACACGACACCTTAATTGGGCACCCTTAACAATTCCCATAATGTTTAACGGGGTAGTTAACGGGGTCACCTTATCACGTGATTAGGTAAACCAATCACCTGATCACACGTAATGAATTAACTCGTTATGCTTCATATCTCGGTCATCTGAGAAGCTACAGTTCTAATTCTTTCAGGACAAACCTAATTCGAATGGCCAAACACAATTCAATATTATTAAGCTTGATCCGACTATCCAAACTATCAAATAAATGTGAAAATGAACCTCCATTTGAAAAAAATGAACGCGAATATTTTTCGGGTTGACAAATTCCTCGAACCAGTGGTGGTACTAAGTCGTACCAGAAGGAAGTATTTCAATTGGGCACTCAGTGACTGAGCTATTAAGGCCAAAGTTTGCACACTGACTTTTGGCCCACCCTGTATATAATAATAATAGATTAATGTTATTTTTATACAGCACCAAAAGGTTAAATAATTCAAAATCTAGCTATGTCTTTTCTTATATTATCTTTTATATATGGGCTAATTCGAATGGCCAAACACAATTCAATATTATTGAGCTTGATCCGACTATCCAAACTATCAAATAAATGTGAAAATGAACCTCCATTTGAAAAAAATGAACGCGAATATTTTTCGGGTTGACAAATTCCTCGAACCAGTGGTGGTACTAAGTCGTACCAGAAGGAAGTATTTCAATTGGGCACTCAGTGACTGAGCTATTAAGGCCAAAGTTTGCACACTGACTTTTGGCCCACCCTGTATATAATAATAATAGATTAATGTTATTTTTATACAGCACCAAAAGGTTAAATAATTCAAAATCTAGCTATGTCTTTTCTTATATTATCTTTTATATATATTTCCTTATAATCATCTGTGGATAAATTCATACAAAATTGTACTATAATGTATAATGTAACTACTATATAATATATAATGTAATGTTTCAGCACGATTTGAGTCTTTTAAAAATAGGATTTTCCTCACTAAAATTGACAATCCATTCTGGGATAATTTTCGTATTCTTATGAGATGTAGAGTCTTAAAACACGTAACTGATTCAATTTCATGGTTAAATGTAATTAGGTTTAGGAGGCCATGGTGGGTATGGATTTGACTAATAATAATAAAAAGTCTATACAGTTACATATTTGAATTAGTTATAGCCCTTGTTGCGGGAAAAATATGTGTCCTGTTAATAAAAATATGATATTGTTGAAGTGTTCCAGTTCACAGAGCCATGAGTCTACGCATACTGCGTGACGCGCTTGTTTCACAAGTAAAATAGTGCCGTTTGGCAGGCGCGCGTTACTGCGAGCGTGAGGGCTCTGGTTGGAGCAAGTGTTCCGGAATAATCCTGTCTCAGTGATTGCATTAACATAATCTATGAAAATTGACAAGAAAATTGACAAGAATAATCCTTCCATGACAGTAGAGATAAATACTTCGGTACCAAGATCAAATGGAAGAAAATACAGCCACTTAAATTGCTGATGAGCCCAGATGTGATTAAGCTATTTATTCTCTGATTGATGACTAGGGAGAGCTAGAGCACTGTAGGGAGAGCTGTAAGGGGCCATCCATTTAGGCCAAAATCGCAGATTTTCAGACCACCCCCTCCCCCGTCCGGGTGTGTCCAAATTTTCAAAACCGCCGCCGCCCACCCCCCCCCCCCCCCCCCCCCTCCACCGGAAGTCCGGATTTCCAGCTACTTTTTAGAGTACAAAAAAAACCAACTCAAATTCATTGTTATTAAAATGCGTAGTTACTTAAAATAGACAATAATATACTGTCGAAAAAGTTTAGCACAGCTACATTTAAGTACTTAAGTGGCCATCCAATCGAATAAGTTTTAAGGCAGTAGGAGCAGTGGTTTAATTCCCCCCCGAAAAATGCACCCCCAAATCCCAAAATGCGCAGTTTTGCTAGTACCTCAGTTAATTTTTTCAAACAGTTAAGTTTTTTTGTCCCACATTCAAATGACGATTTTGCGCATGGTATAGAAAAATATTCTGAGGTAGTTGTTGTATAATACTCGGCAATTTGGACACTGAAGGTGGCAGTTACCAACCACTCCACTAGCTTTAACGGCAGTTCTTTAGGGGATATCATGACTGACCATGTAACTTTGGTGTCACTGTTTCTTCATTGAGTAAATTTGACTTTAAAAGGGCTTGTATAGTTGTAATGGTCATTGGAATAAAAAGTTAAACCACATGGGAGAAGACAATTGAATCATGTTTTTACAAACCTTTGCATTGTATGAATGGTTAAATTATGAATAAAACCCCTGATCTTCAATACAAAATAAATAATTATATAATCAATAACGATTTATTAAAATATTTTACAAATACAGGGTGGGCCAAAAGTCAGTACCCATACGTTGGCCTTTATAGCTCATTCACTGAGTGCCCAATTTAAATACTTCCTTCTGGTATACCATGGTATGACTTAGTACCACCACTGGTTCGAGGAATTTGTCAACTCGAAAAATATTCGCGTTCATTTTTTTAAAATGGAGGTTCATTTTCACATTTGTTTGATAGTTTGGATAGTCGGATCAAGCTAATAAATATTATTGAATAGTGTTTGGCCAATGGCCATTGGAATTACGTTTGTCCTGAAAGAATTAAAACTGCAGCTTCTCAGATGACCAAAATATGAAGCATGACGAGTTTATTCATTACGTGTGATCAGGTGAGTGGTTTACCTAATCACGTGATAAGGTGACCCCGTTAACTACCCCGTTAAACATTATGGGAATTGTTAAGGGTGCCCAATTAAGGTGTCGTGTCACGGTGTCACATAATCGGCTCTTACTAATTCGCTCGCCCAAAAATTTCACATGACTTTGGTTTTTATGGTATTGCAGCTGTACAAAACGGTTTTACATAAACCCTAATCCCAACCCTAACCCTAACCATAACCCCGAAGCTATCCATAACCCTTACCACAACCGTTACCCTAACCCGAGCCCTAAACAATCGAATTCATGTTTTACTAGCCTGTCACGTGACCAAAATGGTTTTTTGCCCATAACTCTCCAGGGAAGCATTTTTACCCTATACTATACGTCATGGGGGGTGATTCGGAATCAGCGTCCAAAAATACACTTAACTGATCGAGACTAATTTCATACCGAAAGGGCCTTTTCACAAGAATTTTCTTAAAATTTGTTGTATCACGTTGCGACCCCCACGGTCGTTTCACTATCGTCCGCGCACTTCGTGCGCGGCGGGTCATACAACGTATGACAAAAAATTTGGGCGAGCGATTTAGTAGGAGCGCACATAATCACCCAGTCAATTTTGTTAACGAGATACAGAAAATGCTTCGTCATTTCTAATCCGTTTTGCCTCATGTTTTCAGATCAGCAACATTTGATAATTTACCGTCTCTGAAAAAATTAGGCGTTCAGCATGTTCAGAGAAAATAATATAGGTGTTTTAATATTGAATGGGCGTGGTCTAAAATATTCGAATTTTCAAATTTTGACGACGGAATCCTCGAACCAGTAATAAGTACAGTATACCATTTGCAAAGCAACAGCTCTCAAATACAAAACACAGCGGAGCTGTTAAGGCCAACGTATGGGTATTTACATTTGGCCCACCCTGTACTAATTAAAATTATTTCATGTATTATTATGTTTTGATTAGTGTCAATTTTAATGTAATAAAAAATTATACATTATTTATATTTATAAAATGCACTGCACAACAATGCAATGCAGACATGAAAAGTCAAAAACATTGTATCACGTTGCAACCCCACGGTCGTTTCACTTTATTGTCCTGACGATACAGGGGAAGCCGCGCACTTCGTGCGCGCGGCGGGTCATACAACGTATGACAACAAAAACACCCGTTCGTTGAATATATCAAATACGGCTTGGCTTATACTAGGTAGTGCGTAGGGTGAGAATCCCTGCCACGTTTTTGGTCAGTTTCGCCGGGGCTCATGTCTCTCCTCGAGAGAGCATTAGTGTCTACAGAAAAACTGACAAATCCTAGCGAAGTCCAATCCGAACCACATCTTCCATTAGAGGTGGTGCTGGGTCAGCTGGTTACTGAACGGATTGGCCTGGAGAATGGCATAGTCCTGTTACTCTCAAGTTAACCATAGAGGGGGACAGGCGCTGTTTGCTCACGGCTGGTTCTTGGAGCCAACACCCTCAGCCCCACAGAAGTGGGAGCACTGTCGGTGGTGGCTCACCCAGATAACAGACAGTGTCTCTCCTTTTTTCTTCTTGGACTTACATTGTTGCTGGTGAGTCAGCCAGTAGCAATGCAGCATCTCACTCACTCAATCACCTCAGCAGTTCGGTCCCTTTTCTGTTTGATTACTAGTCTCACCTGGTTCTTGACCTGTCGCCCTCAGACCTACAGAGGTGGGTGCACTGTCGGTGGCCTGTCACCCAGGTTGTCGGTGGTATCTCTCCCTCTGCCTCCCCTTTGGACATGCATTGTTGCTGGTGAGTCAGCTGGCAGCAGTGTACCATACTATTGCGTGTTTACTAATCCCCTCTTAGCTTCCAGGCTAAACTAAAATTATAAACTAACAGAAGCAGGATAGAAGCAAGAAATCATCAGTAGCCCCTCAACTTAACGAAGACTGATATCAACCGCTCTGGTACAAGCAACTCTGATAAAGTACGACACTGCTGCTTCTCTGGGAAGTCAGCACCAACAGAAATGGGGACACTCTCTGATATGAGTGCTGGAATTCTCAGCCGTTTTACTCTACAGGCTAAGTTTCTTGTTATAATTCTATTGCTCTGTTCTTTCATTTGTATTCTGTCTCTCTCTACTGCATATTGTAGATCGTCAGCATTCATAGAACCAGGGTCTCAGTTACAGTCCTTCTGTTTGTTGACTAGACACCCTTTTTGCATCATCTTTCGGTTTTTGACGGCGTTTAGAACACATCTTGTTTTCTCGATCGTTACCTGCCTCCGTATTGGCTGCTAAACTAAAATTATAAACTAACATTCGTTCCACCCCCATGTGTGTATACTAACACCCCTAGATTCCCAGGAACAGGCATAAATATCTACGGAAATCAAAGCCAAACAGACAGACAGCTACTCAGCCACAATGCAGGACAACAGATACTGCTCTGAACCAATTTAAATTTGTTTTCCTAAAAAAAAAAAAATTTGTTTTCCTCTGATGGATACAGCTCATGTCTCCCTAGACATTCGCACAGATTACAAGAATGCCAACATCAGACATCACGTCTCTTATTAAGACAAAGCTCAACTCTCTATCCAAGTTCCTGAAATCAGAGTTGTCTAACTGAGATTCGCAGTCAGACATGCATTATACCCCCCTCGACCAACCCATCTACTAATCCGTGTCTACAGGCAAGAAATTGATCTCGTCATTTGTAATATAATATGAAATATTATATACCTATTGAAATTCTCATCCTCCACATCATACAAAAGAGAACGGCCCATGGCCATACACCACATATCAAAGAGAAAGGCCTCCGGCCAGACATATCAGACCTAACATGATCTATTTTCCTTAAAAGCCCATGTTTATATAAAGTTTTAGCGTGTAAAATTGATTCACTTTACTTACTTGTTTATAAATTTTACCTCGAACCATGCTTTCACAGAATTAAAATATTACCACACGACAGGGCGACTGTTTTCCAAAACTGGTTACATTCTTCCCTCAAGGCGCAGCTCCTACAACTGGTAAATTCCACTCTAATAGCACAACCTCTCAAACAGACTCACCGAAGTAATCTTCAGCCATCAAATGCGAAGGGACTATAGCAGCGCTGTCAAACCTGATCATGTTACAAGGCATGACTTTTCTGCCACTACTTCATCATTATAGATTAGTGATTACTTAGTGTGTAGATGAAACGATATGAGTGTAGCACACACTGGTTTATCAATGAATGATTGATTCATCCTATCAGCGTTATCTTGATTCGAATTGAGATTGCTATTTTAAATTTTTCCTATATTTTACGTAACGCGCGAACGCCATTTGAGCACAGTATGTGCTAATGATCTCGCTGTCAATCCTTTAATACGTTTTGCGCGCTAGCTACTCTGGTAGCGCGCATGGCGGGTAATTTTATTATCTATTGTTTCAACTTTTTATTCAGTTTTATTCATTTAAACGATGTTAATCACTTGAAACGACTTTACTAGAATTTGTCAACGAAGAAGAACTCTAAATTGTTACCACAGCAACCATTCAATGTTGCCATAGAAACTACACACTCTTAACATAGCAACCACACACGGTTACCGTAGCAACTCCAAATCACTACCTAGCAACTAAACACTGCTACCATAGTAACTACATACTGATACTATAGCTACTACACACTGTTACCATAGCAACTACACACTGATACCATAGCAACTACACACTGTTACCATGGCTACTACACACTGTTACCATAGCAACTAACCATAGCAACTACACACAGTTACCATAGCAACTACACACTGTTACCATAGTAACCACACACCGTTACCAGGAACGAGAGCGAGGGTCGACAAGGGGCTATTGCGATGCAATCTGGGCAAGAGTCCAGGCTGGCTCCCTTAGTTCCAACCTCTCGGTACTGCAAACGATACATTTTCTAATCCTGATCACCCATATCCAAGTTACAGTCATACAATAAAATTAAATCTCATTGTAATCACATCTCTTGAGTTAAGCACAAAGCGTCACTATAGGACCTTCGCGATGCGAACCAGACACATAGTCTGGACTGGTACCTCAGACGCTAACGTGAAACTTACAGAGTATATAGGATATAACAACTTACTCGGGCGTAAGGAGTCGATACGGAGCTATTGCGATGCAATCCAGGCAAGTGTCTGGACTGGCTCCTAAAACTCCAAACGCTCGGGCGAGCGGCATGGCAACTTTGATTCTTTACAAATAAAGAAAGAATTAAGCAACCTATTTCAGCTCGACGGTTATAATAGTTACTATCAGGACACAGCACCTAACAAACAAAAGGGCACTGGAGTAGCCCTTTATGTTGACGATAGATTAAATGCTACAGTAATTGAAAATATATCACAAGTCACAGAAAATCTAGAAATACTTGTCTTATCATTAAGTAACGAAGATCAACCTGTTAATGTAGGTGTTTTGTATCGTCCACCAAGTGGCTGTATTTCCCAAGCTCTAGTTGAACTTTCTAACCTTCTTGATCACATGCCGAAGTTTAGTTATCTAGCTGGAGACTTTAATATCGATCTTCATGATAAAGATAACAAAAATGTACAAAAATATGAAGAAATATTGTTCAGTAAAGGATTTTGTCCGTTAATATCTATTGCTACTCACGAAAAACCAGGCTGTAAAGCATCTTGCATAGACAACATATTTACCAACGACATTGAGAATGTTATTACTTCAGGCACCCTAAAAGAACGAATAACTCACCACTCGCCTATTTTTAACATATTTAACTGGAATGTTGAAGTCAACTCTGGAAAAACTTCTATTAAACAGTATTATGATTTCTGTCAATCAAATGTTAACGGCTTCCTAGTGGATCTTGAAGATGAGCTTAAAACTAAAATAATCCATAACTTTACTGAATTCCATGACACTTACAAAAACTGCATCGAAAAATCGTTTAAACTAGAAACCCCGAAAACCTCTAAGAGAACTGTTAAGGTTAACCCTTGGATAACTCCCGGTCTCATTTGCTCAATTAATAATCAGCATAAACTGTACGAAAATTGGGTTGAGATAAGAAATAGAAAATGTAAACTCGGGGAAACTGATAACAAGGGCGGGATTTGCCAGTGCCCTGAATGCTCACTAAAACGTAGTCGCTACCTTATCTACAAAGAATACAGAAAAGTCCTAAAGAAAACACGTCAAACAGTGAAAACAGATTACTTCTCTGGTAAATTTGCAGAAAATAGCGGGAATAGTAAAAAGACCTGGGAACTAATTAATAGTATAAGAGGAAAACGGCGGCGTGAAATAAAGCCGCTGTTCACCATAGACAACGTTAAGATAACGAACAGGAGGATCATAGCAAACGAATTCAATAAGTATTTCGTATCATTGGCCTCTGACCTAAATACTGCTTACAATGAACTTGGTCAAATGAACATAAACAATCTACCTAGTTTCTATGACTATTTACCGCTCTCAAACACCTCCAGCATTTACATGCATGACTGCACAACAGACGAGGTTAGCAAAATCATATCTGAACTTAAGAACGGTAAGGCAAGTGATATTCCTATTCATGTTGTAAAACAGTCCTCAAAAATAGTCACTCCTCTACTTACTGTACTGTACAATGAATGTATGAAAGATGGCATATTCCCTGATGACCTTAAGATTGGAAGGATTAGTCCAATTTACAAGAAAGATAACCAGGAACTCCTTGAAAATTATAGACCTGTGTCGACACTTGTAGTATTTGGTAAAATATTTGAAAAAATTATATTCAACAGATTATATAGCTTCTTTCATTCACAGAATTCCTTGTATGAAAACCAGTACGGATTCCGTAAAAATCATTCGACTAGTTATGCTTTAAATTACTCAGTTAACCACATAGAATCACGTCTCAAGAAAAAACAACACGTACTTGGAATATTTATTGATCTTAGCAAAGCTTTTGATACAATCTCACATGAAAAGTTACTGCATAAGTTAGAAAATTATGGGATCCGTGGAAATGCAAACAACCTTATAGCAAGTTACCTGTCGAATAGATACCAGTATGTCTCAGTATTAGGTGAAGACTCTGAGAAACTGCCCGTTGTTTACGGAGTGCCCCAAGGGTCCTGTTTAGGTCCCCTGCTGTTTATCATCTACATAAATGACATCCGAAACTCATCAATTATAGGAACGTTTATACTATTTGCCGATGACACTAACATATTTATTGAAGAAACATGTGTCAGAAGACTGTACGAAAAGGGAAATGAAGTTTTAGCATCTGTTTATAAGTATATGAAACTAAACTTATTACATATTAACATTAAGAAATGCTGTTTTATCCACTTTAGACCGTCACGTGCCAAAGAGGAAGTAGAAAATGACGAGAACATATTAACTTTGAACAATGTTGTCATTAAAAAAGTCCAAGAAGCTAAATTTCTAGGTGTCATTATCGATGATCAACTTAATTGGAAAACTCACACACGGTCACTTAACTCAAAACTTAAATGTGAAGTAGGTAAGTTATGCAGAATACGACACATTGTCCCTAAACAGTATTATAAGGATTTATACCATACTTTATTCGAATCACATTTGGGATTTGGAATATCTGTATGGGGTGGTATTAGCAACAACCGACTCGAACCTCTCTTTAAAACACAGAAAAAGTGTATAAGAATTCTATTTGGGGATAAAGAAGCTTACTTAGAAAAATTTAGAACTTGTGCCCGGACACGACCATTTGGTGAGCAAAGACTAGGTGTGGACTTTTACAAAAAAGAACACTCTAAGCCCTTGTTTAAGAATCAGAAATTGTTAACTGTTCACAACCTGTATAAGTACACTTGTCTCTTAGAACTATTCAAAATTAATAAGTTAGAGGAACCATTATCACTGTACTCATCATTTAACAGGTCACCACGACGAGAGGATTATTTCATCACATCACAACCATCCTCACAATTCATCTACCAATCATCCTACATGTGGAACAGCTGTCGACAAACATCAAGTAAGATAAGTTTTAATACTCCGACAAACGGGTTTAAGAATACATTGAAAATTGCTTTACAAGAATTGCAATTCAAGCATGATACACTTGATTGGTGTGAGCTTAATTTTGCCACGAATAAGCTCAAGTTTTGATTAATGTGAGTTACTAAAATAACCACTTATCTTTCCTCATACATGCAACCACTGCACTCCAACTAAACACATTATTTACCACAGTCCACACACCATACTCCAAAGATGATATATTTATATATACACACAAACACACTAGTACCGAACAATTGCACTGTAAAACATGCTCACGATACACTCAAAATTAGAAATATTCGGCTCGTATATGAAACTTAGCGACTTACACTCAGTGTACACCCAGTGTTAACCAGTATTACACACTAGTAAATTCTACGTAACGCGCGAAAACAATAATTCTGTAGCGTTTTCATTGTCACATTTCACGTCGACGGGATTAAACGCGCGCGCGCGTAACAACTTATCTTACTGCTAACTCAGCGACTAAACACACAACGACTTTGACATTTGACAGATGACTAAACAATTGTGAATTATGACGGACTTAACTGTATGGGTCAACTACTGAAACTATATTGTTTACTATCTTATTCATTATACTGGACATGAGATGACGAAGTATCTTAAGCAGCACTTTATACCCCCACTTAGAACTTGATTAGTCACGAACAATAGAATCATCAAAAACCAATACAATAAAACATCTTGATCAATAAATGCCTAGCAGCACCAGACAGCAGCCGTGTACCTTTTTCGACTCCGTGGAGTCCCTGATGGACTTTTGTTTACTTTTGTTAATAATCGGACTAACCTTTCTTTCTCGAAACATGTATCCTATTGTATTTCATTATAGTATTAAGATGTGAAGATATACTAGATATTACAACGAAATAGAGGTATACCAAATTGGCCCTTGATATGAACTATAACCGTGTTGATGGTTTTAAATTTTGTATGTTGTAAGCACTTTAGTTTGTGAAGCGTTTACTCCTCCCCCTCAGCAAGACAGCTAGATTATAGATTAATGATAATAATTGTCAAATGTCGTTATATATTATATAACAGTTATAAATGTTCAATAGTTGTAGAGCGACTTCAAGAGTAGTGGTCCACAGGGGTCCGAAAAAGCCGTACAGGCACTTGGGTCCTTATCCTTGTCACTAATCTCAATTGGATTCGGTTTACACAAAGCATGAACATTTAGACGTACACATTGACACGATATTTATTAGAAAGCAAAAAGTATAAAATAATACGTGCGTGCGCGGCTTGAGCCGCGCCGCATAAGAACGGATGCGTGCAGGGGCTGGAGTACGCTTGTATGTAAATTAATGAAATGTTGCATTGTAAATATTTAGAATTGACGATATATTTTGATCTAAAAGTAAATTTTACAAAGCTGGCTTTGGATTTAGGTAAGATTATAATTTATTTTTTTAAAAAAAACCACGGATAATTTTAAATGTATTTCTATTTGTCGTATAATCATAAACAATTTAATCATGTTTTTAAGAATGCGCGGCTTTGGCGGCCAGTTATTGACTTATACATTAAATTGAATTTTAAATAGAAATGTGAATATATTAAAATTTAAAACTTTCAAAACGGAGGCTTATAAATATTATTATATTATGATTGTAAAATAAAGGATAAAATTTTAAATTTGTTTCACTAAAAATTTGTTTCACTAATTATCTTACCAAACATACAGTACGCAAAACGAACGCAGATTTCAATTCTTATATAGCGAAATAGCCGAAGTGCGCGGAGGCCGGGGAGAGGGGCTAGCTCCGGCGCGCGCGCCGGGATAGCACCCCAACACGGCAACGCGCAGCAGAGTAGTGGGGTCGGCCACACTACCGAATACACGAGAAGCCAACCCGGGGTTTATTACCCGCACGGCTATATTATTATGCGCAGTTGAAACCTGGGGGCTCGCCGACCAGGTTCACCGGGTGGAAACTGAAGGCATATATGACTCCCATATCTGAAAGCAGGTTGGGGGCACTACGGAAAGCTTAGAAGCTCCCGTCACCTACTAACTACTACTAACTAACTACTAGGTAGTGCGCCATCGACAGTGAGCCGCGCGTACCGACTGTAGGATGGTTTTTTAGCGCTAATTTCGGCCAGCACAATTTTCTTCAAACAAATAAATATTAAGTATCCTTCCCGACCTCCGATTGCAACAAAAATTGCGGTAAGCTTACTCATAGACTTACAAGGAAAGTGTCCGAAAAGTTTAAAGCATATCCAACCATCAGACATTATGTTGCAGCTAAAAGCAGCGTATTTTGCCCCATTTTGATCACTACATCAACTTTACCTGAGGACCCCAGGCTTTAATGTTGGTAAACAACAGAATAGAGATTAGGCGGAATGACAGGCTGAGCGCGGCCCAGTAACATCAACTCCGATATCCACCAAATTTTTCGGACAGTTGTGAAAGCCCTATTAGAAGGTCGTCGCCAATTTTCAGAATGATCTCATTCAAGGAACTGAAGTGTGAAGATATTTTTAAATAATACAACAAAAATCAACGAATTTGGTCAAATTTGGTCAAATTACGCGACTTTTACAGCTAATTTTGCTCCAAAAGCCGCGCACCATCAAATATGGCACCTAGGCGAAACTCACTGATCTTTCCAAAAAGGTATGACAAATTTGGTATTGTTAAAATTCTCACAGTCTCTAGAAAACTATGGTACAAAAATTTTTAAAATCCGAGCAAGTTTATTTTTATGGTGCACCCCCTATAGGGGGTGCACCATAAAAATATTCATCGAGTGTAGTATGAACTTTCAGCACATAAGATAAGAACTACTGAGCAGCTGGATAGTTACTCATTCAGATGTGAAATCATTGTACATTTGTTTAATCGAAAGACGCTTTCAATTTTGTTCAAAACAGTGTTCACTTCAATTAAAATTAATGGGATCCAGTGATCCACTTGATTATCCCAAAGCAACAAAATGGACAGAAAAGACTATAACAGTTTTGGAAACTACTTCGTAATAAGTGCTGCAGGCGATCGGCAAAATACGTACTCTTATCTTCACGCGCATTTCCAAATATGGTCATGCATGATGACGTCACACGCATAACAACGGGTTTATTTTGCAAAGTTATTTTTCTAGCTTGTTGCGCGCAGCATCAAAAACAGTTTTTCTGTAATAACTTTTTAAAATGAGAAGCCCCAATTTTCCTCCTGGGGAGGTAACGTTATTTTTACAAGACGAACATTTTGCAAAAAACCGGAAGTCGCTATCTTTTTTACTTACGAAGTTAGGCCCCTAACGGTTAGGTTTCCTGGGTACTTATACAATGGAAGTCCCGCAAACTGAGCCGCGCAAAATATGAACAATGAACATTAATTATGATTATATTTAACTTTTTGTTTTGTATAATTTTAAATTTGTTTCACTAAAAATTTGTTTCACTATTATATAGTTTAGACTTACTGGGCCGCGCTCAGCCTGTCATTTCGCCTAATCTCCATTCGGTTAATGTTGTTTACCAACATTAAAGCCTGGGGTCCTCAGGTAAAGTTTAGACAAATGTAAATTTCTTGCCATACGTTGTATGACCCGCCGCGCGCGAGTGCGCGGCTCCCCCTGTATCGTTAAAACTCTACAAGGGTAGTGAAGCGACTATAATGCAGCATAGTGAAGCGACAGTGGGGGTCACCACGTGATACAATAAATTTTTATAATTGGATAAAATTTATAAAAATGTCTGCAAATGAATTTATTCATTTTTGAATCGATGGTTGATTTGAGGAATGATAATGGATAACTATTTTCGTTTCATTGAACTATCTTGACATACGTTGCATGCCACTTTTCGCGTGCGAAGCGCGCGCCGCCGATATTCTCTAATATTTGGATACGAAACATGTATCAAGAACTATCTTGATTGACGATGTCAATCCGTCGAGATCGTTGCTCTGCGAAGCAGAGCAACGATCGTCGACGCGATCGTTGCTTCGATGCGAAGCAAGAATGCTAGTTCGCGCGGCGCGTCGAAGCGGCGAAGTCCTCCAAGAACTATCTTAATTTTTATTTTATTTATTATTATTTTTGCTCTGCATCGCAGATCGTTGCTTTGTTTTGCATATGCATAGAAACCATGTCAATGGGTTGTTATCGTCAATCAAAAACTTATATTATATTATATTTTACCTGAGAACCCCAGGCTTTAATGTTGGTAAACATAGAGATTAGGCGGAATGACAGGCTGAGCGCGGCCCAGTAAATTATATTATACGAAACAGTAATAAAATTGATACAAATGTGCAAAAATTGAAAATGAAATGTTGGGCTCATACGCCCAAAATGTTTATTATAAGCACTTAAAAAATCATTCTTGTACTGCAACTGGAATTGGAAATAATTAAAATTATGCGCGCAGCTATTAAATTAACCAAACTTAAAAATTAAATTTTCTTTTAAAAGAAATGTTTAGGTTAACAAACTGAATTCAAACAGTTTGAATTTTGAATTTTTTTTGTTCATTATATATTATAGCTGGACTCTACTGTAATCTATTTTATTATCGTTTGCTTTTTAAACGATTAATTTTGATTTAATTAATATTAACATTGTAATTTAATATTTTAAACCCTTTTTGCTCTTGTCGTTTGTTTTTTATTATTTATTCATTTATACTTTGTCAATGATTGGTGAGACTAGAGGATTTAACAGCTTCAACTTAATAATTACTGCTGTACCTTAGCATCTAGACTCTTGAATCTCGTTTCGAATGTGTGGCACCGAAGCACATGGACTGGGATTTGTTAAAATACTGAATGTTCCTACTATACAATCATTGGAAACATTGTATCACTGAATTTTCTCCGACTGTTAGACCATGAGTCATTGGTACAACCATCACAAATGAACCTAGAACAGTTGATAAATGGTGAACTGAATGAGATCAGAAAGTTTTTTTTTTCACCAGATACATGCCAGCCTGAATTTCAAGACTGGGGTAGCTCTCATTCAGACAATTTTAATTTCAGTCATGTTATTTACAAAACTTGAACATAAACATGTCTTATCATCATGTTCATATAACCAGTCCATGATAAGTGGAATACCCAAATTTCCATTCAACAATTCAAACAATAGGAAAACAAATTTTTTTTTTAGGAAAACAAATTTAAATTTTGGTATTTATTAATAACAATCAAAACATATCATATCATAAAAATAAAGCCGCGCGTTGGTTGACTGCCTCAGTAAGGTGAATAATTTAAGCTTGAAGGTGCCCTGCGCATTTACAGAACCTTATGCGGCGATCACTTATTCATGAGGACCTGTGAGCGCCAAATTTAATTTAAAGTTTCTAGAAATCATACATCACTACGAGTTACTCATGCTTTTGGATTATAAGAGTGCGGATTGTCAGGTATTTCATTCATTCATACTTAATCGGTTTAAAGCTGTATATTTAGAACTCACTATTGTTTAAACTACAAAAGCAGAACGTAGATAATGGACAATATACCGACGACAATACCAAGGACCCGAGTGCCGCATTGACTTTTCCGGATCCGTTTTTACCGAAGGCTTATCCACCAGTTACTCATGCTGCATGTATAGTCTGATAATATTTTGTCTTATCTCTAGCAAGCATTCTGTAAATTGAAGTGTCGTATTTATTATAGAAGAGCCAGCCAACCTCCGCATTATAATCTTTTGTGTGCCAAGTTCGTTTAAAAATCTAATCATATAATAAGATTGATCCAATAATCTAAGATGAACGGTATATCATAGCTCATCGTTATTAAAATCCGAATGGATGAATTAATCAAGTAATGTTCCCTTTCAACACAACTAAACAACAAACACATGCTTGCTCACCAGTGGTGACGCAATCGTAGGGGCATGCAGTTGGTTCAGATAACTCTCACCCCGACGATGGCGTCGAGAAATTATTAAATTATGCATTTGCGCCATACTGGACACATTTTATATTTAATATTTTGTGGTTTGTAGAAATTAGTGTTATCTACAGTATAGCTTAACTGGCGAGCAAGCATCGTCCCACTCGGCCGGGACGAAAATACCGAGTCCAATCACAGAAAGTTAACCAAAAGATAAAAATAAGAGCTCGGATATCAACAAAAATCACACACTCCAGACGACGGGGGAAGAGAGGAAAGGAAGTAAGCTGCTGGGCTCAACAAATTTTGATAATTGTAAACAAATTTGTTCTTGTGCCCTATAATAATTTGGTATTGAGGTATGACCCTGTACTGTGTGTGATAGTGAAAATGAAAATGAAAGTGAATGTGAATTTATAATGCGAACGAAATGAGTTATGGCCAAACGATTCTTTAATTTCGAAATAATAAAGTCAAAGGACTCTGTTTTAAAATACAAGCTCATTCTTATCGAAGTTTAATTCTGTCCATTCTAATTCTTCGTACCTGGACTGTATCTTGAGTAGCTCACTTTTTAGTGTTACTTTAACTAAGTTCATTGACTTAGTAAAGCTTATCAAACTGTCAATTTTTCGACAGTCGTTCCACATTTTTGTTGATTGATAAATGAAAGAGGAGGATGGGTTCGGGGTGATGAACTGGTCTGAACGTCTTTGTGATGGTGATCTGTGGAGTAAAGATAGGAGTGAGATTGGAGATTCTAATCTGACAATTTTGAACAGTTCAAATAGACATGTGTATTTGTAGAGGTTGTGGACGGTAAGAAGGCCGTTCTTGTTAAACAACGGCCACGGCTTTGTATGCTCTTTTTCAAAGAATTCCCTTCCTAGGATTTGTTCATCTATACAACGTGTTCTGGCACATGTTCTAAATTTATCTAGATATGCTTCAAGGTCACCAAATAGTATTCTGATACATTTTTTCTGAGTGATGAAGATAGGTTGAAGCATATTGTTACTCGACCCACCCCATACCGATATTCCAAATCTTAGGTGTGACTCAAATAGGGTGTGGTACAATTCTTTATGGTGTTTTTTTGGGATAACGTGTCGTATTCTACTGAATCTTCCGATCTCACACCTAAGTTTCGAGTTGAGGGCTCTTATTTGAACATCCCATTTTAGCTTTTCGTCAATAATAACACCTAAAAACTTGGTCTCTTTAACTCGCTTTATTACCGTATTATTCAGAGTTAGTATATATTCTGATTCGTTATCTGCCTCATTATCAGTAGCTGTACGTGACGGATTGAAGTGAATGTAGCAGCATTTCTTTATATTTATATGTAATAGGTTGCATTTCATGTACTGGTGTAACAAACGAAGAATTTCGTTTGCTCTTTCATACAGTTTTTTTCTACATTCATCTACTACGAATATGTTTGTGTCATCTGCAAATAGTATGAACTTGCCCAGATCAATTGTTCTAAATAAGTCGTTAACATATATTATAAATAGCAAGGGTCCGAGACAAGAGCCTTGGGGAACTCCAAAGAGAACAGGCAGCTTGTCAGACTCTTCGCCCAGTACAGAGACATATTGATATCTGTTAGAGAGATAACTAGCGATGAGTCTATTGGCGTTTCCACGTATTCCATAGTTGTCTAGTTTATTAAGTAGTTTTTCATGTGAGATCGTGTCAAACGCTTTAGATAGATCAATAAATATTCCAAGTACATGCAGTTTTTTGCTAAGACAGGATTCTATGTAATTCACTGAGGAGTTGAGGGCATGGCTTGTGGAGTGATTTTTTCTAAATCCGTACTGGTTCTCATATTCTGCCCTCCTAAAAGAAAACAATCCTATGAAACATTCATTTTGGGAGGCCAGCCCATCCAACACACCGAAAAATACTGCTATCTTGGCATTATATTCCACAGAAATGGATCTTTTACAGCAGCAAATACTGAACTGAGGGCCAAGGCTCTCCGTGCTCTCTATGGCCTCAAAGGCAATATCGTCAAAGATGCCCTCTCTCACCGTTCCCTAAACATTCTATTTGACTCTCTAATAAAACCGATACTGCTCTATGGCTGCCAAATCTTATGTCCTCACTCAAAAACCATGAGATACCTCTCCAAAACAGATAGCAAAGCCAACCCCCAGCATACTCTCAGGTACATCTCACAAGACCACTATGAAAGATTCCACCTTAGGTTTATCAAGTGGTCCTTGTCTGTCCATTCAAAAGCATCAAATATAGGCTGCTGGGGCGAAAGTGGGCGCCACCCCCTCTTCTTTGAAGCCTGCAAACTTGCAATAGATTTCTATAGTCGTCTTGAAAGCACTGAAAATGAACTCCTCTCCGCTGCATTTCACGAGCAGATTATGCTGGGCCTTCCTTGGTACACCAACATCACTAATCTTCTCACCAAATATAACTTCCCCCACTCATCCTCTTCAAAATCCAAGCTCTCTACCCAAATCAGTCACAACATGAGGGAAGAATTTGTGGATACCTGGAAATCTGCCAAGGCATCCTCACCTAAATTAGAATTCTACAATCAAATTAAACATGATTTTGAACCAGAAACATACTTAGGAGTGGTTAAGATCCCCGATGCTCGGAAAAGCTTAACAAGGTTTCGTATTAGCTGCCACAATCTTTACATTGAGAGGGGCCGTTACGAAACCCCCCTAGTACCAAGAGAACATCGATGGTGCACTTTTTGCTTTTTCAGCAAGGGGCTTAAGCCTATTGAGGACGAAATTCATGTTCTAACTGACTGTTTACTCTACTCCTCAGTTAGAGAAAAATTTAACTTCCATCCCAAAAATATTACTGACCTAGCCGGTTTGCTATCCGATAAAACACTAGACCCTACAAAATTTACTGCCACAGCAAGAGCAATCCATTCAATTCTCTCTGTGAACGAAAATTTTACAGCCTACTATAAGAGCCCAGATTTCCACTCAAATACTGGCCAATGCATAATGCTATAGGACCTCAAAAATAGTATTATAAAACATTTCTATTTTATCCCTACACATTTGTAAATAACTAGAATTGTGTAACCTTAAATTATTTCAGAATTATAACTATTGTGAATTCAATAAAATAATTATCACTTTTGTATCCTTGTATCCTTGTATCCTTGTATCCTGGTTCTCGTAAATCATTTTCTGGGACTGAAAGAAGCTATACAGTCTGTTGTAAATAATTTTTTCAAATATCTTACCAAAAACAGCTAAGGTTGATACTGGCCTATAGTTTTCCAGCAATTCCTCATTATCCTTCTTGTAGATCGGACTGATTCTCCCAGTCTTTAAATCATCTGGGAATACTCCATTCCTCATGCATTCACTGTATAATAAAGATAGTATAGGACAGATCACTTTAGACGATTCTTTAACTACATGTATTGGGATGTCGGATGACTTCCCATTCTTCAGTTCAGATATAATCATTCTAACCTCGTCAGCTGTACAGTCATTCATGAAAATACTGGACGTGTTTGCTCTAGGCAGGTAGTCATAAAAACTAGGAAGATTGTTAATAGTTAGTTCTCCAATTTCATTATATGCCCCGTTTAAATTAGACGCTAGAGAAACAAAATACTTATTAAATTCATTGGCTATTACTCTACGATTGGTTATCTTCTCATTGTTTATAGTAAACAGTGGTTTTATTTGCCGTTTCTGTTTGCCTCGTATTTGATTAATCAGTTCCCATGTCTTCTTACTATTACCGTTTGTGTCTGCAAATTTTCCCATAAAACACTTAGTTTGAACATCTTTGCGATCTTTTTTAACCATCCTTCTATAATCCTTATAAGTTTTGTATCTAGAACGTTTTTCACAACATTTCAAGCATTGACATGTTCCACCTTTATAATCAGTTTCACCAAGTTTACATTTTTTCTTTCTAACTTTAGCCCAATTGTCATAGAGTTGGTGCTGATGGTTGATTTTGGCTATAAGACCAGGTGTGATCCATGGGTTATTTTGTGTAGTTCTTTTGGAAGACTTAGGGGTTGCCAACTTACACGTTTTATCGATACTACTTTTGAAAACATCATGAAATACTGTGAAGTTGTCAATTACTTTATTCTCTAATTCATGTTCCAAGTCCTTTACAAAAGAGGTAACATTAGACTTACAGTAGTCGTAATACTGTTTATATTTTAGGTTACTCTTAGTGGATCCCATACTCTTTTCAAATATTTGAAAGACTGGTGAGTGGTGGGATATACGATCAGTAAGTGTGCCTGAGGCTATTATACTCTCTACATCGTTAGTTATAATATTGTCAATACATGATGCTTTACAACCTGGCTTCTCATGAGTTGGCAGAGATATTAGGGGGAAAAATCCTCTACTGAACAGGACTTCCTCATAACGTTTTACAATCGCATTATCCTTATTATGTAGATCAATGTTGAAATCACCTGCCAGGTAACTGCATTTCGGCAAATTATCGAGAATTGCTGAGAGTTCTAATAATGCAACATTTACATCACCACTTGGAGGGCGATAAACTACACCAACAGTGACCGGAGTATTCTTGCTGCTTATCGTAACAAATAGAGTTTCTAGGTTTTCAGATATATGGGACAAATTGCCATTTACTGTAGCACTGAGGGTATCACATACATAAAGAGCGACTCCAGTGCCTTTTCTTTTATCTTGCAAAGTGTTTTGGTAGAAACTATTGTATCCAGTCAGTTGGTAAAGGTCACTTAATTCGGGGCCTTCATTTGTTTCTACTAAAGCAATGATCGAAAATTTCATATATCTCTGTAGTTCTATTGCCAGAGTATCAAAGTTAGATTTATTACCATCGATATTTTGAAATAATAATGATGAGTACTCGTTCATTTGGTTGCAAAATGTTTTATTAAATTCTTTAACACTATATGGGTTACAGTTATTGAGTAATCGGTTGATGTTTACAAGTGTTTCATCAATGTCAGTACTATTATTTTCAGAGTCAGTATCTTCATATATAAACGGATTGTAACGAGTACTTGCTAAGTGTACACAGTTAGGGCAGTAAAAATCTTCATATATTTTGTTTGTACTGGATTTAGTATAGCATTTATGGTGCATAGCACAGTCACACCTACAACATTCAGCAATGAATTGGCCAATGGAAATGAATTTTGTACAGACAGGGCATACCTCTTTGGTTAATTTATTCATGGGTACGGTACGTAACCTTCCCCTTGTTGAGTCGCAGCAGCAGCAGGAGAGGAACCACCCATCGTCTGGGAGTATAAGCGACTGTCAACTTTATCCGATCTCTTCTTCCTTCTATCAGTCCCTCCATTCATCCTTAAAAGTATTGTATCACGTATAAGAACCCCCAGTTTTGCTGTACCACTCCAATTGAGGTGTAAATAGTCCGGTCTCTGGTTTCGTCCAATGTTCCTAGAGAATTGCTGGCTTAGGAGCCCAGCCTCATCACAGAACATGTCAAAACCAGGTACCAAAGTCACACCAAAGTTGGAATGAAGCAGCTCCTTAAAAATTAATCCATTATAATGTACAACTTTCCGATTTAGCTCAACGAGTTTGGTTGGCAGCAGCGGACACACAAATATATTCGCTTTGGGGTTAAGCGCTTGGATCATTTCTACTTTCTGAACAAATGGTGTAAAAACATTGTTCTTTATATCAGCGGTATTTTTGATCTCAGGTTTCCTGATATCATTTATACCACACATCAAGAGAACATTCCTGTATCCACATGAAACTGTAGGATTTATATCCCCCACTACCGGAGCAAAATACTGTTTTCCGGGGAGCCACTGCCCAAATGATTTTTTGGGGTCCAGCCCAAATTTGAGACCACCAGTATAAAACTACGATTTTTGTAAAACTAATGCAGCTCTAACTTCTACACCTAGCATTCTGATGCTAACTGGACTGATGTCTGTCAATTTTTTGACTGATCCAAATCTCATAAATTTTCCATTTGGGGCAGTAAAAAGCCCAGCCCAGTCCGTGGAATATTTATAAAACAATTGATCACATGCGTGGTATCTTGGATGCAATTAGTGCTGACTGTTAAGTGTTAAGTGTTAACTGGGTTCAGAAGCGGTCACATGGTTGTATGGATATACCAGCATGTCAATCAACGCTAGTCGTAACTCATTGCAGCCAAGATGCCATTGCCGTGATGCGTTTACCATCATGATCATGCCATACGTAGTCTGCGGAATGATGTACTATTTTGTTTTCCTTAATGATTTTGAGTTGATTATTCGAATTTTGACTCTACAAAATTGTGATTCTTTAATGTCTCCGTTGTGAATGAACAATGACCAATCATGGTGAGGCTCAATTTACAACTTTTTAATTTTGGCTTTACTTTGACAAAAAATTGGGTAATCTTCCATAGTTGATCCCAAAATCCGAACTCCCAACGCATCCAAACATCTGTTTTTGTGTGTTAAAATGCTTGCAGGTAGTTGTCTGCCCTTTTGGTGAATTGTTATACATTTTTTGTTTCTGTAAAATGTGCTAAAAATTAAATTTCTTGTTTCATTGAACAATAGCAATCTTTATATCTCAACAAATTGTATATTATTGGATAATTCAGGTACTTTTATCCATTTGAGAATATTTTGACCCCTGTAGTAAGTCCATACATCTATAATACTGGATGGGGCCTACTATAATACATTTTACCCTGATTGATGATACACATTATATGGATTGTTTATGCCCATCAATGTATATAATAATGCACCAATCATATTTTAAATTGTAATAAGTAACTGAACTATGTTATGTCCATGAATAGCCCTGCTACCCAGTAAGAATAGAGAGATTAGCTTTGGTTTTCAACAAAAACGTGTGTAGCTCCTTTATATGAGTGACGAAGACGCAATGCAAAGTGACTCCCCTCAAAACTTGAGAAATCGCAAAAAAGACAGGGTAGGCTGTTTGATTGAATTTCCTGTTTTAAAGGCCCAGGTTTACAGCATTGAGAATGTTTTTATCTTAAGAAAAGTGTGGAAATTTTTGAGAATGATCCAGTTGTGGAGTTTCTGGTCACTAAAATTCTTGAGATTCTGTGTGGAATTAATCCTTCCTTCATATAGTAATGAGTCATGTGCAATTTTATGTGGCAGTGCTGGCAATAACTTGATCAATTGATTAGCTGTACAATGTACTCACAGCTACCTTCTAAGGAGGAGGACGAAGATAGCGCACCAACACCGGCTCCACCTCAACCACCCTCCAACAAGTTAGTTTCTTTCTTAATCTGTTGACATAATAAAGAGGATCTTGGTAACCCGAGTCAATTAAAAAGTATTTATATTGTCAAACATTTCATGATATGATAATTGTTAAAACCACATTTTTATGAGTATTCTTGATTATTAAATTAAGTAGAGCATGAATGTGAAGCTCGATATGATTTATAAAATATTGCATAATTGAATTATAATTTATTTGACTAACACAGTGCAGTACAAACTTTAGCATAGCACCTGAAATTTGAGAATCAGCCAGTGTGCAGTGGAAACAAAAATTCGTTACACTATCTGGCTGCATGATAAGAAGAATCTAGAATCCCAGTGTACATGATTCAGGGACAAATAATAAAATGTTGATCTGAATAAACATTAATTGAGTTAATTTGTTATATTACCGGTTATCTGCTTAGGTGGAAGAATGCCTGGACGAGATTCCTGTTTTCTATTCCTATGATCGGGGGTTTTATACTAATTTTATGGCTGGGGCCCTTCTATGTGGCACTACTGGTATGTTATTAATTCACGGGTCACTTGATAATTTGAACGAATTGTTATGTTGAACTAATTTCTGCCATCCTATCTTTTGATGATTTTACATGTGTTTTCGTTAAGGATATCTACCGATATTTGTAATCTTATCTGACTCCAAATGGTTTGGTAATTGAAACCGGATATTGTTTATATATCATAACATATGCTTTACGAGACTATATGTTACACTCTTCTAATATAAGGTTGTTAGTTTACAAGTGAAGAGTTTCCACGAGCTGATGGTGATCGGGCACAGCAAATACTCCTCCCTCGAACTCCCTTGGTATCGAGTTCTCAACTGGTAAGTTTTAATTTGGGCTAATGTTATGATTGGGCACAACAATTACTCAATTACTCCTCAATTACTCCTCAATTAGTCAATTACTCCTCGGTAAGTGTTTAAATCTCATTGTTTTGATAATTGTTAACGAAATTCTACCTGGTACATACTGGTTAGTGTCCAGACACTAGCCAAGCATGAACAGATAGGCTAATTTGATAAGTGATGAATGAGCGCCTTGCCAATACCACTTCTTGTAACAAGTAGTGTAGAAAAGTGTAACAGCTGTATTAGTCCGTGCCAAATCAAGCAACAATATTGTGCGAAAAATCAGACATTTACTATCACTTGATAAACACAGAAACCGTCGTGAAGTTGTAAATTACACATGTTACACATTCTAACATTACACATTATTGTATGTGTTAGTATTTTGTAAAGTAAAGTAACAAAATTAAAATAAAGCTGAGTTATTTAAGTAAATATTTATATTAATATAATATATTATTTATTTAAATTTAAAAACTTTTCAGGTACTTTCTGGGGGTGGCTAACTACTTTTTCTTTGGAGAAAGTCTCACTTCCTACTTTAGAAATCTCTTTATTGGCGAGGTTAGTTTGTTTATATAATATACGTGTGTGCAGTGTGCAGTGTGCTTTTATCTCAATAAAAGTATACACTGAATAAAATACATATAATATATTAATTATTATGATATGTATTTTATTCAGTACACACTTCTATTGAGATAAAAGCAAACACTTTTATCAGTACATGCTAGTTTCTGAGCTTTAACAAAAGTGAATTTCAAAGTAAAACATGATAGTTTGATAAATTTGTAGTTAACATTTATATTCGTATAAAATTTATATACTATTATCTATATAATATATTCTCATGCATGACATTGAGTAATGGCTAAGTGAAGAGTTGAATTACCGATTGTAAGAGTTGAAAATGTCTAAAACTGATTACATGAATATCCGTTGTGGAGATAATAGTGTTACTTTCAATAAAATAGCACTAGATATGAATTAGAGAGCTAAACCTTTATACCCGAGGCGATAAATTACATAGTTCGAGAGAGGTGGAATTAGGCAACATATCAGTGGGCCAGATCTGTGTAGACATGAACTTAACTAAAGCTAATGATCTAGTAATGATAGGGTTTTTGACGTAACGTCACGTCACGTGGTGTGACGTCACGTGTTGTGACGTCATACCACGTGACGTCATACCACCTTTACTAATGCCTCGCTGTTACATTGGGCCGTGTGGTTACACATCCTGGTATATAATATCAGCTGGGTACGGTGATAATGGAAGTTAGACATAATTCTACCAAAACAAGCTAACCTGCAATACGCAGCACTGAATTTAATTACAGTTTATTTCTAGCAGATTTCATTCACGTAATAGTGAGAAAACACTCTTTACACATAATAATACAATTGAAACTATCAGAACTAGTGAACAAACGATTGGTTTCATGACACAGATGAAACACTGCAATACCAATCATCTATTGTTTCAATTGTAATTGTTCTCCTGCTAGTTGAACAATGTGTGGGAATTTAAAACAACCTCTAATTTAAATTACAGTAAAACCCCGGTTCACGGTACACTTTGGGGGAAAGAAAAGTACTAGTACAGCAAATCGGTTTACACAGAAGTAGGTATTATTATATTATATCAGAATGCCATGTTGTAATAAACACTTTTATTTGACACACTCCCTTTTCAGGACTACCTAAACAAGCTGGCGAACTATCACCGCTTCATCTCTTACTGGCTCTACTTAGGAGGTGAGTTATGAGTTTTGTAAGCAGAGTTACTAGCTTATTATCTTTACATTCTCCCCTCTACATTGAAGAATGTGTAGTGTGGTCAGGTGTGGTTTATTAACTAGTTCACGTGCCCAAGTGCCCACGTGCTCACCGTGTTTTACACCTCTAATAATTGTACAATGACACCACGTGACAGGATCTCCTCACACAATACTGAGTCATATACAATACCTAGTCACTATATAACGTGAGATTCTGTAGAAGTCCAGCTATTAATTAAAACATGTGCGCGGTTGCACTCGACAGTAAACAGGAGCTGTGTGTTTGTGTGTGTGTTTGTGTGTGTGTGTGTGTGTGTGTGTGTGTGTGTGTGTGTGTGTGTGTGTGTGTGTGTGTGTGTGTGTGTGTGTGTGTGTGTGTGTGTGTGTGTGTGTGTGTGTGTGTGTGTGTGTGTGTGTGTGTGTGTGTGTGTGTGTGTGTGTGTGTGTGTGTGTGTGTGTGTGTGTGTGTGTGTGTGTGTGTGTGTGTGTGTGTGTGTGTGTGTGTGTGTGTGTGTGTGTGTGTGTGTGTGTGTGTGTGTGTGTGTGTGTGTGTGTGTGTGTGTGTGTGTGTGTGTGTGTGTGTGTGTGTGTGTGTGTGTGTGTGTGTGTGTGTGTGTGTGTGTGTGTGTGTGTGTGTGTGTGTGTGTGTGTGTGTGTGTGTGTGTGTGTGTGTGTGTGTGTGTGTGTGTGTGTGTGTGTGTGTGTGTGTGTGTGTGTGTGTGTGTGTGTGTGTGTGTGTGTGTGTGTGTGTGTGTGTGTGTGTGTGTGTGTGTGTGTGTGTGTGTGTGTGTGTGTGTGTGTGTGTGTGTGTGTGTGTGTGTGTGTGTGTGTGTGTGTGTGTGTGTGTGTGTGTGTGTGTGTGTGTGTGTGTGTGTGTGTGTGTGTGTGTGTGTGTGTGTGTGTGTGTGTGTGTGTGTGTGTGTGTGTGTGTGTGTGTGTGTGTGTCGGCAGGTCTAATAATCAATAATCTACAGAGCTTGACTGGCATTAAGCTGGAAAAATATGATGGAATGTACGCGGAATTTGTAGTTACATTCCATAATATATTAGTGCACAATAACTGTAGCTCTTTCTTCCTGCAACTTCCCTGGTCCACTGTGTGTACCACTACTGCGTGTATCATGGTTGTGTAACGGGTGGCCGACAACTGAACCCAATTGAACATAATTCCCACTTACCAATCAGCTTAATTGGTTAGGGTTAGGGTTAGGGTTAGGGTTGGGGTTGGGGTTGGGGTTAGGGTTAGGGTTAGGGTTAGGGTTAGGGTTAGGATTAGAGTTAGGGTTAATCTAAATGTCTTAATTGGGTTCAGTTGTCCGGTAGCCTGTGTAACACACTTCACTCAATATTCATATCAATAACAATAATACTAGCTATCTTATCATATCTGTCACACATTTAAGTTATATTATTGTTACACTGAGTTTTAATCTCTATTAAGTTTAAACATAATTAATTGATTGTGATTTTTGTATAACGTAAATGTATCATTATATTCTTTTCTTCAGGTTTTATTGTGTTTGTTCTGAGTTTGAGAAAGAAGAAGTACACTGTCCAGTTTACCTTGGTAAGTTATTAAATATTAGGATTACTAAAGTAACCTAAAGTAAGTAATTAGTAAATAATAATGAAGTGTTACCATAGTGACCAACTAATTAACTATTGCAACCATGATAACCAATGTAGATTACCACTATAATATATGTAACATTATTGTAAACTCTATCCACGTGGGTATTGGGTAATGATGGAGTATCAGAACTAGCTTGTTTTGACACGTGACAAGGATTAACCAATCAGCTTGCAGCATTGCTGTCACGTGTCAAAAGAAACTTGTAACGTTAGAGCTACTTATGTTGCTGCTGAAACGTTCGACTAAATAATTGCAGCTCCGCGACCTGGAAAGTTTACGAGGATACTGTTTCAAGTGATCATTGTAGACGGCCATAATGTAGTGTACATATATCACCTCTAAATTAGACTATATGATACATTGTGTGGTGTGACGTCATGTCACGTGGTGTGACGTTATGTCACATGGTGTGGCAGACTGTACATTCTGTATACAATATAAACCGATAATGTGGTGCACGGAATTAACACGTTTTCAAGCAGTGCGGCAAGTAAGAATTCTATACTAGTTAGTGTAGGCAGGATACTACGCTACCTTAGTGATGTATATTATGCTAGCTAGTGTATCAGTGACGTCACAACTTACCCTGTTACGTGTTCTATGCTACGTTAGTGACGTCATTGTTAAGAGAGTGACGTCATTGTTAAGAGGGTATTGTGTTAATTCTGAAATACAGATATATATTATAGATAGACTGTCAGCTGTAGTAAGTGGTAGTGTTCTATATTACAGTTACTACTCGAGCGAGGGACTCCATAAGTCAATAAACTGAAATCCATAGACCCCTTTACAAATTATTCGTCACTGATTGGATAATAGGTGATATGATTTCTGAGGAAGCCAGATAAGAGGCGTACTTTATGGTCTGTGGTCAGTTTTATTTTCGTTAGTTAGAACTTAGATAGGAAGTTGTGTTTAATTGCCAAATAATCATGATCTTTGTATAACATCAATACCATCAATATTACAACTCGGTTATCGTAACCACTGACCCCTTTATCTTCATCAATGAGTTAGTATTGCTGAATATGATACTTGTTTTGTTGAAATGTATTAAACTGGTTTTTTATGTCTTATTTTGGTATATCAGTTCGGCTGGACGCACTTAGTGTTAATGCTAGTGGTGGTGTCCTCTACACTGATCGTACAGAACATGTTTAACGGAACCTATTGGTAAGAAGTGCACTTGTCTCCCTGGTGCCAGTGTGCATCGCCTCCCCCATTTATTGTCAGTGTCTTGTCAGTGTTACAGTGTGATATATTAAGTGTATACATTCTACTGTTCTTTTGATCTGGATTCAAACTGGATAATTTGCATTTGTTGCATAGTAAGAATTGAGAGCGACATCTCTTTTGTCAGTAAAGTTGTAAATATATGCACGTCAAGCTGGGAATGTATGATTATTCTAACACTATAACTGATATTTTATGCGAATTATAATGTGATATAAAAATGTGTCGTTAGTTAGTAAACTAGGGGTAGTTTTAGTTTTATAAGTTGTAGTTTAGTTTATAATGTATAAAACTTGTGTAGCAGTGCTCTCTCATGATTGTGATGCAGTAATAACAATACTATGTTGTATAACACAACACCTGTATACTGTATAGTGTACACTGTCAACAGTATAAGCCTGATTTTTGCCAAAGCTTATATCCAAAAATCAAGGGACGAGCAGAATAGGGTTGCACTATATTGCATTGCCCTGTGTTCCACTCTGCTACACTGGTTTGCACTGTGTTGCGCCGTATTGCACTGTGTTGCGCCGTATTGCACTGTGTGCGCCGTATTGCACTGTGTTGCACTCGATTGCAACGTAAAGTGCCGTATTGCACTGGGTTGTACTCGATTGCAATTTGAAGTGTCGCATTGCACTGTGTTGCACTCGATTGCAATGTGAAGTGCCGTATTGCACCGGGTTGCACTCGATTGCAATGTGAAGTGCCGTATTGCACCGGGTTGCACTCGATTGCAATGTGAAGTGCCGTATTGCACCGGGTTGCACTCGATTGCAATGTGAAGTGCCGTATTGCAATGCGAAGTGCCTTATTGCACTGTGTTGTACTCGATTGCAATGTGAAGTGCCGTATTGCACCGGGTTGCACTCGATTGCAATGTGAAGTGCCGTATTGCAATGTGAAGTACTGTATTGCAATTTGCACTGTGTTATATTGTGCTCCACAGTGTTGTGATGTGTAATATTCTCAGTTCGGGTGGACGCACATAGTGCTGTTGTGCTGTGTCGTACAATCTCATCTTATCATACAGAACTGCTTTGAGGGGCTCTACTGGTTTGTAGCTCACATCTCTTTTATTGTGCATACCACACTAGATACCACAAATCATATACGTCACTGCATATCAAATACTGAATTACTAATCGTTGCTGGGCAGCTCAGTGGCAAGATCCGAACTTTTCTAGCGAAAGTTTTCACTCTCACAATCCCCGATTTGTCTTTTTACTAACTCGGTCAGTTGAAGCTTAGGATGTATGAGTCATGACACCGTATTGAAGCTTGGTTGCCAGCCTAGCCATATTTTAATTGGAAACCGTGATTGAGACTTAAACGGCTGGTTGCAAACGTGCAGTGAGGCCTTGGTTCGCATTTAGATTTAAATAGCAGGAACCCGTATAACCCTAAAATGGTGTCAAGACTCAAGAGACTAAAACAATTATACCTGTTTAATTCGCGTTTTTGACACCACTTGGGGGTCCAAATTTTGGGCTCTAAAACTCCTATTTCTTGGCCTATTTTTTATTTTTTCATGCTGATTTAGAGGCCATTAAAGCATTTGGCCCAGTCAAAAAAGTTTCAGTTTTATATCTTTTACGGCTTTACGGTTTTTGCGGAACGTCGTGTTAAAGTCTGATGCCGTGGTGTCAGTAAAATGGTACGGATCCATATATTATATCGTCTCGCTTTATATATAGTAAGATTATACATATTAATCCTGTACTCTACCAGTCACCTGAAATTAACACAGCTTTGTAGCCGGTTAATATTCTGATAGGCGATGTACTAAGGCAAATTAATATTATCTGGTAGTCTTGTAGCAGGGCAGCACTGAGATTTGAACCCACAACCTCTTGATTGTGAAACAAAGGATCTAGCTACTGAGCTACCTGGTCATATCACTGTGATTCTTCTAATTAATTTGCATGGATTGAGAAGCTGAGTTTTAAAGAATTCATAATTGTCTAACATTATTATATCACACTTAATACATGTTTGAATATATTATATTATGTGTGATACGATTGCTGCATGAAATGATAGCACATGTGTTTTTACATTGCATGTTAATGATTTTTATTATGTATAACTTTACGAGTGTACTACATTATTACATGTAATTAGTATAATTCATAACATGACATTACATGTTTTGATAGCTCGCACTAATGTCTACCAAGACACATTGCTGATTAGATTAAGGTAAGTAAATTACATAGTTTATTAATTAAGCTAACTCATTCCACCGCCCAGGCTACTTTACCCTGCGTCCATGGTTATCTGTAATGATATAATGGCTTATTTCTTTGGATTCTGCTTCGGAAAGACACCCCTAATAAAGGTAAGGAAATAATATGTGCGTGTACCATGCCAGTGGCGTAACGAAGGGCCCCACTGACCCCGCTGTGCGGGGGGGGGGGGGGGGGGGGCAAATCGTCGTTTGAATGTGGGACAATTTCGAAAACTTAACTAAAGTACTAGTAGCAAAGCTGCGCGTTTTGCTCTAGATACACGCTTTTTTAGAGATTTTACTGGCGTATCCTCTAAAATCACCTAATTTGTTCAATTTTAGGGAGGGGCACCAAAAGGAGAGGGGGCACCAACAGGGGGGGGGGGGCGCTTTTTCGGGGGGGGGGGGGGGGGGGGGGGGGGGGGGCGCCAACAGGCAACGTTACGCCACTGGCGTGTACTGTAACCATGGTTACCTGGTGTGTGTACTGACCAGTTGTTAACTATACATGCTATGTTCTAGAACATTCCTGACGTATAAGATATTTGTCGAAGTGATATTGTGTTGCTTTTATATATTATGGTATATAGTACAATATTAATATATGTTAAGAAATCATACCATTACTTATGATCTCTAGAAATAGATTTCGCATTACGCATATTTTTAGTTTTTGTGAGGGCTTCTGTTGCTAATGGGTACTCTGAAAGTTCTAGAAGCTTTAAAGTGTTCATATTGGTAGAAGTGTCGTAGCGTTTCTACATAGTTATCCCTCTCTAATATCATTAATTAAGAGATGGCCTGCGTGTGCTTTATAAAGACTATATAATATTATATCTTGTGTTATATACCATATAGATATTAGTTTCTGATGCGATATTCCTGCGCTCTTATGTTCTAGTATTGTCTATTAAATACTAACATGACATAATATCACATTATGTTATCATATTGTATATAGTTTTATGTTGTAATACATTTCAATTTTCAGCTGTCACCTAAGAAGACGTGGGAAGGTTTTATCGGCGGGTTCTTTGCTACAATGGTGTTTGGAGTTCTTGTTTCAAAAACGATGTACCAGTTTAAACATCTTATATGCCCTGTCGAGGTAATTACCAATTAGTTTCTTAATTAAACCTAATTGATTCGCAAAAATACAGTGGTTCTGTCAAGGTGTAAACGTGGTGTCACTTTTAGAATTACTATGATGATAATATGTAAACGGCAAATAAACGCACAGTGTAGTAATTTAAAGTGTAACAAATGTCTGCCAATTATCCATTTTACAGTTCTGCTATTCCTGCTTATACTTCCAATACTCTTATCTAATTAAATAAAATTAAATAGCTTGTTCCATTTTCAAATTACTAACTATTGTTCCAATCTTATTCCAACTCTGACAACAAAATGTTGATAATCATGGCAAACAAACGAATTTAACCCGGCAACTGTGTGTTCTCCATGAAATGGTGGCAGACTGCCTTCCTCCTCGATGACAATTCTCCTCAATAAGCCATGACAAACTTAAAAGTTGGAGATCTGAGAAAATTCCAGTGAATAACAATTTATGAAGATAAAGCTTTTGGTATATACGACCAAGTTACTCTTCAAATGCCACCAAATTTGATTACAAGTTACAAACTAGTTTCATATGGCTTTACGATGTATAGTTAAATATTTGAGCTTATGTAATGTGACGCCTCGTGTTAAAATAGGGTGCGTTGTTTGGCAAAGCAAGTTAGAACTAATAGTGGCAGTGTATTATTCTTTGTAAGCGGCGGCGCATTTAAAGTGGCCTACTTTCACTGCGCATTGCGCGCGCGTTTATATTATATATATATTTTATAATATAATTTAATTTAACGCGCGCATTACATTTCATTTTCGATCCGCACCGCTCGCTATAATGTATGAGCTATCGATCTAATATGTTAAAGCAAGCTAGACCGTCCTGCTCTGGTAAACTGAATTGTTTCGATTAACGATGCAATATAATACTTCGATCTAATTACTGCGACCTACAATTATATCTAACTATTGTTCACATTGAAGCAGATCCGTGTTACATACTCTAGACTGTTCATTTCATACGGTATTGAGCATTGACAGTATAACTGCCGAGCAATACAATTGTAAAGAACCAGTGAAACTTCTGTTCTTTGTGCAGGGCCCAGGCTAGGGTTGCAAGCCCACTAAACACCTCAGTACTGATCCATCACAAAGCTTACTTGATACTAAGTAACTAAGACATTATACATACGCTAACAATAACATACCAATGTTTCTTTGTTGAGTCATTATTATACTCAATAAGAATATTACATACTACAGAGTTTATTATTTTAGCCCCTTATTCCACTCTATAAGGAGTAACTTTTCCCTGTTTGGCGGTGATAGGAGTAAAAAATAAACACGTCACCATAAATTACAAGTTAAGCCAGCAATTAACCCAGTTAGTGAATGTAGGAACTGAATTCCTGTTAAAATAAATTGTTTACACGCGCACTAAAGACAGTACATTTCAGTATGATGGCTCAGCTCTGGTAATCAGCAACTGTGACCCAGGTTACGTCTTCAACCAGCAAACATTCGACCTTCCTCTGGGAATTCAGGGACTCCTGTCGCTGGTGATTACAATTTACAAAGCTCCTCTTAAGACCACGTGATAGTTTGTATTCTGTAGTTATTAAATACTAGAATTCTTAACAGCCTGATTCAAAGTGAATAGTCACGTGACACATTTCATCTCAAGTTGTGGTAGTACCAGGCTGTAATAATACACCCTTCCCGTGCAATTGGATAGTGAACTCAAGTTCTTATCAATATCCTCAGTTTGGTGTCTCTTGGAACACCGTCTCCTTCCGTCCTATACACTTCCATGGAGCTGTGATGGCCATGTTCGCTTCCCTCATTGCACCTTTCGGAGGGTTCTTCGCTAGCGGCTTCAAAAGAGCTTTTAAACTCAAGGTAACAATTTTCAGTGATAATATGTAGAATTTAGCGATCATTAATGAATTGCAGTTAGTGATGAAGGGAAACATATAGGGATAATTATTATGACAATTTTTGTACTTTGATCAATCATGAATGATGATGATAATCTTTCGACTTCGTCAGGATTTCGGAGATCTTATTCCGGGACACGGAGGTGTTATTGACAGGATGGACTGCCAATTCCTGATGGGCACATTCGTCTTTGTCTACTACTTCAGCTTCATAAAGTTAGTTTTTGCTGTTCTTATTATAACCTACTCCCCGTGTAACTGATGAATCGCCCAACGGGCCTTGAAACTGTCAGTGTTATGATGTATCACTTCATCTGACTTAATTTTCTAGAAGTAATGATCTATGATAAGTCACATTTCTTGCACAAAACGAGCTAATTAATTACAAATTTGGTGAAAAAGAAGGGATCGAGGTACCTGCTCTAGTATAGAGAGGCACGGTGTAGAGAGGTTTAGCTACAGGTTTAGCTAGAGTTTTAGAGGTTTAGCTAACTAAATATGGACCTTATTTCAGGAGTGTGAGCGTAAACAGCGTGATCCAGATAATTCATGGAATGTCAGGTGAAAGTCAGCTAGAACTCCACAAGACACTCGGAGACTTGCTCGCTACCAGAGGCCTCCTATAACCACAAGACACTCGGAGACTTGCTCGCCACAAGAGGCCTCCTTTAACCGTGGTGTTGTCATGGTTACAAGAAGTAGACTCTACTGACGCCTTAGCAACTTTATCTAAATTAAATTTGAGACACGTTTAAACTTCAGTTTGTGTCACGTGTGTAGTTGTTTTAAGCCGTGTTAAGAGAAGAATTTCTGTCACGTGCCCGGTTTTTGCTCTCAGTTTAAGTTTAGCAAATAGAAACTATAGTAACTAGTAACTATAGTAACTATAGTAACTATAGTAACTATAGTAACTATAGTAACTATAGTAACTATAGTAACTATAGTAACTAGTAACTATAGTAACAAGTAACTATAGTAACAAGTAACTAGTAACCATAGTAACTAGTAACCATAGTAACTAGTAACTATAGTAACTAGTAACTATAGTAACTAGTAACTATAGTAACTAGTAATTATAGTAACTAGTAACTATAGTAACTATAGTAACTAGTAACTATAGTAAATATAGTAACTAGTAACTATAGTAACTATAGTAACTAGTAACCATCCGTACTATTACAATATAAATGTGTCTTTGTATTCCCCCGTATGTATGCCGCATATTTAGCATATTTTATATGCTTAATATTTGTTAACCTGTCGATAGCCAGTCTAATTTGAGTAACGAAGTTGAATTTATTTAGAGTGGCCCAGAATATTCACGAACTTTCAGGGTCCAGAATAAGTGAGCAGTGGGCACTCTGTTGTGATCCCCATCCTGCGTGTAGACCATGACTATACGTTAATTCTGGGGTCACTCTTACTTTCCTCTCGCAGACAAAACGATATTATCAACTTGTATTATTATAAACGTGTGTTGGGCTATATGTGTTGCCATTGTGTACTTTGTTCGCTCAAACCTTTTATATTTGCAAGGCTACAAAACGAGGAGGCTATGATTTGTGCTAGGTTATTATTTTACCAGTACATACTACATACTTAATTAATTAGTTAATTAGTTAATTTGATAGTACCCCTGTTACATATTGCAGGATTATTCAGCAAGGTTTTTGTGGGTTTTATTAAGTAAGCAGTTAATACAAGTTTGTTTTAATGTGAAATATTGCAATTAGTACCACAGTGGTGTTACTGCATCTCGCTAAGGGCGCTAACTAAATCGCCCCCTAAAAATTGTCACATTTCATACCTTGACTGTTCCCCCAGTCTTGAAAACCAAAAATGCGTTTGATTTAGATAGTCAAGATAAGAGTATTGGTAATGTTTTCTTATTTAGAATTATATAGCGAGAAATCTTCTAAACCCTCAGTGAGTTAGTGTCAGGTTTTATAAATGACCTGAAAACTTAATGAGTTTAATTTAACTATTAACTGCATCATAAATAAACAGTAATATTGTACAATGTCCCATATTTAACCTGTGTTAAATGTTAAGTTATATTTATATTTTGCTTAAACTTTAAAAAGTGTTTGACTTATTATTGTTAATAGTTTTAAGCTCGTTAGTCCAATACTATCCACAGAATCTTACCGAGTGTGTCCTATGTTTTATTTTATAACCTCCGAAGTCCGAACTGCTCCAAAATAACTTAAACTAAATTAACGGGTATAATTATCACAAATAACTATAGTCAAGTCGTGTCGAGTTACTTTGGTTATCTCTGTTACACAGTACACACCTGTAGCCTGTAGTGTGTAGTAGTAACACTAACAGTAGGGTGCCATGTCACTTGTTCATTAATGAAACCTAAATTAGTTTGGCGTATTTCTCAAACTGCAATTACTGCAGTTCTTTGTGTTAAACATGCCTTTTGTCCAAACGTGATGTGAAGTCGGATATGAGGTGATATGAGGTCGGATATATGATATAGCTAAGCCTAAAGATCATTATTGAACCTGCAGTAAACCTCGTGATATGGGCACGTGAAAATATAGGTTTACTATTATTGGACGGCGCATTATTTGCTAATCTTTAAGTTTGCCTGGCACGCCATTCAGTCTCAAGTCTGCGCAGCGCTCTTTTCATTTCTTGCCATCCGTGCACGTGAGAGAATCGAACAATAAACTAGCAAGCTAGATAATACTATTATATTAGATAATACTATATATATTATATATACACGTTGCTTGACTCTTGTGTGCACGCCGGCCGCGCGGTGCGGCAATAAAAGTTATAAATAGACCTGACATTCTTTTGTCAAACATAATTTCTGCAAACAAAACATGACGACAAAAAGATAGAATAGGCTTTAAGCTTTTGATCCTGCTATTGTTTGCTACACATTGTATACCGCGCAAAAAGAGTTATACAGCGTGTGTCAAGCCATTATTGATCGCTCGCCCAAATTTTAAGAAAATTATTGTAAAAAGTCTAAGGTATGAAAGTAATCTAGTTCGATCTAATTCTATATTTTGGACGCTGATTCTGAATCACCCCCATGACCAATGACGTATATGTAGTATTTAGTAGGGTAAAATGCTTCGCTGGAGAGTTATGGGCAAAACACTGTTTTTGTCACGTGACAGGCTAGGCTATATAGTAAAACTAAAACACGAATTCAATTGTTTAGTGTTTAGCTAGCTGGCTTTGGTTAGTTAGGGTTAGCCGTTAGGGTCAGGTTGTGGTTACGGTTATGCATTATGGATAGCTTCGGGCCGGGTCATGGCTTGGGTTATAAAGTTGGATCTGGTCGTTGGGATAAGGGTTCATGTAAAACCTTTTTCATGGTTTTGTTCTGCTGCAAAACCATAAAAACCAAAGTCACGTGATAATTTTTGGACGAGCGAATTATTAATTAGAGATTTTAAGTATTTGTTCATTTTATTTTCCATTGATCAGTATCACTATTGTGTATTGACTAAACCTATTTGTATAGGAGTGGGCTATATAATATATGGCTCTTCGTCTTACTAATTCGCTCGCCCAATTAAACTATCACGGTACTTTTGGTTTTGCAGCCGAACAATACGGTTTTACATAAACTCTAATCCCAAGTCCCAACCCTAACCCTAACCATGTATGATGAACCTTGTATCATGATCACGTCGTGACCCCCATCACCCATTGTCGTTTCTATACTACGATATAATACAGGGGGAGCCGCGCACTCGTGCGCGGCGGGTCATAGCTGAATGATTATTTATATTCGAAACCCTAACCATATTATATATAATAAGTTAGGGACTAGGGTATAGTTATAGTCTTCTGCGAACAGTGTTATTTATTGATGTACAATTTGTACATGTAAATTCTTACCTGGGGACCTCAGGCTATTATGTTCATAAACATAAAGATTTGGCGGAATGACAGGCTGAGCGCAGCCCAGTAAGTAAATTCCGGAATTCCCGCACGCACCTAACTTTTGCGATATTTTGGATCACATTTGTACGCGACATAATTACAATTCTGAAAAGAAAACATCTACTGATAATGCTCGTCTAAATTTCTTCGATATAGCGCGCGCCGCTTTCTTCTCGAAATTATGTTAAGTTACCTGCTATTGATACATGTTTCGCGCGAAAAGTGGCATGCAACGTATGTCAAACCTGCTACGAAGTAACGCCAAGCGCATGCCGGGTCAGTCCATTGACAATGGACAATTTTCAAATGACAATGTCAAATTCGACACGGTTGCAGTTGATCACAATATGTTAATGTATGGTGCACCAAATTATATAATATATAACTAATACTATAACTATAACATATAACTAATACATATATATTAATATTATATAATATTGTCTTTCATATCGGTACTATTACTAATAATTACAAAAATGTGTGGGTGTGTGTATGTGTGATGTGTGTATGTGTGCACGTGTGTTATTTTCGAACGGCTTAATCAAGAAAACGGTAAAGTTGTGGAACTGGTTTTTTTCGGTATAGTTTCGACAACAGCTTCTGACGAAGCCGTTTTCTTTATACTTATAGTAAGTGGTTTAATTAATGGTTTTGTGCCCCAAATGTTGACACACTCTCTCTATCTCTCTCTCTTTCGCTCTCTCTCTCTCTCGATCGCCCCATGGGCTCATTAAATTTACAGCTCCCCTATAATTACAGCGTTGGTATACAGTATATAATTAGGTAATTTGGCAGTAGAGCTATAGATCCAGGATCGAGCCGCAATATAATAATATTGAATATTGCCTATTAAGTATTACTATTGTATTGGATACGTGTTGGGCGCTCAGAATTAAATTTACTCTAATGTGGCCGGTTTCAACTGAGCGAGTTCATGCTTTTGCACCGTTTTAACTTTTGCACCGTTTATTATTTACTTTTGCAATTCAACTGCGATAGTGAAGTCCCGGCCGTAGGCACGGGTTACACTAGTAGTAGAATTACATATATTAGCAATTAGTATGAATATATTATATATATATTCAATCTCAGCGTTATTGAGAATAATTCATGGTTACGAACTTACTTGTACTGGATTAGGTATCCTCAATCATTCAATTGGCCTGCACCAATGAACTCCCGTTTATGTCGTATCATCTCCCTCCAGTGTTTGCGGTCACTAGCCATCTCGCTCGTTCCTTATAGATCTATATCAGTGTTTCCTGAAAACGCTGCAGCATCTTCCAGCAAAAATTTCATCCAGTTCTTTCTTGGACGACCCTTAGATCTAAGCAGGTACTTAGGAAGCCTAGTGTCTGGCATTCTGGTGACATGGCCAAACCAGCGCAGGCTGTTTGCTCCTATATACGTCCCTACTGCATAGATTTATCCTTGCAAGCTCCAGCACTTTTGTCTTTCTAACCCGGTCGAGCCATTTTATCCTATTTATTCTCCTCAAGCAACGCTGATGGAACACATCAAAGCTGCTTTTTTGTTTTGTTCCAAACCTCACTACCATATAACAATATTGTCAAAACTGCTACCTCATAAATCCTGATCTTTGTATAAGACTTGATGTTGCGGTTTTTTCATATATTACTGAGTTGGTTGAAGGATCCGGAAGCTTTCTGAATCCTAGCAGACAGTTCACGGTCGATAGTGCTGTCGCTGGAAATAATTGTACCTAAGTATGTAAAGTCACTAACTTGCTGCACTGGCGTGTCTTCAGCAGTGATATTCACTGTGACTTCTTTCGTGTATGGCCGTTGAGAGGTTGCTTTACCAATTATACCATAGCCTCAGTCTTTTTACCATTGGTTCTGAGACCTCCCTGGGCAGTGGGCACCATACATACACAAAAGATCAGTTGTTTCTTGAAGACCTTCCTCGCTGTTATCCAGTACAGCCATGTCATCTGTATAATCCGTATCTAACAGTGATATCATCAACAAGCGGACTGATAGATCTTTGAAGAACCGCTCCGTGAGACACCACTTTGGTGCAATGTTGCTTTCCTGTTCTCTCAGCAGCCACATTGAGACAGACATTAAAAAGTGGGGGACCCTGAAAATCTCCTTGGCCACTGCCAGAACTTACTTCAAACCATTCTGACAATTCACCGTTGTGTCTGACAGCACTGACAGTTCGATTAAAGAATGCCTGTATAATTCGGATGTATTTACATGGCAGGCCATAATTATGACTGAAAGCATTCCAAATATAATCCCTGTCGATTGAATCAAAAGCTGCCTTGAAGTCTACAAAATATACACCCAGTCAATTTTGTTAATGAGATACAGAAAATGCTTGATAACTTCATCATTTCTAATCTGTTTTGCCTCATCTTTTCAGATCATATGCAACATTTAATACTCTACCGTCTCTGAAAAAATTAGGCGTTCAGCATGTTCAGAGAAAACAGTAAAGGTGTTTTAATATTGAATGGGCGTGGTCTAAAATATTCGAATTTTCAAATTTTGACGACGGAATCCTCGAACCAGTAAGTACAGAATGCCATCTGCAAAGCAACAGCTCTCAAATATAAAACATGGTGGAGCTATTAAGGCCAACGTATGCCCACTGACTTTTTGCCCACCCTGTATAAACAGGGGGAGATTATTATATTCAAGGCAGTTATGTATAATAATGGTGATATAATGGTGCGGAGTGAATAAATCTGATCAATGCATGACCTGTTCTTCCTAAACCCACACTGATTGTTTCGTAGCAAACCTTCTAAACCGTCACTCGTGCGTTGTAATATGACGATTTGATACAATTTAGATGCTGTAGATCTAATAGTGAACCCCATTATTATTGGAGCAGTGGGATGTTAACTTAATGCCATCTTCGAGTTTTTTATTGAGCCCCTTTTTGATCTTCGGCTTCCTAATCCTTGTTGTATCGCGTTGAATATAGCTAACTGTATTTAATTTTAAAACTGTCTTCAAAGTATTACAATTAATCACAGAAAAATGGTGACATGATATTGATGATGAAGAGGGCACTACAACTTTGGGTTTTACTGTTGGTCCCCTCTTGTGTTTCTTTAATTCCTCAAGGTTAGTTTTTAGCATGTACAAGTTTAATTATTAATGAAATATTCATTTAGTTTGTAAAAATAGAGCTATCACTAGTTTTTATTTGTAGCATTAAAATTAAACACTTGTAGTTATATTTATAGCTAAACCAGTCGTGTGCAGGATCAACAGAGGACGAGATCAAAAGTATCGTGTTTTCCAATACGAGTAGCAGCGATGGCAAACTCATTAACAAACGGGACACTGAGACAACAGACCCTAAACTGGAGCCACCACGAGACCCTAAACTGATGCCGACACAAGACACTCCTGTACCATCTAGAAGTGCTCTTGCTAGAAGTGAGTTAAGAGTTTATCTAATATTTAATATTATTCACAGATTAAAAATCACATTTTCTACCATAACTTTAAAAGGAAGAATTTTAGGGTGTTTTTATATTCATCACAGTGCTGCCGCTGGCATGCACGACCGTCGCCCTTCTAGTTCTACTCACTATACTACTATTATACCTCTTATACTCTTTCATTCAAATTTCTGATTGTTTCTGAATAGACTCAGTGAAGAAAGATTCTAATGGAAATAAATAGCTGAATAACGTATCGACATTTCTACGTCTACTTCAATTATAACGATCAATATTTACATTAAATATTTGATCTCCTATACTGTTATATACCCCCTTTACTGTTTTTCCTGGCATTAAGACTAATGTCAAAAGAAGTCGTTCAGCAGGTTTATTTTAACCCATATTCTTCCACGGTACTTTTAAAAGTACGGTTCATAAATAGTGACCTAACTTGTCTCGTGACTAATATTTTTTGATGCAGTTTTTTGAAAAAAAACGGACTGCTGATGATTTTAACACCCTAACCAGATGGTTATAAAAAGCGGGAGATTTATAGGAAGTTGGCAAAGGTGGTCAAAAATGGTATTTTTAAAAATGGTAAATTCTCGGTACCACAAGCCAATTCTCCAACTTTGATGGATCCAAAATTTGGTTTCTTAATATTGCCTAAACGAGTGTGCAATAAATACCTCATCGCACCTTATTTGGACGGACATTAATTGAACGCTGGAGGCCCTAATGTTCATCTTAATGTCCGTTCAAATAAAGTGCGTTCATTTAAGGTCCGTCCAAGTTAAAGTCCGTTGAATTTTTTTCAAAAATTCTTCCACTTTGAACTTTTTGTCCAGAATTAAATATGACAACTATGAGAACTATTGTGCCGTAAGTTAACGACGGAAAGGTTCTCCTTGGTCTGCCGGGGGCACAGAAAACTCTACTAGTACTACTACTAGTATATCATATATGATGGCTTAGTGGCGCACTTCGTTAGTCGACCTGCCTTACTCGTGATATATGCTGCTCAATCACGAGGTTCTAAGAGAATAACAAATGGGTTTACTCCAGCCCGGCCAGAGTGTGTTGATAAAGTGGATGGATCAGACTACAGGGGAAATGTATCTGTCACAGCATCAGGACACGTCTGCCAGAGATGGGACTCTCAATCACCTAATAAACACAGCATAACTCCTGAGGCGTAAGTTTTCTTTGTGCTTCTAAGGCACAACAGGTATTAGCTAGTCTCACCCACAGGCGGCCACAATATAATACGGCATAATCCAGATTTAGATATATTCTTATCCAGATTATTCGGATTTTGGAAGATTAAAAATGTACTCTATTAAATTGAGCGTCCTAAATCATTTTATACCCAAACTTCGAAATGTTTCTAAAATGGCTCTCGACAGAAGCCAAATTCAAATTGTTAGTTACGATTCACAATTAACACTATCTACTTTAGGAAAATAGCTTATTACAAAAACATTTTCAGATACTCTGATTCAGGACTGCAAGAGAACTATTGCAGAAATCCAGACGGGTAAGTCTTTAATATCTGATATCTGGTAGTGTCCCATAATCATTGTCATCAAGTCGAGCACAAGGTAGGGGCACAAACATTTATTGTAGATTTAAGTAAAATCTACAAGTACAATGAAACTGCAATGAAGGGGCTTTGCAATATAAATGATCTGTGAAATTTTGTTTAACTTTTAGAAATTCTTCATTTATATGACATGTGTCGTCATTTTCCTCAGTGAATCAAGCGCCTGGTGTTTTAATGCTGAGGGAACTGTGCCTCGATGGGAGTACTGTGATGTACCTACATGCAGTGGTAAGCATTTTGATCTTCAAACTAAATCATAAATACTCATAATATTATAGCTGAGATCATGTGTGGCGGGTGTCTATAATCTCTATACTCTCAGCTCCGAAATTTGAAACTTGATTACGGTTGATTACGGAGGGGGGAGGGGGTAAAAATTGCTAAAATATTAATTACGTAATATGTTAACGACCCCTAACTCGTTTTTCATTGATCCAATGATATAGTTTAGTCCGAATCCGGTAAGAAACCCAAGATCGCCATATTTATAATAAAGGTACCTTAAAAATCATGTTAAAATTTAGTAACAGGGGTGTGCGCCGCCGCCGAGTTTTTTAGCCCACGCCGCTGCGCCGAACAATTTATCGGCGGCGCAAACGGCGTGAACGTGGTATTTTTAAAATTTGAATTATCAAAACATTACTCAAAAAAATTTAATAGGGGTAGGCATAATTGCTGGATATAATTATAAAATCCCTCTAGCATGTCTGACGTCAAGTAGTTCGATGTAGCATACCTTAATTCCCAAAAATTTGGGCGACAAAAAATTTGAGCGGGCCTCCGGCCTCTCGCCCAAATTTTTTGCAGACCAAATTAATTGCATAAATCTTTTCCGTCTGCTAAATTTTTTGCTAACCAAACTTTTGGCATTTGGCCTGTGGCCCTGAAATCTATAGAAAGATGGCTTTTTCTTCATATCCAAGTGAAATAATATTTGAAATTTGTGTTTTCTATTTCTGCTTAAAATTGAAAGCAAAATGACTGGAATAATAAGGAATATAATGAACTAAGGCAAATATCTAACTGAAATTTTAGTGGAAAATCGTTCATTTTTCGAAGAATTTGTGCCCAAATTTTCGGTCGCCCAAATGAGTTCAAATTTTTTGCCCAAATTTTTCGGGCTCAAATAAATTGTGCTCAATATAATGGCACACAAATTTTTGGGAACTAAGGTATGCAATGTTTCATGAAATTGTGAATTCCTGTCATACGATCAACGATGAATTGAAGTGAAATTTGCAACTGTCTAAACCTTATAAATACTAAGTCAATCCTTTACCTAAGCAATGAATTTCCATTTTGTCGAGTCACAACTGAAACTGCCAATTGTCCACAGGCAACGCCGCCGAACGCTGCCGCCGCCGCTAATTTTGGCCACGCCGCCGCCGATTTTGGTAGAACACGGCGGCGCACACCACTGTTGAGTAAGAAATTTGAAAGTTTGCAGGGCGTCTAGACTGCAAAAAAGTTTCAAGTTTTTAGAAGTATCGGGAAGTGGGTTTTCTGAAACCCCGTTTTGCAACAGATTGTCGTGAAGTAAATCAATATGTATCTATCTATAAATATAATGAATTTGACCAAAACCCATAATTGGGTAGAGTGGACTGCTGCCAGTGTTTCTCTTTCCCAAACAAAAGGAAATCTGTTTACTTTTATCATTTTGAACTAGTACAGGATTTTTTTACTACATTTTTTATTTCGCCGGCACGTAATACAAACAACTTGCTCAGGTTGCGTCAGCTTGCGACATATCAACGAGAAAGTCAAAGAACGCGGTAGCATACCTTTAGGGGACAATTGCTATATAATAAATATAAAAGGATTTTTGAAAATAAGTTGCGGACAAAGGGGACTCAAATGTCTTAACTCGGACATCTCGTACCTTTACGTCAAGGATGATTATTTTCTAATAAATGTGACCAATGTGTGTAAAGGAGACCCACACGTTTACCAAGCATGCGGCCTCAGCAGGAGTGGGACGTATTTTTCATCAAGTGGCTTCACGGAGTTGTGTGGAGGCTATTTCGAGGAGGAAGAAGGGCCATCTCGTTTTGTTAGGTGTACTAGATACAGCGGCAGTTGTGACACAGCTGATGAGGTCAGGTCTGACTCAGACGCTGAGGAAGAGATCACAAATGTTTGTGACGATAAATGCGACGCGTACGGCTGTGAAGATGAAAGTAGGTGTAATGGATACACTTACGGGATGTATTGTAACAATAGTTATAATGGCAATTACAGTTATGTGTCCCCGGAATACATTTGTAGTGGTACTTGGAGAGTGCAGTGTGCTAACTCGGAGGACGAGTTGAACTGTGCTGTTGAAGATGACAGTACTCTTAGCACATGTCTTCATTACAGACAAAAAACGAGTTTTGGAAGAGACGTCACTGTTCCCATATTTAACAATACTAGGTGCAGTACCTTTTATTTATATCAACATTCGGATTTTAGGACTTATCCGTACTGTTACGATTACATGGACCAAACGAACTGCAGTGATGTTGACAGAGTAGGTGGTTACTGTTTAGTCAGGGGTCACCTGTCCAGTGTTTCAAAGTACGTGGTTTGTGGGGGAGGTTTTCAGAGGACCATTTATGCTAATCTGTGTGACAATAACTTGGAAAATACATGTGAGTATCCATCTAAGTTACACCTTGACTGTCTAGTTCACAAACACAGACTCTGTGACGGAGTTGCTGACTGCATTGATTCTAGTGACGAGACCCTTGAAATATGCTCTCAAACGACAGCTGGATACCTGAGTTGTACTCGCAGTTTTAATGTAGATAAACACATGGAGATACCAGTCGCCTGGTTGATGGATAACCAAACTGACTGTCTGGATGGAGAAGATGAAGATCTGGAGGTTCGCTTCTGTGGAGGTAGGACTGGTTACTACGCTGAAAGATCAATCATAGGAAAAAAAACCTGTCAAGACGTTCTCTTGTGCTGGCAAGGCTATGTTGAATTTGATTCTCTTTGTGATGGTGTCAACTCTTGCGCACTTGAAAACAAAATTTGCGAGATTTCGCGAGATTTCCCAACCCTCAAAACATCGGCTGTGATTGAAAACTGCTCAAATCGTGATTTGTGCACCTGGATAGGACCACCTGAAAATGAAGCTTGTCACATCAGGAAATTTGAAGGACCTGCGGGCGATGTTTTCGGTGTCAGCACCCTGTTGAATGTTCCTGCTGCTAAAGTAGACTGTAACCATCTGTTTGGCGAGTTCTATGTTTACCTTAGTTACATGGGTCTATGTATAAACTCCCGTTGTCCTCTCCACGATCAATCCTTAAGCTTTGATGCGTGTCCTGGACAATACCCCGAGAGAGTTTACACCCTGGCCAACAACTCCCAACTGGCTTTTGTCACATTGTCCGAGGAAGGTGAATACCAAAATGACTATTTCCAATGTGATAACGGCAAATGTATAAAGTACAATCAGGTTTGTGACCTTAGAAACGACTGTGATGATATGTCTGATGAAAGTAACTGTTCCAACCACATGGTTTGTGAGAACACCAAGAACAGGACAGATGTCATGCATCAGATAATACCTCTCTCTCAGAAATGTGACGGTATTTTCGACTGCTTTGATTTGTCTGATGAGTGTAACATGTCCTGTGGGAGAGAAATTCTCAACAACTTGCTGCTCAAAGGTATCTGCTGGCTTATAGGTATTCTAGCGCTCATCTTCAACATCGTCTCAGTGACCAAGGTTGCAATGAGTACTTCAGAAGGTGAAACGGGTAGTTTGCTGATCACAAGGGGACTTGTTTGTCTCATTGGAATTGGAAATTTCATCGTTGGGATCTACTTGATTGTAATATCCATCTTCGATAGCATCGTCTTTGGAAAAGTCTTTTGCCAAAAACAAGCAGAATGGTTGACGGGCAGTGCTTGTGCCGTTTTAGGAGTATTGAGCACCACTGGAATACAGCTGTCCCTCTTTGCTATGACTGCATTGAGTTTGATGAGGTTGTCACGTGTTATGACCGGCTCTTACAGGGGCTACAAAAAAACAACACTTTTTGTGGTTGTTGCTGCTTCACTTGCAATTGCTTTTATACCTCTGTTTAAACGCGGGGAAGACCATTTTGTGTCGGGAATTTATTATGATCCAGAGTACAAGCTTTTCGCTGGCTTTGTGAATAAATTCAGGCACTCCAAGATTTTCCAGACATATTACAATATGTCAGACGTAGTACCAGTTAACAAGGCGGTGTGCGAACTACCCGGATGGTATGAACACGAACAAAGTCACCACAGAGAATCACGGACATTGTCCTTGGATCCTGCCTGGTACGTACCTCTGTACCAGGCTCTCACGTGGAAGGTGATCGGGGAGAAGGTTGACGGCATGTTCACCAGAGATTTCGGCAACTTGAGTAGAAGTGCTGTTCACTTTTATGGAAATGATGGCGTTTGCCTCTTCAAATATTTTGATCGTAGTGACGATGCAACGAGGAGCAGGGAGGAAATAGAAAAAAACAGCAAAAGCTTCGTTTGGTCCATACTTGGCGTCAACCTATTTTGCGTGATCGCGATGATATTGTCTAGTATTGTAATCTACATTAAACGTCGCAAAGTAGACGATGAGGATACTGGTCGTCAAAACCGGACAGTTTTGCAAAGTTTCTTGATGATGATCGGGGCATATGCTACATGTTGGCTGCCATTTATGCTCATAAGTTGCCTCCACAATCTTGGGTTGATTGATGCCACAGACTGGTACGCCACTTACGCTCTGACAGTACTGACCATCAACGCTGTGATAAGCCCACTTCTGTATCATAAGACCATACGTGAGTTTGTCGAACCAAGTCTAGGTTCACCCGGTGATGAGGCAGGAAAGAAGCAGAGTGGTGACGACCAGGAAGAAGGGGAACCTCCTGATGAAGGAGATATTAACTTGGAAGCAGTGTTGTAAAGGAGCAGATTATAAGGTAGGTTTATAAGATAAGCCTACTGCTCTCACCATTCTTTCATCTCTGCATCTGAATTCTGACTATACTACTTCTCACTATATCAATTCTGCTCACCTTGTAATAGTTCACCTAAAAACTTTAATTTTCAGGATGCAACAAATACTCGTTTTTACCCATACAATGTATGAACGAAAAATCAACCTCTGCAAAGCGGATATTCTTCTTCTCTGAAAACAAAGTAAATTTAGTTAAAGATAAGAATTAAGATTATGATGGCTCCAAATGGTGACAAGCTCTTGACAGAAATCCACCGTATGCACCAGAAGAAATACAATTTAAAGATACTAACTATCCGAGGATATCTAAATGGTCAAACTTTTGCGGAGGTTCAAGTACATGAATAAACTCTGCTAATTGTAAATTGTGGGTCACAAACCCGAAATTCAGTTATTGTACAGTTTTGTGCATATTTGGTTTAAGACATTCTTGGCCTTATTAACCTAATATTTAGTATAGATTCTTTAGGAAGCCTAATTTTGTCTACTATGAAAATGCAAAACGTTTAATAGGATAAATATTGTTGATATACATTATACAGGGTACATAGATTCTAAAAATATAAAATTTGTTCGTTGCGTACCTATGCTAAGAAAGGGAATCATCTCGTTCATCTTAAACTTGGGCTTTTGATTTTTTCCTTTTATTTTTCACCATGGAAAGATCTCGTTGTCACAAGTTGCTTTATACTAATAATATAAATATGACGATTTTCATAGACAATGATTATATACTGAGACTAGAAACCAGTTGAATAGCAGAAAATAATATAATCTCATAAATGTTGTTTTTACTCGCCCTGATCTGACTATATTTCTTGGCCTTTCACTCACACTGTAGTTTTAAATATATGTGATCTTGTGATGGACGATGGTGCAGATGCTCACTTAACTCTTTCAAGATGCAGAACTCAAACTGATGTAAGATATCATTAAGTGATAGCGTATATTATAGAGCATTGCTGATTGCTGATTATTCTTATTAATATCTTTGCTTGGAGGGGGATTTGTTTAAAACATATAAGTGATACGAAAAGTTTGTTTTAGCAGGAGCTTTTGCTGGAGTAACAAAAGACGATTTTGTTGTTTTTTTTCATTTTTGCTATTTGTTGTTATTTTTTGATAAAAGGTTATTTAGTTTATCTGTAAAGGATGTTTAACTTGTCTTCTTAACTTGGACGGTTTACTCTCCTCCTCCTCCTCCTCCTCCTCCTCCTCCTCCTCCTCCCCCTCCTCCTCCTCCTCCTCCTCCTCCTCCTCCTCCTCCTCCTCCTCCTCCTCCTCCTCCTCCTCCTCCTCCTCCTCCTCCTCCTCCTCCTCCTCCTCCTCCTCCTCCTCCTCCTCCTCCTCCTCCTCCTCCTCCTCCTCCTCCTCCTCCTCCTCCTCCTCCTCCTCCTCCTCCTCCTCCTCCTCCTCCTCCTCCTCCTCCTCCTCCTCCTCCTCCTCCTCCTCCTCCTCCTCCTCCTCCTCCTCCTCCTCCTCCTCCTCCTCCTCCTCCTCCTCCTCCTCCTCCTCCTCCTCCTCCTCCTCCTCCTCCTCCTCCTCCTCCTCCTCCTCCTCCTCCTCCTCCTCCTCCTCCTCCTCCTCCTCCTCCTCCTCCTCCTCCTCCTCCTCCTCCTCCTCCTCCTCCTCCTCCTCCTCCTCCTCCTCCTCCTCCTCCTCCTCCTCCTCCTCCTCCTCCTCCTCCTCCTCCTCCTCCTCCTCCTCCTCCTCCTCCTCCTCCTCCTCCTCCTCCTCCTCCTCCTCCTCCTCCTCCTCCTCCTCCTCCTCCTCCTCCTCCTCCTCTGTTCGTTTAAAGGTTTCAGCGTGTGTATGATGCGGACTAACGTGAGAACGTGTTTACGATCTACCACAATTTCGCAATATAGTACAAATTTTACCACAATTTCCGTATCCATCCGTTATTAATGCCTTAACGGTCGATTTCAAAATTATTAGACGCTCTGAGGCGTTAATTTTAAATTAAAGCTATTATTCAGGTTTCCTTTCATAAAGCTTTTAAGTTGCTGCATTGAAACGTTTAACTGTTTAATACTGCTAATCACATTAAATGTGCTTAAATTTGAACTGTGTTCAAGCTTTGTTGGTTTCATCTGCATGCCAGGGAACTTTCACGTTTTATCGATATATTGTTTTATGTTGTAACATTTTGTTATATCTTTATATGCTATTGAATGTTGTAATATTTTGTTGTAACATGTTATATGTTGTCAAATGCTGTCATAAATTATTTTATGTTGTCATATGTTGTCATAAATTATTTTATGTTGTAATAATATGTTTCTATATTATATATATCTATATATTATATTATACGTTTGATTGAGGATCCGGCAATTTTCAGGTCTACAGTAAAGTTATAAAAATAATGTAACTCTCTTAGAGGGTCACTCCAACGACTTACAAGTGGCATATCTCGCGAAATTGTATCTATATTTTGGTGAGATACGTTCCAGTGTTAGGTAGATGGCTGAGTAGAATATGCCCTATCGTAGTAAACGCCATCTTTAATTGTGACACTGTGACGTGCCGTTCGACGGACTGCTCGCCATCTTAATTTCAATGATTGGTACCCTTCTCTATACCCGTCTTATGTTTTAATTTAAAAAGTTTAAACCTCGGTTTAAATTTACAGCCGACTCTACTTGGTTGCCTTATATTATACTAGAAACCCGCTAGTCGAAAGCTTTGTTCAAGGAAATTTAAAAATTCATTTATGTTTACATTTCTCTAATATCTTCACCATAATTTAGCTCTAAGCTCTGTATGTAGAAAGTATGGATTTTATTTGACAATGACGACTACGTTGTAAGTATTCGGATATGATTTCCTAAACGAATATACTTTTTACTGCATCAAAAAATATCAATCACAACCAATGTTATGAATAGTAACTTAGTAATAATCTTGAGCGTAAATGTGAGCTAGTCATGATTTATCACAAAGCATGGCAACGTGCGTTGCTAATCTGTGGTTGCTCGCGCACGTGCAATCTCTTGATGTTGCTAAGCAATGACGCAGGTAATTCCTTTGCTAAAATAACGCCATTATTCTAACGTTTATTTTACCTCACTTCCGACGTTAATTATAGAAAATCTAAAGCCTTAATCAAAATTCTAAGAATGCTATATTCTATTCCTTTCCTTTTTTACAACCCTGCTAAAAATGGCTAGGTTTCAACTCCATTTGCGAGCAGAAATCGGTCACGCCAGAGGCGTCTTTTTTCTATGTCTGGGTCCCCGTTGCTGGGGGGATTTCGTCAAGTTTAAAATATAATATAGATGTATCTGACAGCTAGTTGTCTCAAATCTGCATTGTTTATAGACCAGTTTTTAATTTCAAGTTGTTTGGACAGGTCTAAGAACATGAATTTCTTTAAAGCGATTTGTATAGCAAACTGAAGAGTATGCGCTTAAGTGTTTCCTAACCTATAAAATCTACTTAAAGATTTAATCGTGCTGACAACTCGAAACATTAAAAAACATTTGTTTAGACCTGCACATGGCCTCATGAAAATCATTTTCATAATACAATTTTACCGAATTTAGATCAACGAGATCTTTCAGTAAAGACCTCTCGGCCCTTACGGGTTAGGAAAAAAGGGTGTAAGACTGTTAAATACAATGTCACAATTGTACATATTATAATGACTTGCTTATGATAAAGATTTGAAGAATTTCGATGAAAATATTCACTATTCAATTATATAACATATGATTCATGCGTAAATTTGACTGCAGAGATGAAACACAATTGAAACCTCGCTCTGTCATGGATCGAAAAGTTGGCAAGTTCACCATATCAAGGTTAGTTCACCAAATCAAGGGTAGTTCAGCTTAGTTAACTTTTTAAGAACCAGATTAGTAATACTTTTTAGGAGTACTCATCTAACAACTAATCAAGCGACTAAAATTATTTAATTTTGAAATTATTCCACCTGCAATCATTCGTTTAATAATTTTGTCCCTATTTCTCTACGTGAAATACTTTTTTGCTGACCCCTTTAGATCCCACCAGGACTTAACTCTTGCCCAGTTCATTACATCAAATTACGAACAGACTGATTGGCCATGGAACACCCTGAAAGCGTTTTGACACTATATCATTACAACAAAAACTTTAAACCTCACAGTTTCATGGCACTGATCCTGATTCAATATACTGGAAATTAGCAACTTCACAACGTTGAGCTCGTTAATTAGTTAATAAGTTAATTAGTTAAATGGTCGTTACGATTAACTTTTCGCTTAACCTTCACCTTGTTCTTAGTTGCTGCCACCTTTCCTCCAACGTGATTTTCTGTCGGGGATAGTCCAAGAGACAGGTCCAGGTCACTTTAGACTTTTGTTTAACGTCATCGGGGCGCATTTATTACATTATTTAGCTCATCTAGCTGCGGAATAACAAGATCTGTGTTTTAGTGTAATTCTTATAACCCTCTTACTTTACTGTACGGAGCAATTATTAAAGTTAAAGGAAGATTATAATTGCTATGATCTCGACCAGATCAAGATTAACTAACATTGCTGTGGTCTGTCCCTCGACTTGGTAGTCGGGAAAGTTGCCCTTGGCTTGATAATATAAGACTTACCTGTTGAATAATTCAGCTGGCTTAGTTAAATCTGGCGGTCGCATCTCGCTAAAGAAAGCAGATGCGGCTTTTATGCGTTGTTAATAATGGCCAAGAATTCAGATAGGTAGATAACAAATCACGTAATCTCGATTTACAAGCCCTGATGTTGCAGGATATCTCCATTTTGTATAACTTCAGTCCAGATTTCATCCCTCATTACAAATCCCTGTTTAGTGTATGTCTAATGTCAGCACTTTTAAGTATGGAAGCTCGTGCATTTTTGTATATCATAGAAACGAAGGGCTGAACGATCTTACACGAACGTTATTTTACAAAAACCTCCGATTTTAAGGATTTTCATTCTTGAAATCATGTAAAATCGGGTCTTTAGTATTTAGTACGATCACTTTTTTTTTCAAAAGAATCGTTGTGACACTGGAATCTTGCCAAAAAAGGACTGTAATTAAATGAGTACGTTATGATACAACTTTTAATTAGTCCCAGCTCTATCTTTCCGCTCGTTTTTTCCTCAAATGGTGAACTCCATAGCTTATATGAACATGCTTAACGTTATAAATTAATAACTTTAAGCGGCAACGTGGCCTCATCCCTTAACTGCTCCAAATTACACTAAAACTTCCTGAACATAAGATTATATTATATTGCCACAACTTCCCAATTCTCACTTGCTGTATCTCGTTTGTCTGTATAACACGGTGAGTTTTCAACGATGAGCTTTATTTCTGCTAGTTGGAGTGACCACTCTGGTTCCACCAGTGGCAGTAGTTCCCCATCTCAGTCTAAGTTACCAACGCCTGCTGATAATCTCAACGTTCTCACGATGACCTTGAAAAGGGGCATGTTAGGGTGGATGGTTTTTTAATCGTATTTATGGAATTGGTACCGTTGTAAAGCTTACATTATGACAGTTCAGATGGCGAAAGTTTTATCGAAAATGGACCAGTCATTGTTCTGGAAATAACAATAATATCAATTGAGTAAACAATAATATCTATGGCCAATTTAACCATATTAAGAAATGTGGTCGACGATCCAGTATTGAGCATATGTGCAATTGTGCGAGTACAGTATTCTAATTGCCCCCTTCGAGCAGCTAAGGTGCGTCTTACTAGCAGTCATGTGACCGAGATCACGTGATAACACCTTTAACTAACTTATAGCCCTGAGGATCAATTGGTACAATGCGTATTGAGGTAAATTGGTCGGGGTAGCTGTTGGAACAGTGAAAGACCAAAATATTAGATGTTAACCCTGAGCAAATTGTAGCTTGTAGTTGTACATTTAATATAATCAATAATACTACATACTACCTTGTCGGACTTTATTTAAACGGACTTTAGTTCATAGTTGGATGCTAGAAGCCCAAGTTTACAATTTACCTCGGAAATTTATCTCGTACCGTTTTAAAACCAGATCTCGGAGAAAGGTTCACCTTAGAGTATTTTAAACCTAATTCTCGGTCAGACGTTTTACAATCTCCGAACAGTGTGACTATAATTATTTGGCCAGTTGGTAGATCACCGACCGGCTATAAGCCGGCTACTAACCGGCTATAAGCCGGCTTATAGCCGGCTACAATTTTTATAGCCGGCTATAAGCCGGGTTAGTAGCCGGTTAGTAGCCGCTTACATTTGATGTTGAGCGACGGCTATTAGCCGGTAATAAGCCTGCTATTAGCCGTTTTGGTATTAAAAGTGGTTATAAGCCGGCTATAAGCCGGCTAATAGCCGGTTAGTAGCCGCTTACATTTGTTGTTGAGCGACGGCTATTAGCCGGTTATAAGCCTGCTATTAGCCGTTTTGGTATTAAAAGTGGTTATGTTATAAGCCGGCTATAAGCCGGTTATAAGATATTAACTCAACTATGCATCGTACTGAACGATAGCCAGGAGCCGGCTATAAGAAATTCAGTGAAAACGGCTATTAGCCAGTTATAAGCCTGCTATTAGCCGTTTAGGTATCGAAAGTGGTTATAAGCCGGTTATAAGATATTAACTCAGTTCAGTACGATGAAGTTAAGTTAATATCTTATAGCCGGCTTATAGCCGGCTTATAACCACTTTCGATACCTAAACGGCTAATAGCCAGCTTATAACCGGCTAATAGCCGTTTTCGCTGAATTTCTTATAGCCGGCTCCTGACTATCGTTCAGTACGATGAAGTTGAGTTAATATCTTATAGCCGGCTTATAGCCGGCTTATAACCACTTTCGATACCTAAACGGCTAATAGCCAGCTTATAACCGGCTAATAGCCGTTTTCGCTGAATTTCTTATAGCCGGCTCCTGACTATCGTTCAGTACGATGAAGTTGAGTTAATATCTTATAACCGGCTTATAGCCGGCTTATAGCCGGCTTATAACCACTTTCGATACCTAAACGGCTAATAGCCAGCTTATAACCGGCTAATAGCCGTTTTCGCTGAATTTCTTATAGCCGGCTCCTGACTATCGTTCAGTACGATGAAGTTGAGTTAATATCTTATAACCGGCTTATAGCCGGCTTATAGCCGGCTTATAACCACTTTCGATACCTAAACGGCTAATAGCCGGCTTATAACCGGCTAATAGCCGTTTAGGTATCGAAAGTGGTTATAAGCCGGCTACAATCTCTGAACAGTGCGACTATATTATACTGTATTGTGAAATTATAGTCACACTGTTCGGATTGTACCGTTTTAAAACCAGATCTTTGAGCATAGTTCACCTTAGAGTATTTGGAACCTAACTCTTGGGCAGCAGTATAGATCGTACCGTTTTAAAACCAGATCTCGGAGAAAGGTTCACCTTAGAGTATTTTAAACCTAATTCTCGGTCAGACGTTTTACAATCTCCGAACAGTGTGACTATAATTATTTGGCCAGTTGGTAGATCACCGACCGGCTATAAGCCGGCTACTACTATAGCCGTCGCTCAACAACAAATGTAAGCGGCTACTAACCGGCTATAAGCCGGCTTATAGCCGGCTACAATTTTTATAGTCGGCTATAAGCCGGCTTATAGCCGGTTAGTAGCCGCTTACATTTGATGTTGAGCGACGGCTATTAGCCGGTTATAAGCCTGCTATTAGCCGTTTTGGTATTAAAAGTGGTTATAAGCCGGCTATAAGCCGGCTTATAGCCGGATAGTAGCCGCTTACATTTGTTGTTGAGCGACGGCTATTAGCCGGTTATAAGCCTGCTATTAGCCGTTTTGGTATTAAAAGTGGTTATGTTATAAGCCGGCTATAAGCCGGTTATAAGATATTAACTCAACTATGCATCGTACTGAACGATAGTCAGGAGCCGGCTATAAGAAATTCAGTGAAAACGGCTATTAGCCGGTTATAAGCCGGCTATTAGCCGTTTAGGTATCGAAAGTGGTTATAAGCCGGCTATAAGCCGGTTATAAGATATTAACTCAGTTCAGTACGATGAAGTTAAGTTAATATCTTATAGCCGGCTTATAGCCGGCTTATAACCACTTTCGATACCTAAACGGCTAATAGCCAGCTTATAACCGGCTAATAGCCGTTTTCGCTGAATTTCTTATAGCCGGCTCCTGACTATCGTTCAGTACGATGAAGTTGAGTTAATATCTTATAACCGGCTTATAACCACTTTCGATACCTAAACGGCTAATAGCCGGCTTATAACCGGCTAATAGCCGTTTAGGTATCGAAAGTGGTTATAAGCCGGCTACAATCTCTGAACAGTGCGACTATATTATACTGTATTGTGAAATTATAGTCACACTGTTCGGATTGTACCGTTTTAAAACCAGATCTTTGAGCATAGTTCACCTTAGAGTATTTGGAACCTAACTCTTGGGCAGCAGTATAGATCGTACCGTTTTAAAACCAGATCTTGGAGCAGAGTTCACCTTAGAGTATTTGAAGCCTAATTACGGGCAGCAGTTTAGCTCGTATCGCTTTAAATTAAATTATTATTCATATTGTACTACTACTGTTATATTGAATAAACCATGACATATTCATACTACTTGGTTTTGAATTTAATTTTTCGATCTGCATTGAACACTGCAACTAGTTAATACTAAATTATACTATGACTATGTTATGAGATACTATTAATCAGAACCCACGAATTTATTTTTCCTGGTATTACCATTTACCAATTAGTGTTAAATTCATGCCATATTAGACCCAACGGGGTGTTATGATTATGTAACTTGCGGTTAATTGAACAAGTGGCTTTGAAACAATTTGCACTGCAATAGCCCCTAAGCTTATTTAACAATATTCCTCATGAGGGTGAGCTTGCTCAATGGACACTTTTAACACATTTTTCAGGGCAATTTCATAATTACTGTTAGCGTTACCGAAGTTCCAATTTTTTACAACAAAATGTACCATGATTTTTTCGCCAACACTTAATACTTATATGACAAAATTAAAAACAGAACTTTCTTTTTTCATAATTCATATATTTGTAAAACTTCGATTTTCATTACAGTATTTTAATATAAATAATACTATTTTCCAAAAGTACTTATTTATCAACAATTCATTACCATCCACTTTCAGTTTATAGATTATACTAATCTGAAGTCTATTAATCGAAATCCTTAAATAGTTCCCTGTTAAAGGGCGTATCTTTAACTTTCTTCGACTTTGGAGTCGAGTCTGTTTCAGTTCTGTACCGCTTGTGCGTTACTCTACCCGAAAACTCTTTCCGTGCAGCTCCTATCTGAAGGACACTCATCAGCTGAGTGTCTTCAGTCCGACGTCGTTGAGCAGCGTGGGACACAAGTGCAACAGTGTGTTCCACAGATTGACTATGGCAAGGAATCTTACAAACCAGGGGGGCTTCCCCTATCTTTTCCAGGTCAGCAGTTGACATTTTGGAGATGAGGGGAGGGCAAGTTACTGGCTCCCACTCATTGTCGTACGTTTGGAAGATTATCTTCTTTGGAACCGGACCGTTCTCTTTCTGATTGAAGGGAAAATTATTTATTTGACCGGTAAATGGGAATATTTGACAGAGTTGGTAAAGCAAATTAGTTAACAAATTCTGCATTCTACTAGTTCAGTAGAATGACCACGAAGAGTTCTCACTTTTAGTTTGCCAGACTTTGCTATCATTATACATAATCTATAAACTCACCACAACCTTCAGTTTGACCATCTCCATATATGTTTTACATCCGAAGAATATCTTTGGGGACTTGAAATGTCGGATTCGTCTAGGTCGCTGAACACCAGACTCTCTTTCGACGTGCTTGTCCCACTCCTCTGATTGACGAATATTCTTTACAATCCCTATTCCTTTCTCTCGATGGTCTTTGTTGTGATCGCCTGGGTAAAAATATGCTATAGGTATAGTATATCTATACTATTATAGATGTAAAATCTTGCGGGTTGAATAATGTGTTAAATTCAAGCGATTCTAGGAGCAATTGTGCATTTATTAATTTTATTTATAACTGCAAGAATTCGGACGTAAGTACAGAATATAAGTTGAATATTTACTGCTATGATGATATTATACTCTTATTACTATGATGTTATTTGGAGATATAACAGATAAAGACATAAATGTGATGATCACACGGCAAGGAAACGAGCGGCTTATACTTCATGTATTATAGTTTTTAAATAATATTCACTATTCGTTGTCATTCATACCTAGCATGGCGAGTATCACGCTCTCGGGATGAGCCATATAGCCGTTCTGTTGTATCGACTCAAAAACGACCTTACGCTCTGCTGGTTCGCAGTGTTTCCATGTGAGTCGTATCTGATCGAAAATATGGGCTGGGGCGTCTGTTAAGCTGCTCCTCATCTTAATGTTGGCAAACACCTATTGAATTAGAACCATCAAATGCTAGTAGTAATTATTTAAGTCCGATTTAATAGAAACTCTGAGCAGCTTTGGTACAAAGAAAACATATGCTGTACAGTTTCAATCAATATTCTAAAATCATTTATTTCAATAAAAATTAGCAAGCAATTCACAAGTGCCAGCACTATATTCTGATTTGTACCTTGTAATATACATTTACAATAAAGTTCACCATCCTCTCTAAACACTCAGAAATATGGGTGTTGTAGGAAAGATCCCCCGATATGTAAAATCGGAGGATTCTGGCTCCAAACGTAATCCACCGAGCAGTAGAGCAGTTTCCGATTGCATTGTATACGAAGTCGTCGTGTAAACCAGTCTCGACAGTGATGCAATACTTATACATCAACTTGCCATCATTCGACATCTTACTCAATGTCTGAAAAAAAGATGGCAATTAATTTAATATTGCTTGGGAAGAGCTCTATGATTTCGTCGAGAATTATCGCAATGGTTGACAAACATGGAACTGGAAAACGGTTCAGCACTATCTTATTAGCAAATTAGAAACGTACTAACTATCCAAAAATAAGATTATTCATTAGTTATAACAATTTAAATTATATATCACCTCTTGGGGCAGTCGAGGAAAATCTTTACCGATCGTTTTGAAAACTCTAACTGGTTTCAGCCAAAGTTCGTTGGACATAATGAAAGGCCCCATAGGTCCGTCAAAGTCACCAGGTGCTGTAATGATACATAATATAGATACTTTACTTTAAGTGTAAGTATTAGAAAGTAAGAATTAACGATGATGATATTAATCACAATTATAATTTATTCGTTTAGTTATCAAGGAAATCCTTGCAATTGTTACAGTAAGGAATGTTTAATATTGTGGAAATTTTGAACTGTTATTCTAAAAGACTACAGAGCTTCAATTTTAAAGTAAATAACACACCCTTGGTCGATCCTCCATAGTGAAAGTACAATTTCCTTAGGGGGAGTTCCACTTGGTGTAAGAGGCACAGGGCTCTTTGGAGTGCTCGATGTAGCAGAACCTCAAACTCTCGAAAAGCACCTCCCTGAAAATGATTTATTTCAACATTTTTATGAGAACGAAATGGTTGTGTCGCTGTTTGATAGTGTCCAATGCTCAGCTATAACATAAAAAGTTTCTAATCGTAAATGAAAAATGAGTTATTTGCTTACCAAGTAGCCAGAATTAACACTAGTGTTGTCTCCACCTATACACAATGTATTGTCCGTGGTTATGCCACGACTTAGGAAGTAGTCATACAATCCAACAGCAATGCCTCTACCTATATAAACATTAAGTAATCAACAAAGAATCCGCATAAATGTTACAGTGTAACTGCAGAGCCTTTCCGGAAATCTGATGCAACGTTAAAATGCAGGAATGAGACATATAATTGTAACATTAAACCGTTCATTATACCACTAATCTGGAGAAGAACAATTTTAAACGTACTTTCAATCGAAGTTTAATCTAAATAATAGTAATGCTTACCAGTCGATTGTTCTGGAACAAACATCCCAAGAGGGATCGCACCAGGCTGTTCTACCACAGAGTAGTGGCTCCGTTTCCCCACACTATGTCGTATGTGACCTTTTTCATCTTTTTGGCTCATCCTTATATTCTTATCCTCCTTTCCGTCAAAGAATATTGCTGCAAAATAACAAGTTTTAATTTATAGCATACTCATTCTAATAGTAAAGTTACAAGTTTTTTTTTGTAATAAATATGTCCAAAAGTCAAAGACAAAAACTAAGCTGATTAACGTTAAGACATTATATGTACAAACCTAACGGAGAACGAGTTGACAGTGCTTCAAGCCTCTTCTTTCCATCTCTTTTACATGTGCTTTGAAGTTTTGACCGGGGAACAACAAATGGCTGCTGTAGATGACCCCCTTTGTATAGTTCCCTGCAAAATGATGTTAACGTGCGTGCCGTCGACTCCAAGCCGGCAGAATTTCTTTCTAACTCAGCTGCCATACCATCCAGACTGCAGTTCAGGTAAGTGGAAACCGTGATTTTCGGTGTTTCCGAAGTACTAGTAGAGGAACTCGACGAGGCTGGATGAAAATCAGCATCCTTTTCATCTCTTGGGTCAATGTAGCTATGTTGACTTGCTGAGTCATCGCTTAGATAAACAACCTGTCGTTAACAAGTAATTGTATTGTTGTCCGTGATTTTATTAAAGATGGCCAGGGCATTTAAAAAATTGTTCATTACAACAGCTCCCTTTATCAATTATCACAATGTCGGCGCAGAGATTAAATTGATCATTTGACGGTCAATGATATTATATCAATATTATCTCAGTTAGGCTATTTTAACAACTAATTATGTATTCGTATTGAAAAGTGCTTACGGGCAATAAATCTGATGTAGTAACATCGCTGAGAGCAGGAGTGATGAGATTAACTTGCACAGGGGCTTCAACTTCAAGTTTCTTTTTGGGTAGGACATCAAAAGGTTCATTTAGACTGTTAGTGAACTTGTCCATCCTGGACTGTGCCGCCTTAGCTGAGAGATCTCGGAGTTTTGTATCAATGGTTCTTATTTTCCTGCAATAGTTTTCAAATTACAAATAGCGTAACCAATTTTATAAGAAATATAATTATAAATAGCATTATATTAACTAGAATGGACTATGAATATCAGTCACACGAATCACGATTGGCAATTATCCACACCGGATATGAACGCTAAATACAAACTGCATAAATAAATAGAAACGGAATGAATAAAAACAGATCGGAAAAAGCACTTAAATATCAACGAATAGTATGACGCCAAATATGAGAACATAAAAATATGGTACTTACTTAGCAATACCAGGTGCAATTCTACGAATTTCGGACTTTTCTGTGACATCGTACAAAGCAAGCAGGTCAATAGCAACAGGACGGTAGAACTCAAAAATCGAAAGTTTTTTCTTCCTACCTATATTGGCTTCTTCGACGAGAAAAAGTAAATGTGACAAAACATGACGTAGCAGAGTTGGACGACAAAATGAATTTAAACGATCTGGTTTAACAAAATCTTCAAGTTTCATGGTGGTGCTCAAAAAATTATAAAATTGGTGTTATTGATGGCGCTGCTGTACTTATAGCTATACGATTATCGAATATTGAGACTAATATGTGATGGTAATTTTGGGGCATGGATTTTAGGCACATCAATCAATATTTTGCAGAACATGGAATTTCAGTTACAGTAATCATGAAGTTACCCTGAGGCCTGAAAAATTTGTTAAAAGTGTCCATTGAGCAAGCTAACCTTGGCCTTCATGAGGAATATTGTTAAATAAGCTTAGGGGCTATTGCAGTGCAAATTGTTTCAAAGCCACTTGTTCAATGAAACCGCAAGTTACATAATCATAACACCCCGTTGGTTTCAATATGGCATGAATTTAACACTAATTGGTGAATGGTAATACCAGGAAAAATAAATTCGTGGGTTCTGATTAAAAGTGCTGAACTGCTGCCCGAGAACTAGGTTTCAAATACTCTAAGGTGAACTCTGCTCCAAGATCTGGTTTTAAAACGGTACGAGCTAAACTCAAACTGCTGCCCAAGAAATAGGTTGTACTACTCGGAAGGGTCCGTCTACTTAGGATGTCCTCCAAAATTTGAACGGATATTGAAATGAACGGACATTAAAATGAACACTTGGGCTTTTAGCATCCAACTATGAAGTCCGTTAAAATGAAGTCCGGATATTGTACATGATAATACAGTCACACTGTTCGGAGATTGTACATAAAATAATTGGGAAATTGGTAGATCACCGACCGGCTATAAGCCGGTTATAAGCCGGTTATAAGCCGGCTATAAACCGGCTTATAGCCGGCTACAATTTTTATAGCCGGCTATAAGCCGGCTTATAGCCGGTTAGTAGCCGCTTACATTTGTTATTGAGCGACGGCTATAAGCCGGTTATAAGCCGGCTATTAGCCGTTTAGGTATCGGCTATAAAAAATTCAGTGAAAACGGCTATTAGCCGGTTATAAGCCGGCTATTAGCCGTTTAGGTATCGAAAGTGGTTATAAGCCGGCTATAAGCCGGCTATAAGCCGGTTATAAGATATTAACTCAACTTCATCGTACTGAACGATAGTCAGGAGCCGGCTATAAGAAATTCAGCGAAAACGGCTATTAGCCGGTTATTAGCCGTTTAGGTATCGAAAGTGGTTATAAGCCGGCTATAAGCCGGCTAATAGCCGTTTTCACTGAATTTCTTATAGCCGGCTCCTGACTATCGTTCAGTACGATGCATAGTTGAGTTAATATCTTATAACCGGCTTATAGCCGGCTTATAACATAACCACTTTTAATACCAAAACGGCTAATAGCAGGCTTATAACCGGCTAATAGCCGTCGCTCAACAACAAATGTAAGCGGCTACTAACCGGCTATAAGCCGGCTTATAGCCGGCTTATAACCACTTTTAATACCAAAACGGCTAATAGCAGGCTTATAACCGGCTAATAGCCGTCGCTCAACATCAAATGTAAGCGGCTACTAACCGGCTACTAAGCCGGCTTATAGCCGGCTATAAAAATTGTAGCCGGCTATAAGCCGGCTTATAGCCGGTTAGTAGCCGGCTTATAGCCGGTCGGTGATCTACCAACTGGCCAAATAATTATAGTCACACTGTTCGGAGATTGTAAAACGTCTGACCGAGAATTAGGTTTAAAATACTCTAAGGTGAACCTTTCTCCGAGATCTGGTTTTAAAACGGTACGAGATAAATTTCCGAGGTAAATTGTAAACTTGGGCTTCTAGCATCCAACTATGAACTAAAGTCCGTTTAAATAAAGTCCGACAAGGTAGTATGTAGTATTATTGATTATATTAAATGTACAACTACAAGCTACAATTTGCTCAGGGTTAACATCTAATATTTTGGTCTTTCACTGTTCCAACAGCTAAGGAAAGCTATTGAATGTTTCAGTGTAAATACTGATATTATATAATAAAACATACCCCGACCAATTTACCTCAATACACATTGTACCAATTGATCCTCAGGGCTATAAGTTAGTTAAAGGTGTTATCACGTGATCTCGGTCACATGACTGCTAGTAAGACGCACCTTAGCTGCTCGAAGGGGGCAATTAGAATACTGTACTCGCACAATTGCACATATGCTCAATACTGGATCGTCGACCACATTTCTTAATATGGTTAAATTGGTCATAGATATTATTGTTTACTCAATTGATATTATTGTTATTTCCAGAACAATGACTGGTCCATTTTCGATAAAACTTTCGCCATCTGAACTGTCATAATGTAAGCTTTACAACGGTACCAATTCCATAAATACGATTAAAAAACCATCCACCCTAGGGCATGTTTGTGTCAAGGAGAGGCAGGAAGAGGTAGGGTGAAACAGTTATTATTGCGAACGGTGTAGTCCAAATAGTCACTAACACGTTTCTTTTTTATTTTGTTTGGCCATTTAGTAAATTTTTGCCCCTTATATGGCATTTTAATTAAATAAATTCGACTCAGAACACTTGTTATGTTGTTTGAAGTAAGCAAGTAATACTAATAGCTCTATTGACTGAAAGTGACCGTGGTGGCCTGGTATAAATGGTACCGTTTTAGGGGATCATAATCGAATGTATAAACGTAAGCACACGTGTCACGTATTAGGGTTTAATATTGGAGGAAACTGCATTCATTATAACTTCGAGTTCACATGTGGCAATGTTTGTGAGTGATTTCTGCATTGTGCATTATGTACATAATAACACCTGAAGGTTCCACGTTAAATTAAAGTACCTAAAATAAGTAAAATGCTTAACACCCAGGTGGCTGCAAGAGTCAAAGTCCACACCGAATTGCAGGTTAGAAAAGAGCGAGCCAGTCAGAAAGGACGCATCAAAGACTATGAACATTTTTAACAGGTATCCCATACGACGTGGTTTATTCAAAGTAAGGAATAATATTGATGAAGAGGCTTCCTCGGCCATTAATTAAAGTAAATTAATCAATAAAAACAATATTTACAAAACATGAAGTTATTATTTTTTCAAATCTCAACATGACATCGTCCACAGAACAAAACCTCTACTGCCGGTAACGTTATCGTATGATGAGATACTAGAATACGAATCGGCTTTCAAGGCTGTTGACTTAGATGGAGATGGTCATATAGATGTATCAGAGTTAGGTTAGTTGTTCATAGAGAGTTAGAGCGACATATATAATATTTTATATAATGCACATCTAGCTATAATTAATAAATAATAAATGAAACGAATTTGGGTTGTATAATCGAAAAATAATAAAGTTGCATTCCAGTATAACTCATTCTTAGACACACGCCAACAATCAACATGTAGAAACATATAGCAACATGTATCAACTCATTTCCACTAAAACCCTTTATCGGGGTCATCGGGCTGGGCTGGGTCGGCATCCACTCAACAACTGCCCGCGCTTGATAACATAATTTCAATATCGTTAATATTGTTATTACTTTATTAGTGCTGATAGTGCTGATAGTGCTGATATCGCTATTCTCTTTAGGAACCTTATTGTGTGGAGTAGGACTCAGACCATCAGAAGATGAGATAGCAGACATGATTAAATCTGTGGATATTGATGGCGACCAGGTATATTCCACCCAGATCGAACATTATAATTGAAAGTTTGAATCTGATGTTGACTTTTTCATTTTTAAAGAACTTTTAGTTTAAAGATAGCTCTAAATACTACAAGTTACAAATTTTTAGGTGTTGAATATCTGCGAGTTTATAAACCTTATGTCTCGTCAGCACAACCCCTTCGTCACTCCAAATAGTCAATTCAAAGCCGTGTTCAGGTAAATAGTTGTTAATCCGTATTATATATATCAATATACGTATAATTCTCTGTTACCTTTTCCCTTTCAGTTTGAATAAATTCTTTGTGGATTAATACCGAAAGTTGATTCGTTATAGAATCTATCCATAATGGACCAGAACATATACAACTTTGCTTTATTTCATAACCACTATTCGATCAAATATAAACAATGGAATCTTTCTTTTTTTTCTCTTTCAGAGTTTTCGATAGCGACAATAATGGTTTTCTAACAAAAGAAGAGTTCAAAGATCTGATATTTAGTTTAGGTAAGAGTTGAACATAATTACTTTTTGTCTAACCTTAAAATTCGTTTTTGCATTGGAGCAAGGGTGGTGTTGTGAAGCTGCGGGGAAGGTTTAAAAGTGGGGCTGTGGTTTGTCCTTGAAGACCGGATGAATGTGGCATATTCCTAAAATTCTTCCTAAGACGAGACTATATTTTTATGCGCCTCCAAAAGGAAGCAATCTCATATCGAGAAGCCGGAGCCGGAGTTTTTATTGGAACTGTTTCAAAAAATATCAAGTACATCATTCATCATTGTGGTCAAAAATTTAAGTACAACTTGAGCTAGCTGAACGCAAATCCTGTCGATAAGTTATCTAGAGGCGGACAATTAAAATTAACCTGCAACCTATTTTCAATTGTTCCATCATAAAATTACTCTTATTCAGGACAAAAATGCTCCGAGAGTGAACTAAAGACGCTTATGGATTTTCTGGACAAGGACCAAGACGGAACTATCAGTGAAGCCGAATTTCTTAAATTCTTTCTGACGGACAGCCCCATGTGGCTCGAGAAACTTGCCAGCCTAGACAAAACTATAAGACGACTTTGAGACAAGTGTAATTGTAAAACTTAAAAGCATGATTTTAGCATCTTACGTATCTTTTTGATAGCCAGTTAATGTTCAGTGACCACGATGTTTTTCGTCTTCTTTTGAAGTGAGGAGATCATTATAATTGAAGTTTGGTCGACATCGTTTTTATTGTAAATATTCTTATTCTTTCTGTTTTGATAGTTTTTTTCGTTAAAATATGTATAACCTCAATTTATATTCGATTCTATAAAATAAAGCAAAAAGATAAACGATTTGAATTGTTGTTTTGTTATTATAAGGTTGTAACTGTCGCATGATATATAAACTTGCGCGGACACAAGCCTTTCTTCTGAACAAAAAAGGATGATATGCAAAACAATTGACCGGCCCACAGATCATTTAAAGGTTCAATTAATTTTTGACCGTTACCAAGGACAAAGGATAATGAGCAATCAACGTTCCAGATAATGAATAGCGTAGTAGTGTAGCTGTAGTAGTTTGCTAATTAAGATATTGTGTAATGGTGTTCTAACACTGTGACTACTCCTACTATAACACTATTTGGTGAGGGGCACACTAGGAGCTAGTGATTAAAATGTAAAAAAGATGGAGGTAGCAGACGTTCTATGATACACATTACATAGAAGTTATATGAGGGTAGATGTTTTGTGTTTATTTTCCCAGCACGTTTCGGGGGATGCGAATTGATTCTACAGTTGTACTTGTTTTCTTATGCGTTTTGTTGAGCACATCCATTCAATAAATTACCAGAAGAATAAGTTAAAAGTTTACATTAAATTACAACATGGACAGTGAGGAGGGAATCGTACATTCTAACGAAGCGGCGATCGAGCTGGATACAGATGACGAGACTCAGCCTATACTGTCTAAAGAAGACGACCTCGGCGACAAAGGACTGTCGAATGATCACGCGCACTTATCCACAGACAGGTATGGAACCTTCTATCCAGGTCCAAAGACTTTTACCTTAAGCCAAAGACGGGTTCTACGTAGGACACAACGAATGCAGTTCAAAGAGCTTCAAAGTGGACTGAGACGGAAAGATCAGGTTTCGACTAAGTTTACAAAGTTTATTGACGATTCAATGAAAAAAATGAATGAGATTCAAAGAAACCACTTCCGGATCTGGGGCAGTTCGATAAAACATATCCAGGGACATCTGGGATCTGGAGTGTGCACCTACTTCAAAGTTATTGTCTGGCTTCTGAAGATCAACTTGCTCTGCATGATTCTAGCTCTGGCTTTTATCGTGGGACCGGGAAGCTACATGGCTAACAATCATGCTCAACATCCCGCCCAAGAATCCCTTTACAACAAAGATGATTTGGAATGCACCAACCCTAACTTTGTAAACGGTACTGGATTTCATCATGATGCCGTCGATTCGGTGCTACAATTTCTAACAGGAACTGGATGGATGGAGAGTACAGCTATGTTTTATGGATGGTATCCAACAAGCAACCTGACCATGCATGTACATGGAAAAGAAAAAACTACTTACAACTTCTCCCTAGCATATTTTACCGTGGGAATTTCTTACTTTTTCCTTTCTCTGCTTTTCATGCTTTACAATTTGTCTAAGCTGTTCAACAAGTCAGCTGCTGAGCAATTTGACACAAAGCCCTATTCTTCGAAGGTTTTCACGTGGGATTATGGCGTGACAGACACCGGAGCTTGTGAGCAACAAAGCGTAAGGTTCATCCAGTCTCTCAAAGAAGGAATGACAGAGGATGCTCAGGAGGGTGTTAAAAGAGAATTTTCCGCAAAAGTAGGTATTGTCTTCCTCAGGATCGTCACCAATATAATTTGTTTGGGAGCTATGGTAGGAACTGTTTACCTTTATGTAAACCAGATTCTCACAGATTCTTCTGAGTTGCAGTCAACAGACAGTTGTGGAAAGCTCACTCAACCTTTAGATGATGGACTAGATATTGATCTGGGAAACCTGACTAACACTGAAATAAAAGAAAATTTGTCAGCCTTTTGGAGTACTTATTCCGCTTCTATCATAGTATCAGGGAGCAATGTCATACTGCCGATCTTCTTTCAGCTAGTAGGAACCTTTGAAATGTATAGCTTCCAGAGCACTATGATAGGCATAACTCTTGTGAGGATGTTCATTATGAAGCTGTTCAACATCTCAGTTTATCTTTACATTCTGTACATTGCAGTTGGGCCAAGTGGAGGGCAATTAGAGGAGTGGCAAACCCCTGACAATACCCTTATCTATAACTGCTGGGAGAATTATGTAGCTTCTCAGTTATACCAACTGGTCATGGTTGATTTCATTGTCTTTTGTATCGCCCTGCTTTGCTCTGAAGTCCTCCGAAGTTACTTGGTCACCAATATTTCCTTTTTGAGAGACAGGCTTGGAATCACTAAGCCAGAGTTTAACATTGCCGAGGAAATTTTGGATCTGGTTCACAAACAAATGATATTCTGGTCAGGGTTTTACTTTGCCCCGCTATTTCCGGTCGTAGCAGTGCTTGAAGTTATCGCCATCTTCTACTTAAAAAAGATAAGCGCTCTGAAGAATGTGATTCCTCCTAAAACGGTAGTCTTGAATCATCAGAGTACTTTTGCAGTTAACTGCCTCTTCCTCATTTCGCTCTTGATTGTCTTTGTCTTCATGGGACTGGTCATCTTCAACTTCCATCCGAGCAAAACTTGTGGCCCATTTAGAGAAAGCGCGTGGTTCAGTGACCCTTTCTCTCATGTCATCAAAAATTCTGGAAAGTTTAAAAGCTATATTGTCGACAGCCTGAAAACAACATCGGTTTTCATCATTTTAGTCATCGTGGTTTGTTTGGTCATTTACTACTACCGGTCTCTAGCATCCTCAAGGAAAGTTACAATTGGCTTGCTGAGACAGCAAGTCAAAGATGAGATAGCAGACAAAAAGTTCCTCCTGGATAGAGTTAAAGTTCAAGATTCCAACAATAATGAGGATGAGACAAAGATCGAGGACTTAAAAAAATCCACAAATTTAAGGAAAAAGGAGCTTCAACGTAAGATATCAAGGGCACATGGTTTTGCGAGCTAGTGTTATCTTTAAATTTGTTCACTTTAAAGACGGGCTTTAAGTACAAAGGATAAATAGTGCAATATATGAATCATGGGATGCATGCCTTTTAGTGTCGACCAAGCTGGACAACTTATTAGACTATCGAAAAATCTTTTCTGCCCTTTTTTTGCATCTAAGGATTAAGGAAAACAAGCACTTCGGACTCTTCGAAATAGAAAGACTGCTGTGAGTGTGATCAGTGTCAAAAAGATGCAGATTCCTTTGAAACTGTCACAAGTTTATTTTTATACAATAATCAATTTAATGCAAGGAAATAAATAGCTTTCACTGAAGATTTTTTACCTCTGTAGGCCCTTTGGCATGTATGTTTTACAATTTTAATTTCTTTGTTTAATGTACATATAGTATACAATTGCATTGAAAGCAAAAGCAACAATATCATTACTAATTTCTGAAATGGCGAACAATTTTCATTTGTTGTTTTCACGTAGCAGGTAATTCTCAATAATATAATAATTACCTGCACTTACAGAATACAAGGTCGTATAACTAAAATAAAGTATTATTGTACGACCAATAACAAATTACTGTTATACGATAGTAGCGCCCATCAGCACCAGTTATAAGTTCTATTTTGAGCACCATTTTCAAGAGAATATTGTTACACCTGCATCATTTGACACCGGGACGAGTATAATTGAAGAGTGGTACACAATGAGTTTGTACCAATTCCATGATACACACCTCCAGAGTCGTATGTTCAATGAGACAATTATTTTAATTGTAATTCAAATGCCTCATTGTGTATCACAACTGGGTTCGGTTACTACTTTATCTATTACATGCACCAACACTCACAACAGTGCGGGTAACACGTGTGATTCATCTGAAGCTTTGGCTCAATTTACGAATAACCTCAATTCTGTTATTTACACGCGAATATTGGGACTGAAATTCGATAGCCTTGCGTAGCTCTTTAGTTCATAATTCTCGATGATGTTTTGATTGAGTGCTCAAGGTTATACGTTTACTATTTTAATGCTTGCTGATGGACGTTATTAGTGAAGATTTGGTGGAGGAGTCTCCTTCCGTAGGCTTACTGGCCTTTGATGGTGGGGGAGGAGCTGGCGAATCACGTCTTGATGACGAGGTATTCTTTGCAAATAAAGAAGCGGTTCAATTAGAAGAACTTGGAGCTGATAATGCTGATTCTAATTCTATCGTTGCTGATGACGAATCCTCGCTCGAAACAAGTTTGGTAAAGAAAGAACCCGATGTAGGATCGTCTACGGAGTCGTATGGAACTTTTAAACCAGCAAAAACAGGTTCAGTTGTTGCAAAGCACCTTAGCCTGGATGAAAGGAGAATCATTCGACACACACAGAGACTTCAGTTTAAAGAACTTGAAAGTGGGTTAAAAGGAAGAGCTCAAATGACCTCCCAGTGCGTCAACTATGTGGAAAAACAACTAAAGCGAGCAAACGAGATAAAGAGGACATATTTTCGAGTCTGGGGTAAATCTATTAAACAGGTTGAGGGTCATCTTGGATCAGGGGTCAGCACTTATTTTAAAGTCTTAGTTTGGTTGCTTAAGATAAATGTCCTGTGCATGTTCCTTGGCCTGGGCTTGGTCGTGGGACCGGGTTGGTACATGGCTGATCATCATGGTCACACCGAGGATAATCTTTTCAACAAAGATGACTTGAAGTGTACCAACCCCAAATTTGTGAACGGCACTGGTTTCCATGTCGATGCTGTCAATTCGGTGCTTCAACTTCTAACAGGAACTGGATGGATGGAGAGTACAGCAATGTTTTATGGATGGTATCCAACAAGCAACCTGACCAGAAATGTAAAAGGGAAAGAGAAGACACTCTACAATTTCTCCCTTGCATATTTCACCGTGGGAATCTCGTACTTTCTCATATCCCTTCTGCTGATGTTGGCAAATCTGTCTAAGCTCTTTAACAAATCAGCAGCTGAACAAATGGAATCCAAACCTTACTCTAATGTAGTCTTCACATGGGACTATAGCCTCAATAACATAGAAACCACTCGACTGAAGAGCGTCACTGTTATCCAGTCTCTAAGAGAAGACCTGGATGAAGATGCCCAGGAGCACATTAAGAGGGATCTCAAAACAAAGATTGGTCTCTTCTTTCTCAGAATATTCACCAACGCTATCTGCGTAGCAGCGATGATTGGGACCGTTTATCTGTACGTTCATGAGATCTTGACGGATGGAAACGAGTCAAGAGCCAACGAAACAAATAGCTGCGGTAAGCTGGTTCATGAAGTTGTGGATGCCATAGATATCGGTAACATTTCAGACATCAACGTAACAGAGCAATTTGCTGCTGTCTGGAATACGTACTCTGCATCAATCATCGTCTCCGGAAGCAACGTTGTCTTTCCTGTATTCTTCCAGCTCGTAGGTAATCTAGAGATGTACCAGTTTCAAAGCACTAGAATTGGAGTCACACTCTTCAGGATGTTCATCATGAAGCTGTTCAGCGTCTCTACCTTCCTCTACATCCTCTACAAAGCAGCAGGTCCCAGCGGAGGTAACACAGAGAACTGGCAGACTCCTAACAACACCTTGTTCTACAACTGCTGGGAGGATTACATTGCATCTCAACTTTACCAGCTCATCATGATTGATTTCATCATCTTCTGCACTACTCTTCTCCTGTCTGAGGTGCTGAGAAGCGTCCTCGTCACCAGAGTATCATTTTTGAGGGATAAGCTAGGGCTCACCAAATCCGAGTTTAATATACCAAAGGAAATCTTGAATCTCGTTTATAAGCAGATGATATTTTGGTCTGCATTTTACTTTGCTCCACTTTTGCCAGTGATGGCAGTTATTGAAGTCACGGTAATCTTTTACTTAAAGAAATGGAGTGCAATATCGAACGTGATACCACCCAAAACTGTAGTATTAAACAACCAAAGCACTTTCACTATTAATGCTCTCTTTCTCATTTCACTCTTGATAGTATTCGTCTTCATTGGGTTGATCATCTTCAACTTCCATCCTAGCACGACTTGTGGGCCATTTAGAGGACAGGCAAGTTTCACTGATTCCTTCTCTAGTGTCATCGACCAATCTGGGGTGTTTAAAAGGTACATCATCGACAACGTCAGGACAACATCTGTATTCATCATTTTGGTCATCCTGGTTGCACTTGTGGTTTATTACTACCATTCCCTGGCGAATTCACGAAACGTTACCATTAGGCTACTGAGAGAGCAGGTACGAAATGAGATTGCTGATAAGAAGTTCCTGCTTGATCTGGCGCAAGATAAGGGACCCAAACCACAAGAAATTACTGAAAGCAAAGCCAAAGGGAAGCCAACTGAAGATAAAAGGAACAATTTAAGACGACAGAGCTCAAGAATACACGGCTTTGCAAACCCAGTTTTAGCCTAAATAATGTTTAATTTAGTATCTAAATAAACGAATTTCACAATTTTCCATAATTAAAAAATATTTAAAGCTAAATATATTTAAAAAATATTTAAAGCTAAATATGGTAACGTTTTAAAATTAAACCAATCGTCGAGGAAATCAGCTATACAGGAAGTCATCCAAATGACTTTAAAACGGTGAGTATTTAGACTTTTTCAGATTTCTCTTAATTAAAATACGAAATAAAATCTTGCCATCTGACTGACTTTCAATATATTTCTTTAGTATGCATCGGTTTTAGATATTTGTTTCAATGCATTGCGGTTTATTTTGAATTTTGATATTGGCAAAAATAAATGTAATTTGTTTAAATTATATGATTGAAAAAAAAACAGTTCAAGGGGGCTATATTTATGAGTCGCATTTGAACTTGATTTCTCTTGGAGAATTTCTCTTTAGACTCTTAACTTGCGAACAAATTGAAGCAGCAAACTTTAGGCTAGAAACTTTATTGAATTGAAATTTTCTAGTTTCTAGCCTAAAGTTTGCTGCTTCAATTTGTTCGCAAGTTAAGAGTCTAAAGAGAAATTCTCCAAGAGAAATCATGAAAAAAAACGCTAAGTTAATTTGTTCCTTTCTTGCCTTGGGCTAAAACCATACATAAAATGAAAACAAAATCTTTAAAGAGGAAAATACCCGATCACAAGTTTTTGAAATGTTTTTGATCACTGATACACTTGAAAAGCCGGGAAAAATCAAAATAAACTTCCACCCACATTCATGCAAAGCATATTAATTACCATATCATGAATTGACCATGTTAACGTCTTTACGGTTTAACATGATACCTTGTTCTGGTTTACCAGAACAGTAGTTAGATCCGGAGTCAGAAAGTCAACAATCGCGATGTTCACGTTTAAATCCCCGGATTCAAACAAATTGGGCAGGTGTCGGTTTAACTTCTGTGCCATCTGAAATGCAAGCGACATCGATTATATTGAAGAGTTTATTCAACTTTTTCATATTAAAATCTGAAGGCGTCATTTGCGAACTGAATAAGAATGGCATATCTTTATTTATGGTATTGCATTTATAAACAGCCCAAAATTTCATTCCAAAATCGACAAATCAAAGCTGCACCTGCTTGAGGTTGTGGGGACGCCAGAAGAGTCCATGTATAACATTCTTTGTGCGTGGTGTAAGGATTGTTTGCGTCACGTGCAACTGGAATGATTTGGGAGGTCCTTCTTCTATCAACTTCTTCTGATATATCAGTGTGTTAAGATACGGTATAGCGTTAGTATTATTTTGGATATATATTATACTATTATATAATCACGCAACTTTACCGGATAACTGTTTACACCACATCATGAAGTATAATATTTAATATTTATATGTTTTAACGTCCAGCATGTTGGTAAGCAAGCTTCGTTGGGCATGGGCAAAATGTTTGCCACATTCATGAAGCCCAGTGAGATATTTTCATTACACATAAACTTATCAATTTGTATATTTGTTATCAAGTGGTAAGAATGATCAGCAGTCTGAAAAGCCTAAAAATATCAAACCGTCAGTTTATCCACATTAGTAGTGTTAGCCCAATGTGACACCACGTTAGTCTCACTGGTCCATATCCATTTAAAGTTACTCCTAACATCACTGGGCTGGTAGGTGGAAGAGAATTCGTTGGGTCTCTCTGTAAAGGCTACAATGACACGTTTGCCTGCCTCGATCATCTCTGCATACTTCGTAACGCTCTGAAACAAAATATATCTAACGTTGTTCATGGTGATTGAGGGGGGAGGACTAGGAGGCCGGAGGGGTATTTGGTGGAAGTGGAGTGGTAGTAGCACTGTTGAGTGATTTGTTCGATAATTTGTTCGATGGTTTTGCAATGATATAATAAAGTCGTTTAATTTCACCAGTTGAAATATGAATTTATACGTACACCGTTTTCAGGTGGTGGTGGACACAGTTTATCTCCAAACATTTCTTCAATTTTTTTCAACATACTAAATACTTGAATGTCGGCACACCTAAAATATATTGATTCAATTTTAGTCTGGGTATGGAGCTCATATATAGTACAATTCGTGAATTCTAATATTAACTACCTTATCGGACCTTATTTGGACGGACATTAAATGAATGGACATAATTATGAACGGACATTAATATGAACGCTAGAAGGCACTCAAACCATCAAAAATCCTAATTTTTTCAATTTTTTTAAACGTTTTTTATTTCAGAAAATGATTCTTAAATCCATTTTTTATACAGTAAGTAAGAAAAGCAGTCGTTAAGCAGTAAAAATGTTAAAAGAAGTGTACATGATCAGTGTCTAATAAAAAAATTAACCTTTAAAATAAACCAACGTTGGCCTATAAAACGTTTAAGAACTTTTCATTCACAATCTAAAATTAAATACAACGTTAAACGTTGCTCATATCAATTGGTTCATCTTTTTGGGCGTTCGTGTAATGTTTTTTATCCCAGTTTCAACGTCTTTTCAGTTTCAACGAGTCAGCTAGAAACTTGATCTCTATTTCCAGACTTTCATAATGATCATTATATTAGGCTCACAACAGCTGGAATAAAATAAGTTAACCTCCTTTCTGGCTCACTTGTGGGCTGCTTCAGAAGGCTATAATACTGTATACAACTGTCTAATTGAATAATTGGAAGAGAACTCCATCAGGCCTAGCTGAACCAAGCGGGGAGTAAATACACCTTTCACAAGCAGGAGCCACATTGGTCTACTTGCTGTGAGGTGTCTCAGCTACACCTACATGGGTTGGGGGTCCCCCCCCCCCCCCTTTTCTTTTTTTTTGTGGCTTTGCTGTTTGGTCTGCACTGATCACCATTATTTAGGACTTGACATGATTTAGTGTTTTACAGTGTGGGAGCTTGGGAGTAACTCTTAGAGGGAATATCTTCGATCAGATTTGCAAGGGTTTTGCTCGACTGTCCTTTTTCCAGTTCCCGCTCTCATTGGCGATTCATCAAGAGCGCTTTTTCCATGGGATTTATTTTCGTTGACTTACATATTGCGTAGTCTGAACTCTAATATCATTGTGGTAATTCAATTTCCCGAAGCTGCAAAATTTTGCAGTTTTTAATTTCCGGGTGCAGATAATTATATAGACTTAAAATAGAATTAAAGTCGATGTACCAAGCGCTTAAGGGCCGTTGCAATCTATAAATCAATTTTATATTGGAGAAACTCTTTAGACTTAATCTCGTCTAATATTATATAGTACGTCAGCATTCAGCAGGCGAGTGGAAGTGGGTTAAGAAATGCTTGTGAAAGTGGATTCCTGAAAACCAAATTTTCTCCACGGTTCATGCTATCCTGATCATTATGAGCCTAACATTTTTTGTTGGTTTTCATTATTCTGGCAATGTTCAGGTACCTTATCGTACCTTATTTGGACGGACATTACATGAACGGACATAATTGTGAACGGACATTAATATGAACGCTCGAAGGCATTCAAAACCATCAAAAATCCGAATTTTTTTCAATTTTTGACGTTTTTTAATTTCAGCAAATGATTTTTTAATCCATTTTTTATACAGTAAGTAAAAATAGCAGTCATTAAGCAGTAAAAATGTTAAAATATGTGTACATGATCAGTGTTTAATATCACATATTATATTGAGTCAAAATAATTCAGGATTGATTTACAACGTATGTTCCTCTTTCTGTTCAACATTTTCCCCCAAATACCATCAGAACAAATCTGAATCCAGTAATAGAGAATTTATAATTGTTCCATTTAATTGCAAATTCATTGATAATCTTAACCTAAAATCTATTTTCTCTGACACTTCAGTCATTGATTTGCTTCCCATTTTGATTCAGTCTTTTACACCATTACAGATTTATTATGAGTATAATGATCCTATAAGTCTTTCTATTTGTAACTTTGCTTCATTCTTAAAGAAACTTTCTATTTCTGATATTAAATCTATTTTAGGTAGTCCATGCGATTGTCACTCCTCCCCTTTCAATTATCCTCCTCATGGACATGTAGTTACTGGTAATTTAGATATTGTTGATAATGTTGAACTTAGGGAAGTACTTTCCTACGGTTGTAAATACAGAATTCCCACATTTAAATCTCCAGATGAGATATATATGTCAGTTACCGAAGCTGTCGATAAATTTATAAAATCAAAAAGTAGAAAGTACTGTCAAAAAGAAGTAAAGTTCAGCGATTGGAAGGAAAAAGTGTTATCAATAGTTTCCAATCGTATTGAATATTACAAGAAAAACTTTCCTGAAACATTTGAAATAAAAGAAAACACACTGGAAAAAGATGATGTTAAAAGAAGTCTTAAATTGCTGAAAAGTAAATACATTATTTGCAGTATCGACAGAGCTTCTGGTAATTTTTCATTTATTTGTAAAAAGTTTTATGTAAAAACTCTTGTCAATGAAATGGGTTTTGATCCTAATACTCTAGAATGTATAGGTAATGATACATATAAACCCTGTAGCGAAGACGAGACTCATTATGTCAATAAAATATCTGAGAGTCTAAAGGAGAGAGTACAAGTTGAAGATAAAAACTTGCGACTAGCACGCATCTTCTGGAACCCTAAGCTTCATAAGAACCCTTACAAGGCGAGGTTCATTGCAGGTGCCCGTTTTTGCGTTACGAAACAACTTAACGTCCAAGTTAACTGTTGTCTGAAACTTTTGAGGAAATACTTCAAGAAATACTGCGAGTGTTGTACCCTGCTTTGGATCGCTTTACATTCCTTGGCGCCCTCTGTCCCTTAGAATTAGTTTGCATGCCACTTACCCTGATTTCACCCTCCTGCGGCGGTTTGTTTCATGTTTATTCACGGGTCACTGCGCTCCTGGTACGGTAGTTTGGAACAGGAGCGGCAGTGAGCCACGTTACGTTGGCCAGGTCTTTTGTTTACATTTGTAGAACTATTTTGTATTCTGTTTCCGGGAGTTGAAGACTTCTTATTTTAGTTTCTAGAGAAAGGATCGTTTCTCTTGTACTAGCAGCATTCTAAATCTGGAGGCCTCGAGCGTTTGAACCATCGTACTTAACCCTTATCATACTGGGGGTGGGTTGATTCGTCCATCCCTCCTGTTCAGTAACAAATAAATGTTACTTAATAAATTTCAATTTTAGATTGACTTATATGACTTTTATCAGCATCATCTCCTCTATCAGCCATATTATTTTTATCGACAAGTTTCAATCGGCCGGAGAGCTATTAGCATAATTATGCCGAAATTGCTTCATTTTAGTGCAATTTTTGCTCTCTAGCCTATTAGTGATTTTGCTTCCTATATTAGAGCTGAACACGTGGTATACTGCGTCACATCACGTGATACAGGAGCTCTGGGAGCAAATTGAGGTTCCTAGTGAACAGCATAGTGGGTCTAGCACTTCACCCTTTCATGCACGTCAATGGCTAATCCAATCAAGCTTACACTCAACTCAACACACTTGAGCCGACCGCTTGAACACCTATAGTTTACGAGAAACAATATGACAAATCTAAAAATTTGAATAAATGTTTCAAGAAATTGTTAAAATAATGTTAATTAGTAGAAGAACCAATGGCAACCTAAAGTTTATGTATCTTTTCGACCTTCTATTGAAAGGTTTTATTGTTAGCCAGTAAAAATATCTCCAATTCGTCTGAATGTTTAACTTCAACTGCAAGTGGTGTTGTAAATTATTTGAACGGGTTACAACAACAATAACATCAATGTACCTACAGATTAACCTGAAACGTCAAGGATACCATGACCAACGCTCGAATCGTTGAATTCATGGGAAAACTTATCCTGAACTTCTTATGAATAACAAGTACACCTACATTAGCATAACTGACAAGGTTGAGATGTGTGCTTTCATTGACCTTATCTACTTTCGGGGAGAGGAGCTGCCCTTGACGATCTGCGGACTATTTACTCACTTTCTGACGGACTTTCCAGCATTTCCTGCGGTGATGTCTAGGAACAGATTCTTCTTTCTGTCGACGAAAATAACATTTGAAACTAAAGAGTTGCGACACGATAGAGCAGAGCATTGGAAAAAAGACTGGTTCACGGCAATTCGCAAGTTTTACGAAAAGTGCCAAGCTAATTTCGCCACGGCACTAATACCTGAACAATACCTCTCAGTTGATGAATGCCTGTATCCGACTAGAAAGCGCATCAGTTTTCTCCAGTGCATGAAGAGCAAACCAGCAAAGTATGGTATTCTCTTCAAATCACTTTAAGTTCTCAACTCGGTGATATACACGTACACCTATCAAGCCCATTAGACCTTGCCCGTGCCCTCTTCATTCCTGCTATTAGGAACAGGTCCTTGCACGGCCTTAGCACCTGGACCCTTACCAACTGCTACTTAGAGACCGAAGACCCTAAGATTCTGAGGAGTACGGATCATGATACAAGTCGTGACCCAAACACACCATTGCTTCCCTTGGTGAGTCCAGGTCTGCCTAGTCGGTGTGTTCAGTGTGTAAAGGACGCATCAGGACCTGGTTACAAGAAGAAGGTCTGCGGTTTGTCGAAGGTCTAAAGTCAGTGTCAAAGTTGTGGACTTAGAATGTGCACGAAGGTTCATCTTATTTCATAATGTGACCCGTGTAAATGAACCATCAATTCTTTCGTACGAATACTCATATCCAATTTTTTTTACACCGATTATGATCGAAAAATTGACCTTATTTTTAAATTTCGTTTGTTTGAGTCTTTCCTAAAATTTATTTACCTTGATAATGAAATTTGGAGTAAAGTCGCATAGTTCACAACTTTCAAATTTACACACATACACTCATGTTTGCGATTGACCAATCCCTGCAGCGTTCTGCAAAATTTAACTCAATTTATAAAACAAGCACTCCTTATACGGGCTGATTTGGGATGGGTTGATTCAACCCATCCCCAGTATTCTAGGAGTAAATCGGATAAACAGTCGTTTCTTAGGGATGGGTTGATTCAACCCACCCCCAGTATTCTAGGACTAATCCGAATCAACAATCGTTTCTTAGGGATGGGTTGATTAAACCCACCCCCAGTAACCTGAGGATTAATTAGATCAACAACCGCTCCTTATATGGAGATCATGGATCACTTTGAGGCCTGTATCATGTGATAAACTTGTGATATCCCACGTGATTTCTCAATTAACGCAGGAGACTATCTTGTGCACTTGTGCACTATCTGGCCCTTTAGAACATAATGAGTCTTGTAGAACTAAGTATAACTAGAGCATTCCACTTTTTGTGGTGGCTGAATACCGTCTAGAACCAAAGTTATTAGGGATGGGTCCTTTCAACCCACCCCCAGTAATGAATGAGCTCCAAGCACCCCAGTATGATAAGGGTTAACTTGTTTTAGTACTTTCAGTGCCCCGTTCAGTTTTGATTCCTTTTGTCAGATATTCGGATTGAGACCTGCTCACACTAATCGGATTGATTACTGTGTATTATAATAGTTGACTGCACGAATTGGATCAATTAGTGTATTGAGTTGTGATCGCCATGGAGGAGCACAACAGCTTGAACGAACTCAGACAGGAACTAAAGACAACAAACGGACGGATTGCTCCACTTGAACAACAGATATTGGAAGCGGAGGAAGCTGACAAGACGGAGATACAAGAACAACTAGATGCGGCAAACGAAGCCAAGTCGGACATTGCTGAAAAGATTATGGAACTTTTGATGTCGGAAAGCCTGGTTTTGCATAAACCAATTATCAAATTGGCTAATTCCCCCACACCACAGCTACAGGCAATGGAACAGGAAGTCGCTCACTCAACAGAAATCAGGGATTCTGGTTTTACTTTACCAACAACAAGAATGCGAGTACAGCAGCCACGGGAGTACAAGAGGGGTGAAGATTTTTCGACCTTTAGTTACAGATACAAAATGTTTGTGGACAGTGCCAGGGTACCGAAAAGTATGCAAGCTAATTTGCTCCTGAATAACGTGGACGACAACACTCTACAGAAACTCGCTCCAATGGTAGAGAAACTCACGGACAGTGAGAAAGCAGACTTAAATATCCTGCTAGCCAAGTGTCATGAAGAACTCTACCCTCTATCGGAGGTGAGGGCGTTACGGCAGCAGCTCACAGCTGGCTGCACAAAACAAGGGGAGGATGAGGACGTTGACTCCTTTGCAAGTAGACTAAGAAACATTGCGAATAGGGCGGCCTATAGTAATATAAATGAAAGATCAGAAGCCTGCTTAAATGCGTTTTTGCACGGGGTGAACGATGAGCTTTATGATAAAATCTTAGCCACCCCAGGAGCTGAAAACGATTTTGAAGTAGCCGTCTCGGCTGGACGGAAGTTCGAGAAAATGAAAAGGAGTAGAATACCTGGTACACACTTAGAAAACCAGATGACAGTACTGAAAATCAACGACGAAACAAGCAGTGAAAACAGAGGTAGCAATTTCAGAGACGAAAGGGCACGTGGATCACGTGACATCGAACGGAATGACAGAAACTCTCGCGACCAGAACACGGAGCAAGGAAACTCTCGTGAACAATACACAGAGCAAAGAAACTCTCGCAACTTTAACACAGGGAGGTACCAAAGGGGAACATATGGCAGAACGGATCGCTCCAGCAACCGATACCAAAACCGACCAGAAACCAGAACCTGTTTCAGATGCCACCGTGTCGGACATATCGCCAGGAACTGCAGTATCAACCGAGACAATTTAAACTAGATGGGGGCCGGACTGACTACCGGCCCGGGACAGTTAGAGGCATAGGCAGTGATGTAGTGGTGAGGGGTCATGCGGAAGGCAATGAAGTTAACTGCCTGGTGGACACAGGCAGCCATGTCACCCTCGTCAATGCATCACTATTGAGACAGCTGGGCATTGATAAAGTGGATCGGACCAAGTATGTTTTATCTTCTTTCACTGAGAATGAGATCGACACTATCGGTGAGGTAAACCTTCTACTGCGGATAGCAGACACAGAAGCATATCAGACTTGCATTGTAGTGAAAGACAATATGGAATGCGATATTCTACTGGGAATGGACTTCATCAGAACGCGAGGGCTATGTGTGAATGGAAAGGACAACATGCTGGAATCCAGTAAAGGCTTCGCAAAATTTCTACCTGCACCCACTCGTGTCATCAGGAGAATAAAGGTCCGCTCATCGTCCACAGTTATCATCCCAGCTAACTCGATGACCTTTGTTAAAGGTAAGCTGCAAAATCAGAATTTGGATAAAAAGACAGTTTACAGTGGTCGATTGGAACCCTATGCTAATCTTTCGGGAAACGGGTTGTTTGCGGCAGAATCTCTGTCACATAGCGAAGAGAATGAAATACCTATCAGAGTTCTGAATCCTAGCGATGAACCAGTCGTACTTCACAAACGGAAATTGCTTGGTTTTCTCAATCCTCCGCCGCAAACCAAGAAGCTTGCTAACGTGAAGGGAGTCCAAAGTATCAATACCGCTACCACTGACATCCCACGTGAAACAGAGCATCGGGCAAAACATGATGTTGAAGAGTGGACTAAGTCCAGGTTGTTCAAAGAACTTCGCGTAACAGAACTTGAAATTTCAGAGCAAGAACGGTGTCGTTTGGAGGAGATCACTTGGAAATACAGGAATGTGTTTTCCAGGCATGAGTTTGATTTGGGAAATTGCAACTTCTACACCGCCTCTATCAAGCTAAAACCAAACGCGGAACCACAGTATGTTTGTCCCATACCAACACCGTACAAGCAGAGGGATGCTCTGCAAAAGCATATGGATGGTATGCTGGACAACGGTATCATCAGCGAGATCACTGGAGAGGACAACCCTTGGAATTCGAGAGTATTTCTCGTTGCCAAACCCCACCAACCCGGTCAATTTCGATTTGTAGCGGACTTTCGTGCACTCAACAGTCAATGTCTTCCTGACACTTACATGCTACCACGAATTAATACTGTAACAGACAAGATGGCGGGGGCAAAATGGTTTTCAACCTTTGATCTCAGCAAAAGCTTTTATCAGGTGGATTACGACCGGGATTCGGTCAAGCTGACTGCATTTACTGCTAATCGAAGACGCTACGTCTTCAACAAACTGGTAATGGGACATGTTTCATCAAGCTCCCAGTTTGCTCGAATGATAGACCAGCTCCTGGCTAACATTCCTCTAGATCAACTTGCGTACTTTCTCGATGATTTAATGATAGCATCGGAGGATAAGATGACCCATTTTGACAGGTTAGAGTTGTTGTTAGAGCGCTTGTCTAAAGCAAATTTGAAGCTCATGCCCAGTAAGTGTAAGCTGTTACGCAGAAAAGTAGAGTTTGTCGGATGGACAATCTCGGACAAGGGAGTAAGCATTAATGATGAGAGAGTCAAGGCAGTAAAAGACCTACCAGCTCCCAAGAACTTCAAGGAAACACAAAAGGTAATGGGATTTCTCAGCTATCATCGGAAGTTCGTGAAGGGATTTGCTGGATTAGCAAAACCTATCTACGAGTTACTAGATAAGGACACGAGTTTTTCTGGAACAACAGATGTCAAGAGGGGTTTGAGGAGATAAAACGACGCATCGCACAAGAAATTAATCTCACATTGCCAAGGGTGGATGACCCTGAGCAGAGTTACGTTGTCACGATAGACGCTTCAGAGCACGGCTATGGTGCTGAACTGGCCCAGCGACAGGATGGCGAGCTTAAAACCATTGCGTTCTTTTCGAAACGTGTGCCGAAACATAAGCGGCGATGGAGCCAGAGTAAGTTAGAGTTTGAGTGTCTGGTAGAAACTTTGCAACATTTTGCCTTGTACCTGAAGGGAACACGTTTTCTAGTGAAGACTGATTGCCTCAGCTTATTGTCACTAGAGAAACTTTTTGCTAAAGCAAACTCCACAATGATCAGAAGATTGAACAAGCTCGCAGATTTCCGATTCGAGTTAGAACACCTCAAAGGCTCGGAAAATGAAATAGCAGACTTCTTCTCGAGGTATCTATTTAAGACCAGAGTAGAGAACAAGAGCACGCAGACAGCCGAGGATCGTAATGCAGAAAGTGCTGTACAGGTCAAGAGTGTATCAGCCAACACGACCAGGGTGCAAGAGGTCAGCTACACACAGGATTGCACTACCATAAACACCGACAAGGATCTTGTCACGGAGAACAATGAGATGGATGTTCTCATCAATGAAGAAGTTTTGACTGCAGACTGGACATCTTCAGAACCGGTTGATTTCAGCAAAGTCAGAACGAGAGACGCCTGTATTTGCGGTACAGATGTGTTGGCACAAAACAACACTGAAAGGGTTGACGTTAAGGTATCAACCATCGGAAGTTCAATCACACAACAATTGGAGCTTGGCGAAATCATAGAAAAGGATCGGCTAATACAAGAGCAGAACAGGGATCCTGTTCTCGTCGAAGTCAAGAAATGGTTGGAGACGGGCAAGCCTGATAAGCTTCAAAGACTGCGGTTACCACGTGATCTCCTGACATACTGGAAACAGCTCCATCTGATTGTAATTCGAGAAGGACTGCTTTGCAAAAAGTGGATACTTCACAACAAAGGCAGTAAAGAGATAGAGATACAGCGTTACTTAGTATTGATTCCAGAGTATTTGAAAAAGACGGTGCTGGATCAGCACCACGCTTCTCTTATCACCATGCATCCTGGAGTGGACGAGACATACAATCAGATACTGCGGAGATACTACTGGCCTCAGCTCAGAGAGGAAATCGACCTATACGTAAAATCGTGTGTAACATGCGGCAGCTGTAAGCAACCTAGAGCGTATCTCAAGGCACCACTGCGACACGTAATCACATATGAGTTCGGAGACGCGATTTCAATAGACCACATCGTCCCAGAGAAGGAGGGAGTTACCAAGAGGGGATACCGCTACATTCTCACCTTAACGGATGTTTTTACCGGCTATTTAGTTGCCCTCCCATGCAAGACACGTAGAAGCGAGGAAACCATACGACTGATTCAGCACGGATGGTGCTTGAAATACGGATATCCTCGAGAAATTTTAGCGGACAATGACACTTCTTTTACCGCAGAAATTTTCAACGAAGTTTGCCGCTATTTCAAGATTCGAGTAACTCACGGTGTACCTTACAAGTGTTCCAGTACAGCTAAAGCAGAGCGTTCAAACAAACGAATCAACCAGTCTTTGAGAGTCACGCTAACAGACAAACAAATCCGCGACTGGGATTTGTATCTCAACTACGTCACCTTTGCACTCAACTCCTTGAAGTCAAGACATACCGGATTTTCGGCAAACTTTATGCTTTTTGGGCGGCACCTGAACACGCCTCTTGATCTGGAAATAAACGGGGATCCCGTTCAACTAGACAGTTCGGCGAAGAAAGGAACTACTGCTTACCAGTTATATCGTACCATCAGGGAAATCTGTCTCAAGGCGAGACGTCACGCTGCGTTAGACTTTTCCTATGCAGACACATCGTACAACAAGAACTTACACGGACCATACTTTCAACAGGGGGATTGGGTTTACACTCTCATAGAGTGCCCTAGCCATAAGTTCGCCAAGAGATGGCAGGGGCCATACCAAGTGACCAAACGTATCGATGATCATCTCTATGTAGTTGACCTCGGATCGAGGGATAAACTAGTAAACATCAGTAAGTTAAAGAGATACGTAAAAAGTAGGTACTCGCCGTCACAGCTCAACGCTAATGCCAGCCAGTTCGAACCTACCGAAGATGTGAATAACACCTCAGTGACTGGTAAACAGGATTCACGCTCCAGAGAACAGACAGAAAGACACGGTAGGTATGGAAGTTGAGATAGTACCAGAGACGGCCCAGTCAGAAATCCAGCACATGGGGGACAGCACCACGACCACACATCAGGCTACAGAAGATACTGAACAATGTAGCCCGCAACCAGCTGACTGTCAGGACGATCCTACAGAGCAAGACAATGCAGAAGAGATGGATGACAGCGGGTTTGAAATCGTTGCTCCACTGGAGGTCGACCCTTCGGAATCAACAAGAGCACCTCCCAGAAGAAATCCTACCCGAGCCAGAAATGCACCGAACTTCCTACAGCTATTTAGGGGTACGAAGAGCTACGGATAGAGCGTTAGTATGTGCCGACCTTGCACTGGGGAAGTAAGTCGTTAAACTACAAGCCCCAGCTATAACTATGTCATTGATTGGTTTAACCGGGCAAGTTGATGCACTTCTTAATACACGTCTCAGGAAGTACTTTGGACACATATCTCAGAATGACGTAAGTCACTGTGGATTACGGTGATTATGCAGGGAATTCAAGCAGATACCTCATTACCTCATTAGGCAATCTGCGCACCTACTGCATCATGATGGATGAGTTTTTCTAAAAACTCAGGTTTGGGAGGGAAGAAGGATCATCATATTCTACACACTACAACCTCTGGCTACGACAAAGAGACTGGCACCTACGAGACTACAAGAGTCTAGAGTCAGATCGTGGACTGTTTATCGAGCGTTCAGAGTTATATGAACTTTATTATGATATGTTATTATTGGGGAGAGTTAGAATTAACCCAAATATCAGGGACACGAATTATTATTGGGGACTTTATTATCGCATGAGGTTTTTTAAATTTCGGTTATTCGGACGGTGAATACTTGGGATTATGATTAGTTTTTTTTGTGTTCTCCTGCTTTAAGATTCAACTTAAGAGTTGTTTGTCATAATATTTTTAAAGTTAAATTATTCCAGTTCTTTAGGGGGTGAGATGTTGTACCCTGCTTTGGATCGCTTTACATTCCTTGGCGCCCTCTGTCCCTTAGAATTAGTTTGCATGCCACTTACCCTGATTTCACCCTCCTGCGGCGGTTTGTTTCATGTTTATTCACGGGTCACTGCGCTCCTGGTACGGTAGTTTGGAACAGGAGCGGCAGTGAGCCACGTTACGTTGGCCAGGTCTTTTGTTTACATTTGTAGAACTATTTTGTATTCTGTTTCCGGGAGTTGAAGACTTCTTATTTTAGTTTCTAGAGAAAGGATCGTTTCTCTTGTACTAGCAGCATTCTAAACGAGGCAATCTACAACAACAGCGGTATAAACATGTTTTGGAGCATAGATTCCTCAAGTGAATTCCTTGAAGCTATCAAAAATAGCGATGTTTATAATATACAAGTATATGATTTTACTACTCTTTATACCAGATTAGACTTGATTGAAGTAGAGAATATGATTAATGAAGTTGTTGATTTAATATTTTCAGACCGTAATAGATATATTTGTATTTCTAAAAGAGACAGTAATACATGTTTCTTTTCCAATAAAACCTATGATTCTCATGCCTGCTTTAGTCAAGATGACCTAAAAGAGGCCGTTAAATTTATTATTTATAACACTTATGTCGTCTTCGGTGGGATTGTATTCATACAAACCAAGGGTATTCCTATGGGTGGAAATTCAAGTTCCCCTATAGCTGATCTCACTGTTGGCAAAAAGGAATTTAATTATATGAAACGTTTACTTCAGGAAAAGAAAATGGGATTAGCAAAGATATTATCCAATAATAAACGATATGTTGACGATTTATCTATTATTAACTACCTTTACTTTCATAAATTGATTAAAGATATTTATCCTAATTCATTGGAGATGGAGCGAGCTGGTTCCAATAATAAAATCATTAACTACCTTGATTTAAATATTAATATTTCCACAGAAGGACTAGAAATATCAGTGTATAACAAAACTGATGATTTTAATTTTCATGTTGTATCCCTTACATTTCCTCACAGTAACATCCCAACCGAGGTTGGCTACAACGTTTTTTCAAGTCAAGTTCTTAGATATGGTAATGTTTGCACTAGATTGGATATCTTTACCTCCCATCTTCACAAAATATTCAAAATTCTAATTGATAGAGGATATAGCCGTGATAGACTGATTAAAGGCATTAAACGTTGTCTGAGGAAATATGATAACGTTTTCAGGAAGTTCGGTATTCTAGATGACCGTAACATTATTAAAGAACTCCCCTGATATCTTTTGATTTATTGAAACACGGGTACTAACTCTGCTAAACTGAACAAATTCTGAAACTTAGGTGAATAAGTGTACAACGTGCTAAACCGAAGTTCAGACTGACCAGTGAAAATGGGCGAGCGTACCAAGTGTCATTTTAATTAGAAGTTTTAGTCAGTGATTTATTATTGAAGCTTGTAATTACAATATCTAATGCTCCTATAAATACTTTAATTAATTGTATGTCCCGTTTTTCTTTTTCCTTCCTCTTTTCCTTGTCATCCCCTTTAGTTTTAAGATTCTTGCTATAAATGGCTACAGCTAACACTATTAATGCTAAGTACCAAACAACAAGTGGGAGGTGGATCGTTGGTATACCATTAAATCGATTTAACACCGCAATTCCAGTCGCAAGCCTGGGACCACTACTAGCATAGTCACAACATCTACAAAGCTGCCATATAGCCTGACTGACAATTTTCTCGACTGACTGACAATGTCTCTTCTTTTTCCCCATTTAGAATACAAAGATTAGTACATTTTAGCTTATGATTAATATTATATTTTTACCTATAGTTTACCTAGACTTCATTAAATGGGTTTTCGTGCATGAAATAGTCCATGCTTAAACAAGCATCAGTGATTTCTAGCTTTGTGGAAACCTTTTTTATCAAACTATTCCGGTCCTGCATTTCAGTGTTAACTTTTACAAGCCATTCGGCGTGAATTGGTTTTATCTTAGACAACTTTAGGTTAACCTTAACATCACTTGGAGCTTTCCTAGCACTGTTTCATTACCTCCCCTCAGTAATATGAACTATAAAAACGTCGGACAATATCCTTGGCAACACGATTTACCGTAATATCTAGAGGCTGGAACAAGTTTGTCATGTTGGCGGGGACTATAAGCTCATGAACTATGTTGTTGAGTGCCATGATTTCGTTGACTTTTTCTGCCAAGTGACCCTTGAAAACATCATATACTAGTAGAGTTTTCTGTGCCTCCGGCAGACCAAGGAGAACCTTTCCTTGGTCTTTCTGGCACAATAAAGTTCTCATAGTTGTCATATTCTGGGTAAAAAGTTCGAAATGGAAAAAATTTTGAAAAAATTTCAACGGACTTTAACTTGGACGGACATTAATTGAACGGACTTTATTTAACCGGACATTAAGATGAACGCTAGGGCCTCCAGCGTTCAAGTAATGTCCGTCCAAATAAGGTCCGATAAGGTAGTTAATGAAGTTGCATAATAATTTGTTAAGCATTAAACAAGACATTGATAAAGTACGATGCCTCATAAAATGATATACTTGTAGAGTTGTATAATACCACTGACTTGTAGATATGGTTCATGTCTAGAATGACGATTTCGCCTGGATGGTTAGTCACAAACTGAGCAATATCCGCCAACTCTTTCAGCAGTTCTGCTCCTTCGAAATCGTGTATCAAATACTTTATATCAGTTTCACTGTCCCAGAACACTCGCAAGTCTATGTATCGGACACCTATGTTTAGTTGTTCCTAGGTAACAGTTCATTACTTGATTAATTTTAAACGAAAGAATAGATTTAATAAAATTTGTTCATCTCACTGCGTACCTTCAAATAACACTGTGCTTGCATACCGCACATATGGATTTAGCAACTGACACAAGTGCCAGGGAATAACCATATCAGAGTAAATCCATCAAAACAGTGAGCCATCGTCAATAGAAAAAAGTGGATCCACCTACAGAATCACTATATCACCCCACTTACCCCATGTCACTGTTTCTCAAGTGGGGGGCTGCCAACAGTTTAGTGGAAAGGTTTATAGGTCTCTTGGCGTGAAACACGAGTCAAAATATAATAATTTCTGTTACAAATTCGTACTTTTTCGTACTTTGACTCATGACTTACGGCAATCGAGTACTTTTGCGTTTTTGCCTAACGGGATCCGTATCTGCCTAGTAAAGACTTCAAGCAGTGCAACTTCAGGTTGGGTAAGAGGTATGTTTGCCTATCGAGTAAAATTCATTTTTTCGTCCAGAGGTTATTTAGTGTAAAACGACGAATTTTTTGATAAAGACCTATAAGTGAAAATCGTCAAAAATTATATACAGCAATTATCTGCAAATATTTTCAGAATCTTACTTTGACTTGCTGTTGATACAGTAAGTCCCAGAGTCATGGCTTCCTGGTATAACAATTTCGTTCAACTTTTTGTCTTTAATCCGTTCTTTCATATCCTCCATCCAATTTGCAAGATCCACCTTTTCAATTTCTTCATGTTCCATCCCTGATTTTGTCGCTAAACACATAATTTGATTATATACGCCATATTCTAGGGAATTTGATGATTCGACACGAACCGATCCCGAGTTTGTGAAAAATGATACACTTACGGCTATAAATCTGAGAATTTGGTTCAAGATATGTGGATATAGAAATTGAATATTTTTGTATTGATGAAAATCCAATTTTTAATTATTTCATTACACTAAATGTAAAAGCGTCCAATCTGTTTCGTTAAGGAATCGTTCATATATTTCACATATTACGTCAGCTATTATTATTGGCATCGTAAAAGTAAGACCGGCCTCTCCCCCTGCATAAGGTACTACTGCTCAGTCTAATTGTTAAGTACTACTACTAGTAGTACTAAGTACTTAACAAATATATCTTTTTCTGTATATGTATAAATTACAGTTTTAATGGTTTTTTTTTTTCAAACCCCCCTCTCCCCAGCTACTATGCTGGATTACGTAATATTTCAACAAATTTAATATACCAATACTATAGTACTATCGCAAGCATACCCGATATAAATAGAAAGCAATAATGCAATTTCTCAAGGTTTATGTTTATTTTTGCTGGTGCTTACGAGGAACATTTACAAGCTATAGGTTAGAACTGAGAGGTTCTCTGATCAAGACACAAACCTACCACCAAACCAAGTCAAGGCACAACAACAACAACAAAAACAACAACAACAACAACAACAAAGGCACAAATTAATGATAGAAGTAAACGTTATTGATCACACACTCTCAGTCTCGTCATAACTTAATAAGATAATTTTGCAAAACTACATACTTTTGCATTTTCAAATTCTATTGAATGTTGAATAATTAATGTAATATGTTGAGTATATTATGACGCAGTGAAACTATCGGACTACGATGGATGGGGACTTGCCACACCATGGCAACATTAAAATGTATTGACTGAAGACTTAAGACTCCTCACACTTAAGGTTGATATATAACCACATCCTTTTGTGGTCTCGCGAGTAACAATTATCACACTTATTTCAGGATATCTCAACTTCTAATTGTAGCTAAACGCTCATGTTGGGCATTAAGGGGGGGTTCACCCTGATTTTTTTGTGAAACTTGGTTTCGAGATAGCAGTTGACCAACAAACTAGGACCAGTGACCGAACTTTTGAGGGGGTCCCGGACCCTAACCGCCAAACGGTGCCCGCGTTCAGTAATTACACTTTTCAATACGTTTGTGCTCGCTTATCAGTTACTTATCATTACGTTGATAAGACTTGCTTGTTTAACCGGTGCCGTGGTTGTGTGATGTATAAATCGGAGAAATACGTGGCTTATAAGCTTGATGAAGTGAAAGATGATGCAGCTGAATGGATCCGGAAAACTCTTGGGCTTGCTAAAGCAGATCATGTTAACGCGTGTGCAGCTCAGAGTTTCAGTGGTAAAAGAGAAATCTCCAGGGAAGTCATGGCTCAGAGTCTTAACGCTGCGTTAAAAGTTATGTATAGACAGTCGTTGTACATTAATCAGCTAGAGAAATATAATCAGAAATTGCACTCCGATGTAATTGACAGTCAGGGAACAGTAGTTGTATTGCAGAAAGAGCTGCTAGCTGCCAAAGACAAGCAGCTTGATGACTTGAAATCTGTGGTTGTAGCATCAGTCGAGGATACTGTGAAATCAGAGTTGAAGACATACAGCGCCGCAGTACAGGCATCAAAAACCTCAGCAGTAGGTCCTTTGTTGGATTCGGATAGAAACATTTTGAAGAATGTCATCAAGGATGTTGTGGCAGAAGGAGACCGAAGTCGGAATCTGATGTTATTTGGTATTAAAGAAGAGAAAGGTGAGCTGTTATGCGACAAGGTCGCTCAAGTGTTGTTGGAACTTGGCGAAAAGCCAAAAATAGAAGCTAGCAGAATTGGTTTGAATAAACCCAAGGATAAGAAACAAGTGGCTGACAGACCTGTTAAGGTGACTTTGACGAGCTCCACAATCGTGCAGCAGATTTTGACTAGAGCAAGGCATCTCCGTAGCTCAGAACTTTTCAGTAGAGTCTTTATCAGTCCAGATAGGTCTCCAGAGGAACGTGCCGAACAGCAAAAGCTTGTTTTAGAACTCAAGAAGAGATCAAACGACGAGCCAGATAAGAGACACTACATAAAAGGAGGCAAAGTGTGTAGTGTGGACAAAATTGTTGTTTGAAATGTGTTATGACAGAGTTTTGCTTGGATTTATGGATTCCTGGTTGGCTAAGATTTTAATTTTTTTTGATAAGCTTCTAAATCATATTCGTCTTTCAACACAAGACTGTCAGTCTTCTAGAATTTTGTTTTGATTTGTGTATTAAGCTGATGTATTTAATCTTACTTACCAGGTCCATAATTTCGTGTGGAGTATATTTTTAGAGTTATTTAGGTTTTATATTAGCAGATTTAGGTATATAATTATTGTATATTATTGTATGTATAAATTCTTGAGTAAACATTAACCAGTAAACAAAGCTGGTTCCCAAAAGCCACGCCCATATTTGGTCCAAATTAGGCCCAATTTAGCCAAATACCCTGAACATGCCCAAAATCCAGATTTTAGGTGCTCTACTTGTAGCTAGTGGTTCCCTGAACTCGTATATGAATTTTCATCAAGATTGTACAAAAAATGACTGAGTTATGAGCAAAAAACCATATGACCATATTTGGGCATACGCAACAAATTTGATCGATTTTGGCCCATAAATTGGTCAAATATCAATATTTTTGAATAAAACCAACTTTATATGGAAGGTAAGCTTATACTACACATTATTTATGATTATCAGCTCTGTATCTACCTAACTGTGGATTCTGTGTTCAAATAATCGCAAAAAATGAACAAAATTGCCCATATCTCAGTTCGCGATATTTGCAAAACTGACTTCGCTCAAAACAATAGAACTCAATAGGGTTTCAATATTTTTTCATGAAATTTTCAGAATCAACGTAGAATTGTCTCATGACCTTAAGTTTTGCAACAGAATTTTGAGTTAGGCCTTTAAAAAAATTTGGCGGCCAAATTCTAAATTTAGCAGTGCAAATTTTGGAATTCGGCCGCCAAATTTTTTTAAAGGTCTAACTCAAAATTCTGTCCCAAAGCTTAAGGTCATGAGACAATTCTACGTTGATTCTGAAAATTTCATGAAAAAATATTGAAACCCTATTGAGTTCTATTGTTTTGAGCGAAGTCAGTTTTGCAAATATCGCGAACTGAGATATGGGCAATTTTGTTCATTTTTTGCGATTATTTGAACACAGAATCCACAGTTAGGTAGATACAGAGCTGATAATCATAAATAATGTGTAGTATAAGCTTACCTTCCATATAAAGTTGGTTTTATTCAAAAATATTGATATTTGACCAATTTATGGGCCAAAATCGATCAAATTTGGTGCGTATGCCCAAATATGGTCATATGGTTTTTAACTCATAACTCAGTCATTTTTTGTACAATCTTGATGAAAATTCATATACGAGTTCAGGGAACCACTAGCTACAAGTAGAGCACCTAAAATCTGGATTTTGGGCATGTTCAGGGTATTTGGCTAAATTGGGCCTAATTTGGACCAAATATGGGCGTGGCTGCCCCGCGGGCACCGTTTGGCGGTTAGGGTCCGGGACCCCCTCAAAAGTTCGGTCACTGGTCCTAGTTTGTTGGTCAACTGCTATCCCCCCCCCCCCCCCCCTTAAAATGGTCAGAATCATCACATTGAGTGGGGTAGAGTATGGTTTTAAACTTTAAAGTCTACAGAATTCAGGTTGTTTAGTTATTAAGTCAGACCCCATTTTTACGCTTGTATACAAGCACCAACTGCACCATATACATTGTACAAGCACTATCTACAAGCAATAAGTGCGCACATAAAACTTATAGAGAAATTTCTGAATTTGGCACTTTAAAATTCCCCGATTTCTCTATCAACAGCCTAATTGATCAAGCATAAATATCACCTGCACCATTACAGACAATTTAAGGACAATAGATAGTTGAAAGTATATATATGGATACGGATAGGTAGTCATGGTGCTAAGAGTAGGTTAATCTCAATATATCACCTATATAGGGTAAAGCACATAATTTTGTCATTTTTTGGCAATTTTCCGACTGCCTGATATAAACCATGGGTTTTAACCTCGTCTGAAATTCCGATTTAGATGAAACCTCCACCATGTTATAGTAGACAGTCTAGGCAAGTTCTAACACAAAAATGATCGAAATTGCTGGGGTTGAAGATGTTAAAAAAAATTATTTTGAAAAAATGACAAAATTAGGTGACTTTACTTAATTTTGTCACCCCGAACCTAATTTTGTCACTTGAAGATTGTGCAAAAAGTAACCGTTTCTCGGTATTTTAGACTACCTGGATGCATCATTCGAGCGCTTTTTTACCAACATTGACCTCAAAAATCCCAAAGATATGATGTTTTCATAGTTTTGTAGCTTGATGAAAAGATGACACTTTTTGGGTATCTAATCTTAGAAAATAGCCCCAAATGCCCCTGAAACCACTGGCATCTTGAAAAACGATTGGTTCTAGGCCTAGGTTGAAATTTTCATGTCTGTAGATAGATCACTTGCTTAGTAATTTCATCAAATATTTTTTTAGTCATTTTAGATTGAAAAAATCAGATTATCCACCTAATATTTCTCGGCGAAAATATGCTATTATAAGTGTTATGCTATTATTTAAGTGCCTTATACATATCCTATGGGCAAAAAAACTTCAGAATAGTTGTATAAGGCCATTTTCAACACAATCTGTGATTTACAAGAAATTTGAGAAAGGTCGATTTTTTTGACAAAATTAGGTACTTCTGGCAAAATCGAACCTAATTTTGTCACCCTCTGTAACTTGAACAATAATTGCGCTAGAGACTTGAAAATTTGTACGTATACTTCTGATGTAGAAGATATTTGAAATATGCAATGGCATGAAGCTAGCTCAATTACTTTTGAAATAGCAATTAATCAAAATTTTGAAAATTCCTTAAGAAAACCTTAAGGATCTTATTTATTTTTCGGGTTAACAGTTTCGCCTTCATTTTTGACACAGATGCAAAAGAGCTAGAAACTTAAACTTTGTACGAGCAGTTTCAGCAAAGTCTAAGCTTTCTTTTTATACACAATCCTTTTCTTTCAAGCTGAAATTCCGAGCCGAGGCAGTTTTTCAGAGCAAAATGACAAAATTAGGTACCCTGACAAAATTATGTGCCTTACCCTAACGAGGTCTGATCGTCACCTTCTTACAGCGTTCGATGTCTGTGTGAAGGTAAAATGGTGACATCCTCTGGATCAGGCAGAGGTCTAGTGTTATGGTGATTAATTCTGTAGTAGTTGTACAGCAATACTAAGGCAATGGGACTACTGCGGACCCTCTACCGGCCAAACCTTGTTAACGAAAGCCGCAGTCAAGGTTCGGTGAACGGTAGTTAAAAGCGCTTAAGGGACATACGTTAAAGTGGTAGGACAACATCGTGTAGTGGACATCTTGAGAAATTATAGTAGTAGGTACAATGTAAGGTTGCTCCTTCATAAATCGTCTTTTTCTCCGATAATAAATTGACATCAAGTCTTGAAAATTATTCGAGAAGAATCTAGAATAATTTAGTTGCAGCGTGCCACATGGCTATCTAAACTGCAAACCCTACCCATTGCTGAGCAAGGCCTTTATCTTCTCCGACGAGCGGGATCTACATCAATAACGAGGTCTGATCGTCATCTTCTTACAGCGTTCGATGTCTGTGTGAAGGTAAAATGGTGACATTTGCCTGATCCAGAATGTTTGTTTGAAAACCAGTTTTTGCTGGTACCCATAAGGGCTTTGGAACCAATATATAATAAATTGTATGAATAAATCGAATCCCCGTGGGGCACGCGACATTCAAGATCTAGTTGCAAGCACATGTTATAAAACATTGTAAAATAGCCTCAAGACCAGAACTGCATATTGCTTGGGCTTCCAGCCCAGTTTGCTCAACAGTTCGTGGCCTACTTACCTAACTTAAAACCTTAGTGCAATGCTTGCAACAACTAAAATCCTATTCTATAACTAAGTTACCCTATTACGTATAATCTAGAAGAGTGATGCAAAAAGTCAACTGATAACGCAACACAGTCTAATCATACTCTTATCAGTAGTTCCTCTAACCTCTGTTCTCAGTTATACAAAAAGTTTTAACTCCATGAAATTAACGTCACACACATACACAAATGCTTGACTTTCTCAAATAATTAGTCACTCAGCGACACAAACTTTGTTGTTTTTTATGTAATATTTCTTGCTCGGGTCCTTCTTGATTCCCTCTTTCATTTCCTGTACGAGCTTTTGGCGAGAGATTCGCTCATCCTGCGACCTGTCTGGAGATAAGTAGAGTTTGTTGTAGTTGAAATTGTAGTCTGCCACATCAACCGATTTCAAGACTTTTGCTCTGCTCAGAAATTCACGTGCGATTTCAGGATCTCGCAAAGTAACTTTTATCGGCCGTGATCGAGGGCTGTCAGACTTCTTTACTCCCACTCTCTCAATGTTTGTTATAGTCGGCCTTCCAATGAACTTCATAAAACCCCAAATATCACCCACGAGATCCCGTTCGTTCATTTCTTGCTCTTCACATTCGAGCTGTTCTGGGGCCCCGAAGATGATAAAGTTTTTCGACCGATCATCTTCTGTAATCGCCGATTTCACAGCCATTTTGATTTTAGCTGGAGAGATATCAGAAGCTACGCTGTTATTCTTCACAACATCTGTAAACAGTTTCATTTCTGTTTTCACTGTCTCCTTCACTGAAGCTAGTTTACCAGATTTGCATTGGATGAGCTCGTTCTGAGTTTTTATCTGTTCTGATTTCTGTTGGTCAAGCGTCTCTGCTGCTGATCTCAAAACATTTCTCGATTTACATATCATAGACCCCATCTTCAAAACTATTTCGGTTATTACATCCTTTGTAACGCCTTTTGGCTTGAACAAGTCATGAGTGAGGTCCTCTAGTTTCCTGCAATTAAGATTCGCTAAAACCGAGTCTGATAAGTCCTCAATCTGTTTCTCCAGTTCGTGAAGTGTACTGACCGAAAATTCCATATTGTGTATACTTCGTGTATAGCAAAGCTGCACAGTAAAAGGCAGTGCAATTACCTATTTACTGATAAGAGACAACTGATATCAACTCACAAGCGAAAAGATTGATTGCACAGAAGATCAGGCAAATATAGATTTGCCTGATATAGATCAGATAGGCTGACGAAGATGACTCATTGCAAGTTGCTGGATCGACGTCACGATCAATTTCTGTTGTTTAAAGGTTTAACTTCACTATGACTGCCTCCTGGTGATCACTAGAATTAGTGATAGTAGAACAGTTATGCACGTCGCGTATAAAAGACATGAATCCAGCGCTTATCTTCGCTCTGAACTTACACCTTGTTATTTGCTTGCATTCTCTTGGTCGCGTAATCATAAAGTGAGAAAACAGTTCTTCACAGTTGGAAACCAGAAATTACACATTTATTAAATAATGAAATTGCTAAGCGGGAATTGAGCAGAATTGCGCGTGCGTCATTTCTAAAATTTGTAAATTTATTTTTTAGCTTTTATGGAAAGGCAATGAAATGATAATTTTTAGCTTTTTTGTTTAAATCCAAATTAGGAGGACGTACGGATTCTACATTTACATTCTTATGAATTTTGAAATAAAATCGTTAAATTTGCCTAATTATGAAAGCTAATTAAACAAAGGTATTTTTATAGAACTTTTATGAAATTCAAGCAATTCATTATAAATAATTTAACACGCAATTAACTGTCCTAAAAATGCAGTACCTAATAAAATTCGAACTTTTCTTTTAGCAGAACATTCCTCAGAGAGTGTGATACTAATAGCTAACAGTAACAGCTAAACCTAGTGTGTAATAATAATAGCTAATAGTAACAGCTAAACCTATTGATATCTTAATATGGATTCATCAGAATAAAATCGGAATAAGGTTCAGGTTTTTATCAAAGATCTAGTAAGGTTAAAGAATTAAAGCATCGAAAGTACATATTTCAATATGTTATTAAATGGCTATAACAAAACTACAATCAAAGAATCAAACAAAATGATCACGTAATCAATAAAACCATGGATCATAAGTTTGTTTCAAAGTACTTTAAAGTCATTTGGTCTCGGATGACTGACCTCTGACTAAGAATAGACATATCCGAAGAACGCAACATCTCCAACGGTCCGACAGTATTTAATCGTTTTATTTTAAACTCTGTGAGAAGTGCAGCCTGCAGACTGATCCTCCTACCAAACCGCTTGAAAGCAGCCATACTGTCCCTCCTTCTCATCGTATTCGAACTTTCCGCGGTGACCTGACTCTCTGGTTTTCTGAAGATATCCACGACCAGTTCCACAGCTTTCGTTCGGAGAGTGTTGTTGAGGAAGCCGAAGAGCAGAGGGTTTACAGAATAAACAACGAGCGGGAGAAGCAGAGAGAACCAACCAGTGACTGGGGACGGAGAACCAGACAGCTCGAATATAAGAGTGGGTACATGAGAACCTACAATTATCACAACCACTGCAGCTAACAAGATCGCTGTTTTTATTTGAAGTCGTTCAGTGACGCTTCTCTCCTTTTTCTTCCACCGGAAAACTTGTGCTACATTATTTGGGAAGTTCATCAGAATAGGATCTATGTTTTGTAGACCCTGTTCCGGCGACAGGTCGGGAGTCTCTAAATCTGTTGTGTCGGTTCTCTCAGTCTCAAATTGGGACAGGGAAAAGTAATCCTCGTGAAGTTTATTCAGTTCCTCCATAAGGTTCGAGTTAAAGAAAGTGTTGTGTAAACTCTCCATGAAAACTGTTGTGTTTGAAAATTTGATAGATCCTTTGGATCTCCTGACTTCATTGTTGACGACCATGCTTCTTCTCCCACTGGAAGTGGTAGACCGTGGTCGTCTCTCAATGGGTAGGTCCTCGTCATCAGATCGATCAGAGAATGTCATGGACCCCTCCATATCAATACCCGACTCTATTGACGATGAAATCTCAACAATCTCATCATCTTCCTCCTCCCTTGCAATCCTCCTCCTCCGATTCATTTTATCCAAAACTTTCTTCCGTGCGACCTCTCTAGTTCTCAAGTTTCTGGCCGAGAGAAAGATCCCTATGTAAGCAAGGAGGGACACGGACAGGGGTACCACTGAGTGAATTATCTGATAGATTTTTACGTACACAGAATAGTGTTTTGGAGATTGTTCAGTCGTAGTGTTCAAATTGTTTAGATTATTTAAACTAATAATTGTACTTATTTCAGTTTGATCAATGTTATCGCACATGAGAAACTTTTTATTAGCAAAAAATATGAGGGATGATGCAGCAGCACTGATAACACAAATGCTGACGAGCACAATTAAAGATCGTCCCTTCTTGACGATCTGCTTGTAAACGAGTGGCTGGGACACCGCCACAAGTCTGTCAATAGAAGAGGACGAAATGCACCAGAGTCCGATGAAGGAGACAGTGTTATCCAAGTAGCTAGTAACCAAACATCCAGTGTCTCCGAGCAGGTGCTGCTGGTACACGGTAGAGATAAGATAAAGAGGAGCGGAGAAGAACACCACGTACAGATCCACCAGACAGAGAGCCAAGAGCAGCACCCCACTAGCATGCCCGGACACGTACTTAGTCTTCACAACCGTCACCAGGAGCACCAGGTTGGAGACAACCCCTGTCAGGATCACTAGAGACAGCCAGACCAGGGAACCCCCGTATTCGGGGGTGTTTGGGGGCACCAGCAGGGGGTTCCACATTGTTTAGCCCGGAATGTGATGAGCTTCTCCGGTCCTATAAAAGTATTGGTAGTGTTTAGGGTAGTGAAATCATAGTTTATATTGGTTGTCTCCAGTAAGACTCTTAATTCATATTCAATATTTGATTTATTTATCACTGACAACGTTTCATTCGTGCCTAATTTTCTGAATCTGTAATTGTAAACCGCCAATCAAAACATTAACAGTATAGAAACGTAAATGTGACGGCAAATTGAAGCTTTCAGAAAAACGCACACAAAGGTATTCAGTTATAAAAATAGACAAATTAAAAGGAATTATGAAACCTAAATTCGATTATATATGATTATGAGTCAGGGAAGTTAAAAACAAAACAAAAAAGCGATCTTTAAACGACATGAAAAAAGAGTGATCAAAATTTAGAAAGCTCTGTACTTGTAGCTCAAAAGTCAAATATTAGAATAGTTGAATGTGGAGTGGCACCGCAGCTATGCCGTATTTATAAAATAGTTTTATTATATTATTCGATATATCAATTTTGCTAAATCCCGAGCTCTTAACACGCAGTATCTAGATGTCACGGAAATAGATTTATATGGCGTTCCTAGGGAGTACTCCTTTCGGAATGTAATGATGATAAGTACCTTAATTCTTAAATTTCAAGGAAATAGCAAGCAGGACGCGAGCTTTACAGAATATTTTTCGGGGATAGTTCCTACAGAAACTACAAACAAAAGAAAGAACGCATTTAACAGCAAACATTTATATTATGGTAACGGCATAGATCTGTACCGATATTGATCTTATCATAATAATAGAATCGTAACGCCCAATGACTGTGCACAAATATAAAGTCGATATTATCATCACTCACCGTAAACCTAGAGACGTATGACAAATCTCTCTCTCTCTCTCTCTCTCTCTCTCTCTCTCTCTCTCTCTCTCTCTCTCTCTCTCTCTCTCTCTCTCTCTCTCTCTCTCTCTCTCTCTCTCTCTCTCTCTCTCTCTCTCTCTCTCTCTCTCTCTCTCTCTCTCTCTCTCTCTCTCTCTCTCTCTCTCTCTCTCTCTCTCTCTCTCTCTCTCTCTCTCTCTCTCTCTCTCTCTCTCTCTCTCTCTCTCTCTCTCTCCCCCTCTCTCTCTCTCTCTCTCTCTCACTCTACGCTACGACAGGTATTATATAGCTGACACATATCAATACCCTTTTTGTGGGATAAAGTAAATAATAAGTACACCACGTTTTAAAGTCACGCACACCCAAACATATACACGTGCACTGTGAAAACTTGCACGTGCAGTATTGGTGCAGCAGATATACCCACGTGACATACAAATATTTAAGTGCAATGTGGCCCCAACTTCAGCAGAAATCTACATAACGACCCGTAGGTACCTAGCAGTAGCAGCACTAGATCAACCCTGGAGTCGCTAACATTTTTTCCTAATTTTGGGTGAAATTAGAGAGGGCTGTAAGAGACGGCAGTGTAATAACTAGCTGCTGATACATGTATCTACTTGGAGGCGTCATGTACCGAAATTCCTCTAATTAAAATTCATCGCAAAATAAAACGAATTAAAATGATTGCCGATCCACCGAAGAATGCATAAAGTTATGTCCTCGGAATATTTATCATCCGCCTAGGAATTTATACTAGTACTACGAAACATAACGTAATGATAACTGCTTAATTTCTGTGGTATTGTAGAAATGATATGGTTAATTATAACTTTATAAACCCGCGATCCTCAGTCTAATAAATGTCGAATCCGCAGTATTATAGTATGTATTGATTCCAGTATGTTAGACTGATTCAAAACTTATTGCTTATTAATAACTATTAGTCGATGGCTTTCATGATTATCCGACAAAGTTAGGAGCAAAAACGTAGCACTGCGAACTGCGAACGACCGATCTAAAACTGATCATAGCAATCATCAGGGACAGAACGGTAATCACATCTTTATCTGTTCACGTTAATTAATAAACTATACAAATACCCAAGACAGCTCCGGAAAGAAATGTCAAACGTAACAAATTTATACACAATTTAGTCTGGTCTCACTCCGGACCGGGCGCACACGATATGTTGATGAATAGAGAAATGCTATTACAGCCCACAGCAGGGGTAGCTGGCAGGTAATACCCATCAGACATTGTGTTAAAAGGAATCTATCGTGTCTGAGGAGCTCTAAATTAGACTGTGAGCTGAACACACTGAAGCGCGTAATCCGTAAAACCTCTCCGTAATGAGTTAATGAGAGGGAGTTATTGCTGATCGGGAGGATTGTAATGTACAAATACTAAACAGGAGCTAAACTGGGAATGGAGAGAGCGAGACGAGACTTTAGGAATGTATATCTAGATGAAATTAGATATCCTTATTGTATCTCTCACCCTGTTATAGACGTGTCCCATACAAGATGAGATAATACCAGGTAAACACTGCTAACCCCCTGTAACTCTCTGTAATATACCCATAATACAGCCAAATACTATTATAAGATTATTGCCCTGAACCCATAAAGTAACGAGTTAGTTGGCACGTTGGTGTGCTGGCGGGTAGTGGTGGTGTACATTTCCTGTTATGTTGGTAAACTACATCATCTTATAAGAAACTGATCATTAGATTTCTAGTGTCTGTGTAGTTTTCTAGACGAGTCAGCCGGACCATTGCGAACACTTAACACTTTTTTCGTCTAGACTTAGAGAGGTTTGCAGTCACGTCATGTTATACATGTTCGAGCTCTCCCTTATTTCTGGTGTTCGAGCAATTATAAAAAGACGATTTACCTTAAAATTTGAATAAAAAGGGAGTTTTTCCTTATATACTGTGGTACTATACAATGTAAATTAATAATTAGTTCGAATTAATCTTTGAATATTGAAAATAAAATGGTAACTGTATGCTGTACGACATGAAAATACTAAAGTACTAAGATTAAAAACTAAAAAGGAGAAAAAAAACTAAAATAATCATACGATTTTATAAATCATTTCATTCATTACTGAATAAAATTGTTCAGATTTGACCTATTTGTATCATAGTTCGTGTTTCATCAATAATTATTCAATTATAAACTAATTTCTCTAAACAACAGGTCCCCGCACAACTATTTGAGATCGAAGGTTGGATCATGGATGGAAATATCATGATACTGAAATATCGTTTAAAATCGGGGATAATTTTTGTGTAATTAAGCGATCAGTTGGTGATTTAGATTGTCTGTTGTTTTTTTCCTTCACAGCATCCTCCATTCTGTCAATTAAACCATCAATAAGTAAATCAAAGTACAATATAAAAAACTCGCCTCTCTTTTTCAAATGAGCATTCTCTAAAAATGGCGGTAAAAACTTTTTGGTGACATATTTTTCACCTTTTTGATAAAATGATCTTGGCACAAAACTTTTGACCTTCATCAAGCGACTCAGTCTATTTTTCAATTGACCTCCTAAAATCATTTCAATAAACTTCTTCGATATGATCAGGTAAATCATATGTGTGCCATTATTCGGCAGTGTGCGCACATTTTTTGGATCATGCCACTCTAAAAAACTCAAATTTTTCTCCCCCGGAAGTTTGGTATTCAACTCAATCCTATCCGCCACGAAAATGGCACTCGGATGAATATTATCTTTATCCCACTCATTTCGAAAATGAATTTTTTCCATAATGTCTATGTCACCAAGAGATTTGTTTATACCATCTCGGATGGATTTCTCGATTCCTTTTTTAATCGCCCCACGGATTGATGGAATAAGCGATGTTATAATTTCCGTCAAGATAGGATCGTTGTTTAAATCTAAATCAAGTTTATGGAAATCCAGTTTGATTGTTCTGATAACGATTTTCAATTTGCTCTCTTCGTCTGTAGAACCATCTAGTCCAACAGTCACCTCTACAGTCAATGATGCGGTCAAAGTGAACTCTCTACTAATAGGGACGAACAAAATTGTTTTATCAAAATTACCCTGCACTACAATTTTTGTGACCATCTGTTTCATCCTAATTCCCGTTTCGGGAACAATCTCAATACCAGGACGACCCAGCTCCATGTCAGAGACTCGCAAATTCGTTATTTTGTCGCCACGATCTTTTGTGATATCCGGGATTTTAACCGCATTAGGTCCAATGAGAAACTCTTTCTTGTACACGAACATTCTTTTCTGCAACACCTCCTCAAGTTTATCAATGCCATCGCGGTTGACGATGATTGCTAACGAGGGTACTACTTGTTCCGATAATATGTCGTAATATTTTATCATCGTCTCATCGTCTGGTTATCTTTGAAATAATAAAAGAAAATGTTGTTAACTTTTAAACATTAAACAATGTGACGGCTCCTGTACAAGCTTACGTGTTATTCAAATTTGTTATTAAATGACATTAAGTTATGAAAAATCAAATCCTTATACTAATTTTTCCGGTTCAAAATGTTTTAATTTCCAATAGTAAATTTTCGAGCAAGTGCAAGAAATTATGGAGCATTGCATGACAATTAGTACGATATACTTATATAGAATAACAGTGGAGCGAATTATATGCGGCCAAACATTATTGCAAAGGAAGAACGACACGAAGTACGAACTACGAACGATATAAAAAATTAGCTGCAGCTGTAATATCGGTCACCAGCAATAAGTAATATCTGCAAAGGAGAATGTAATAGTAGTTCTTGAAGGGCGTTTAATCCTCCAATCATAAGCTCCGAATCACACCAACTGTCTAATCAGAGAACTTCCTCAAATTTCAGAATGGTGCTATTACTAAATTCCTTATTTTACTCAAAACTGTATTTCAACCAAAAGAGATGAGACAAGACACTGAGGCCCATGTCTTAAAGTTAACGGTCCTTGTAAATTGTAATATAAGCCATTATAATATAAGGCTTGCTAAAGTCAATGATATTTCATCTGTATAACAATGTGTAAAACTCAATGCGGAACGATTATTGTTCATCTTAGCTATAAGTAGCTATGAAAATCATATGCTAGTACATCACACAGTCCAGCATGTTCCATTATCAGCTTTTAAAAACCAAATTGGCCGCTAGTTTGTTATAAGCGGACTGTCATGATTAGCATTCAGGGTTTAACATGAATAATAATAGCTTATCAATGGCAGAGTAGGTCGAGGAGAAATACACAATACAGGCTAAACTCAAATTTTCTGACGTAAAATGAAAAAGTTTACAAAGCAGACCATAATGATAAAATTAGCAAACATCAAACACTCAAACAGTCAGACATTAACTCATTAAGCTTGTGTAATTGGAGATTGAACTTCTGAATCCTTCTGATCCTTAGTACTACTATTATGTACTTATGTAGTAGATGTACGCTTAATTCTCAGCTCTGATGTGACTTGTGAGACTGCAGATGGACTGAAACTTTGTGTGGTCAAAAGCTGTAACAATCATTGTGTGTAGTTGTCATCAGTTTCTCACCTTGAGCTAGCCACTGATTTAGAATTTAGATCGTATCGAACCTTATTTGAGCGAAAATAATGGAGACGGACATTGTTTTAGAACTTTGCACTATTCTAAACTCAATTTGTTGATAAGAAATATGTTTTATTTCAATTTCGTGAGTCGTGCTGCCCTTTGAGTCACTTTCAGTTCTACTTCTAGTTCTAGAGATAAAAGCAAAACCGTGTCATACTCATATGATCAGGCCGCCCCGTGCGGTAAGTGTAATTATCTCGGTGCACATCTTACTATCTTACTATATATAAAGCGAGACGATATATATTTCCTGTCCCCCTGTTCCAATTTTAGTAGTCACCATTCTAAACAAGTTTTCCCTATAACTAAGTATATATCTTGTCAGAGTTATAACCTCATTTATTTAATGGAGTGTAAGACTTGTAAACAGTCGTATGTCGGTTATACTACCTCAAATCTCCATAAGAGATTCTCTAACCATAAGAGTCACATAAAGAAAGGTATAAGAAGTTGTAAATTAGTTAACCATTTTTTAGATATTGATCATGATTTAGATTTTAGTACCATAGCCTGCTATAATTCCTCACTTAGTAAGCACCTTTCTGTCATTATAGTAGACGCTTTAGTATTTGAGCCTAATATTAGTAAAGCAGACAAAGAAAAGGCTATGGAAGCTAGAGAGGGGTTCTACCAGACCCAATTGAAAACCCTTGAACGGTTTGGGGGTATGAACACCCTTGATAGTAACCATCTACTTTTTAAATCTGCCGGAGCTTAGTTTTAGTTTTAGTATATTTTGTAGATTTTATTTAGTTATACCATTATTCCAGAGACGTGCATATTACATTTTTTACTTAAGTATAAATTTTACAGGTTTTTGTTGTGATTTTAAGTGATTTTCCGAGAATCAGTTATCAGTATTTAGATAAGAGATAAGATAAGAGTACATTTTTAACGGCTTTCAGTTTCTTTTTTAAATTTCAGTTCATCAGATTTTCCCACTGCTTTTAGTTTGTATTTATTCTCAATTGTATATGATTCGTATTTGTTGTAGTTACTTTAATGATATAATTTCTCAGAATTGATGTAAATAAACGATGCAAAGACTTTCGAAGATCTAATCACAACCGCTTTCTTTTATTGTGTAGAAGTCCAGCCATGAAATATATATATATTTATCTGTGCCATTTTACTGACACCACGGCATCAACTTTAACGCGAATTTCTGCAAAAACCGTCAAAGATATACAACTGAAACTTTTTTGACTGGGTCAAATGCTTTAATGGCCTCCAAATCAGCATGAAAAAATAAAAAATTGGCCAAGAAATAGGAGTTTTAGAGCCCAAAATTTGGTACCCCAAGTGGTGTCAAAAACGCGAATTAAATAGGTAATAATTGTTTTAGTCTCTTGAGTCTTGACACCATTTTAGGGTTAGACGGGTTCCTGCTAGTATATATAAAGCGAGACGGTATATAATTATATTTATATGGATGTTTTTATTTGTACTATTTTACTGACACCACGGCATCAACTTTAACGCGACTTTCCGCAAAAACAGGAAAAGATATACAATTGAAACTTTTTTGATGGCCTCAAAATCAGCGTGAAAAAATAAAAAATTGGCCAATTAGGAATAGATGTTTAAGAGCCCAAAGTTTGCACCCCCAAGTGGTGTCAAAAACGCGAATTAAATAGGTAATACTAATAGTTATTTTAGTCTTTTGAGTTTTGATACCAATTTAGGGTTATACGGGTTCCTGCTAGTAGTACTAGTAGTACAATTAAAGAATAATATACTCTTTTAATTTTATAGATAAACTTCTTAGCTTATACTGCCATGGGGATATAATAACGTTAGGGGCCATCTACTTAGGACGTCCGGCAAATAGGGAGGGGTGTGGTTTTGAAATTTTGGACAAATCCGGACAGGGGCCCCCTTTCAGAAAGGGAGGGCCGAGGGGGGTGGTTTCTGAAAATCATATCCGGACGTCCGGAAATTTTGGCAGAATTAACGAAAAAGTATCATTTATTTTAACTCTTTGAATTTTATTTCAACTCTTTGAATTTAATTATTAAATATTAATTTGAGTTGGTTTTATTTGTACTCTTAAAAGTAGCTAGAAATCCGGACATCCGGGGGAGGGGTGGTTTCGAAAATTCGGATACACCCGGACAGGGGGATCGGAGGGGTGGTCTGAAAATCTGCGATTTTGGCAGACCTCCTAAGAGTAAGTAGATGGCCCCTTACAGTTACACTTACGTACAAGACATAACTAATACTATCACAGGCGTAAAATGCCCATATAGCATATAGTGCCCACGAAATATCAGTATTATTATTATAGGTCCCGTAAGGTATTCATATTTCATACCTCTCGTAAAACTAAAAGACTGCTACATCAGACTCAGAGACGAACATAATACTAATAGCAGTATGGCTAAGCTTTCTGACGGTGAATATTAGGGCTTAAGAAATATTTTTCACCGGTATTTTGTCGAGCTGAACATCTTGCACCCTTTGAACATCCTCGATTTGCTTGAACTTCAAAAATGGCGAGCTGGACTCTGGAGGCCACTCTTACAGGTTCTAATCCGACGTATCAGAGCTACTTCAGCTAGTGAGTTATGTCTAATTGAAGACTGAATCTTGAGGAGTCATCTCGGGGCGTACGAAATATTTTCCACCGGTATTTTGTCGAGCTGAAGCTTTGACCTAATAGTTAATAGATATCATTTTAGAGCAAATATACCGTCATAAGTTTCAAGAGCTCAGCATGAAGAATTTACTATATAATACGCCCGTTAATGGTAGTGTAGCATAGGAAGAGACATACAATACAATACAAGGTAAACACGAAATTTCTTACAGAAAATTGAAAAGTTTACAACACAGATTATAAAATTAGCAAATATCATACAGTCGGTGTGCAAAATGTGATCTGTCTCAGGTAATAAAAGTGCTTCATGAGATAATTGTAAAGTTATATACAGTAAAACCCCGAACTACCGCAAACCCAAATTCACCACGGCTATTTCCACCCCAAACATCCACTAACATCCATTATATTATGAGCAATGAAACTCCCGATTTACCGCGTTCTAGTTGTCCCTAAACTCCAGGGTTTTACTGTACTACAGGATGTTCTACCAGTGCAAATATTAGCGTTCACTTTCAGCTGAGGTTTTGGTAGAAAACACTTTAATTTTTAAAGGACGTGTCAATTTGGAGTAGAATATGTAAAACTTGAATTCACGAAAATTTATATAACTGTATCAACCTTCACCAACCAACAACCTGATCAGTAATCAGTAAGCCACTCAATTTGCACATTAAGGAACATCCCTTAACTTAATAGTTACACATTTTGTAAAATATAAATTGGGTGAAAGCAGATTGCTAAACGACACAGGTTCTTTACACAATAATTCCCTATCAAAATATAAATAGCTCCAATACAAAGGATCGTATTATTATATATTCAAATGTATATTTTCTTGGACAGCATATAATAATGTTAATCTGAATGCAGTTTAGTTATCAAAATAAATTATCCGCTTAAGCTTACTCAGCGTATCTACATAAACTTATCTTATTCCTCTTTATTTTGTTAAACATTTCTGAAAAAATCAAACAAACCGAACATTAACAATTTCAGTCGATTCTTGATATGCCTGCCTACCTGCCTAGGTCGGTCCAGATGAAATCTGGAACGAGTTTCGTGTCAACGCATGTCTCCATTTATCTCTATCACTCATGAGCAGACGTATCATGTGGGGCTCTAAACCAGTATCTTCTTGAAGGACGTCCGGAAAGGTCTTGTGTGGTCGTCCTCGATACCTTTTGCCGTAAGATGGTTGCCAGAAAAGGAGTTGCTGAGCAGGTTGGTCCTGTAGACGGTAGACATGCCCTGCAAAACGAAGTCTTCGTGTTTTGATGGTATCAGTCACCGATGGGATATTTCCGTAGAGGACGGAGTTAGGTGTGTGGGATTTCCATGAGATACCAAAGACCCTTCGTAGCATTCGTGTGTAAACACCGTCTAGTGCTTTAGTGTCAGCTTTCTTCAAAGTCCATGTTTCTGCGCCATATAAAAGAACAGGCTCGACTGCAGTTCTGAAAATTTTAGTCTTGATCTTTCTAGACATGCCAGATTTCCAGAAAACATCTAGACTTTCAAGTGCTTTCCATGCAAGGCCTTTCCTGACATTGATGTCTTTGCTGGTTGAAGCGATGTAGGATCCTAGATATTTAAAGTCGTGGACTTCTTCGAGAGGGTTGCTGTTAATGAAGACCCTATCATCCGAGTTAACAGGCCGTGGTAGGTTGATATGCAGGGTATACAAAATGTGATGCCCAGGTAATGAAAACAGGTTATGAACTATTTCAGCTGATGTCCATGTTATGAACTATTTCAGCTGATGTCCAGGTTATGAACTATTTCAGCTGATGTCCAGGTTATGAACTATTTCAGCTGATGTCCATGTTATGAACTATTTCAGCTGATGTCCAGGTTATGAACTATTTTAGCTGATGTCTAGGTTATGAACTATTTCAGCTGATGTCCAGGTTATGAACTCTGTTGTAAAGTCTGTTCTCTAGATGATATCCCTTGTAACCGGTTCGGGCTCGTTCTGCCATCAAAATACTATTTTCAGCCTGAGGAAGAGATTAGTTAAAACCATGATTCATTAAAGATATAAAGTACCGATGGTAATATTTCAAATTTGATTTGTTTGATCTAAAGTCTCGTGATAAGTTAAACTGGGATGAATAGCACGTGACGTTGGTAACCAGGTCAAAGATTTTGTTGGAATTTTTAAACTCATTCGTTGTCTGACTGTGGGAACTATTGATTCTTGACAAACCTGTCCTAACTGATGATACAACTCCGCCATCTCACTAAGAACACACACGGTGATGTAGTTGTCCCGCTGGTCTGGCTGGGTAATGGTATCTGATATCTTAAACGCCTGCAATCAGATATTATTTTAAAAGTGAGATAAGTTAATGGGAAGAGGGCCCGGAAGGGGTCTTCAGAATACCTCTAATCGCTACTTTTAGAAAATAAATAGAATTTTCAACGCCGAAATAATCCCCATCCCCCAATTATATCCAATTAAAAGACTATTAGGGAAAAAAGAAAGCTCCAGAAAATAACCTGTTCAGCTTTATGAGGATTGTGTAAGGTTTTCCATGATAGGCCAGCCAGTAGATAACTAACAGCCAGGCAGGAGGGGGAGAGTTGTTGTGGTCGATCTGAGAAAAGGTTGGGTATTTCTCTTATCACTTATATCACATGTACTGAATTCTTGCTAATTATTACTAATTATTACTAATTAGTTTCAGAGTTCTTTCTTTTGATTGGTCGGCGTCGACTGTAAGCCTTCCTTGCGGTGGCTTAGTTTAGAGTTAGACATCCAGTTTAAACGTAGATTTTACCAAAACTGTAGATACTTACAGAACAAAAACCAAACAGACCCACCAGCACGTGGAACTGATCGACTGTTTTTATAGAAAAAGATAAATATCAACTCACTATCAACAGCTTGAATGAGTTCTTCAGCCTGAGCTTCACTCAGGGTCAGACACTTCCATACGTAGATAATTTCCAGAGTAGCCAGCTTACATTCGTACTCAAGATTCTTAGAACTTGCTAACATCTCGCTCTGAAATATAGCAACTTAGCCAGTTTGATACTACGAATATAATACTATGATTATAACATGGCACGAACACATATGACAGTATTGATCATTGTATTATTGTGTGGCTCCAGCAGGATGATACTCCCTCAGAACAACAGCCTTTAATAGGTCTTACAGAAGTAAAGAAAGGAAACAACGCAGGAGCCTGCCAAAAATTACGTTTTATTGCTACAGTTAGGGTCCAGACGAGATTATGTAATCAGGGATAAAACTAAAACTTGTGTTTGACTTCCGTCCTATATCAGAGGTAAGCTGTGAAAACAAGCTTTGAGCTGGTAAAAGTATCGACCACAATAATTACAGAAGCAGCGATCCCTTCAACATTGTTTCTGGGGCGTGTGTAGCCGAACTAAAAATATCATATTTTATGTTATGTGGCGACCCCGGTAATTGATCTGAACAACACGTTGACATCTGTTTCAATGACAGCATCATAGACGGGGTTAACATTTTCTGAAGAGTGCAGCCAACGGTTTTGTTACAGAGCTGTATAGATTTCCGGCTGATTATAACTTATAATCTGCATAACGATACAGTTAACAGTAGTGCTAAGTGATTTTGTAATAGTTAAATTTGTGTGTAGGTCATATGTTAAAACTGCTGCTCTCGCTTATCAGTTAGTTTATCGTTCAGTTTTCTGCTACCGTGAAAGCGTGAGACGTGAGTTAGGCTTTGCGTGTGTTTGCCGAATGTCTGGAATGGGCGCTTGTTGCGGCACTTGAAAAGCAGCTTCCCAATTCCTATTCATGAGGTTAGAATAACTGCTAGATAAACTTATATGATACTGATTCCTGATCTTTAATTATATTATTTTAATTGTCAGCTTTTATATTATCGTTTCCTGCCCCGGTTCTCTTAAAAAAAAGGTGGTCGAACGGTTCTTGTATTAGAATTACATTAATTCATTACCAGACTGGGCAGGTGGAGAAGCAGAATGGTGTACAGATCAACGTCTTTGGATGGCATGATGGAACAATTTCATACGGGAAACAGAGCAGTCGCACGCTGGATTCAATACCATCAGTTAGTCTCAGTAGACAGACTAGGCTTTGATGAAATACCATTCGTTGCTCCTCAAAAGAAGCTTGCTCTTAATCTGTCTCCTAAGTTAAAGCATAAGATTCGTATTACAGTACCAGCATTATTTGGGTTAGAACTTGTAAAACCCCGGATAATTTTAGATAAACCGATATATTTATGAGCAGCTAATTTAGATTCATCGAAATTGTTAATGTATAGATTCTGGTATGATACACTCAAGGTCAAATATAGTAACCTTAAATTATATTTTACGGATACTGATAGTTTCTTATTTTCTTAACAGTAGATCTGCAATCTGCATAAAGATTTTCAAGAGATGGGTTGTCACTTTGACAATTATCCCAAAGAAAATTACTTATTTAGTAACATTAACAAGGCAGTACCAGGCCTCATGAAAGATAAATGTGCGAGTAAATTTATTTCTGAGTTTGTATATCGGTGAAGATCAACCGACGAAGTACCTTATATCTGAAACAGTTCGTGGTATGGGTTACGAATCCAGAGCCAAACTTAGTTGTCAGCTATTTTCCCTAAACAGAATGATACAAAGAAGCAGAAAGGCAGCGAACAGACATCCCTCTAACCCTCGTGACCTGGGTAATCGACGGTACTTTCAAGTCAGCACCTAATCCCTTCCACCAACTCTTCACTGTCCACGGTCTCTTTCCTGACGGCTGGCACCTCCCCCTTTGCTGTGGACTCCTTCCTGGCAAAACGACGACCCTCTAACGCAACTTGTTCGTTAGAGGGTCGTCCATCGTAGTCCATCCTAATGGACTACGAGTTCGCCATTTACATTTCACAACGCTGTTGCTGCCGTGTGGCCCTATACTATCAGACAAGGATGCAATTTTCACTACAAGAAAGCCCTCCGGAAGCATGTAAAGCAGACCAACATCTGGGTGGAGTATCTAACTGCTAACTCACCTGCTCGGGAATACTTCGCTATGACTGGAGCTATTGCCTACGTACCAGAGACCGACATCCCTCGAACCTGGAGACACCTGAAACCCCTCCTACCTAATAACATTCGACATGGCTGGATATCAACCACAAATCCTAATCTCGCTCTCCACTTTTGAAATCAACACGAAGCCGCCCATATGATGATTCCCCGCTCTTCCATCATCGCAGAAGGATGGCAGTGTGGATTCCACTCAATGTTTTCCTGTTCGAAGCCCACTATTTGGAAGTTCCTCGATCGCCTAAAAGCAGGCCCTTACAGACGCGACGGGAAGAAGACCAAGAGAGAAGGACGAGAGCTTCCTGACCCCCGTGTCCCTAAATGGATCCGCTACGATCAGCAGCTTCAGAGAATTGTAGACGATTACGACAACTTCACCAACACCATGGATTTCCTGAAAGCTATTGGACATTTGACTATGCTTTAGATTTGATTTTATGAGATTGAATTATTTTTTGTGACAATTTTATATACAATTTACTTCAATTACTTACACTATTGTCCAATTTATCAATGTTTGTTTGTTTGTTTGTTTGGGCCCGGACGGTGCCGGTGGTTCTAATGACCATTTACTAAAATACATAGATACAAAATACAATATAGTATAAATATTATAATCAGAAGTTTTATAAATCCTATCCGTCCAAGTTAAACTTGAAGGGCGCTACACGCACGACGAAAACTCCCTTTAATGTGAGCTGAAGTAGACTACTAGTAGAAGAGCTAGTAGCGCTTGAAATTGACAGAACTGAAAACGAAATCTGACAATTGTCGCGAAAACTGACAGTTTTGTGTGCTCAAAGTGTCGAGAAATACTGACAGTGCAAGACTGGGCACACAAGAGTGAGTTAAAACATCCTCCACACAACAAAAACTTGAATACACTAATAGTAATATATACTAATAATATATATAATAATAATCAATTATTAAAAACACACAAGCTCATTCTGCAGTCTTATTAGTCTTATCAGTACTCTTTATAGCACCGTTTCTGATAAAGTGTAGCTTATCAGGCTGCTCAGTTACCAGTTTTTTCATGTCCCTGATGAGTTCTCTTTGCTTGGCTCTCTGTTCTGGAGATCGATCTGGGCTGATAAAAACAGTTTTAAACTTTTCCGTTGCTCGCAGGTTTCTCGATTTAGCGAGAATCTGATTAACAATTGTTGCACTTGCCGCAGTCACTTTAACTGGTCTCACAGCCTTGCCAGGTTTGAGCTTTCCGACTCTACTAGCTTCGATTCTGGGTTTCTCTCCGATTGCTGAGAACACTTCACTGACCACGGTGCTGAGCTCCTCATTGTCCTGCTCCGATAAACCAAAAATCATCAGATTTTTGTTTCGGTCTTCCTCCTGTACCACAGTTTTCACAGCTTTCTTGATCATTTCAGAACTGACAGGCTTCTGAGATTCTGGACAATTCGCCTGTAATACCGAGCTGAAGGATTGGAATTCAGCCTTGACAGACTCTCCGACTGACGATTTAACTGACGTCTGCAACGATTCCAACTGTTCATTTTTGCAGGCTAGTAGTTCTGACTGCAGCTTAATGATGGTCTCCTGTGTCTCGAACATAAGATGTTTAACTGAGTTTGAGGCCATCTTGTAGTCCGTGGATACGACACCAGTGAACTCCTCCAAATATCTTAATGCATCGTGCAACAAGTCACACGCAGTGTTCTTGTTCATCTTCTTCACGCACGAAGGGGATAGTTGCTTCATTGCTGTGATCTCCATCTCGTACATAGCCTTGCTGAGAAGTTCAACTGAGTCACCCCTTAACATGTTGATCTCCTTTTCACCATACTCGCTGGGCGGGATGGTCATGGTCGTGTAACACGGTGATACACAAACCACTGTAGCTGCACGTTACAATCAACAGAGATAAGCACTAAGATAAGAGAGTAAGAAAAGAGCAACGTATGCAATTAGTGTAATACTGAACTGTTTAGTGTAATACTGAACTGATTTGTGTAATACTGAACTGATTTGTAATACTGAACTGTAAAATGAAAATATACCGAGTAATAATTCAGATCATGTCTCTAATTGGAAATGTGTCGTATTCAGTGAATCAATGCTGCATATTCGTTGCAGTTCAGCCTTTTTTAATGTAGTCCCAGATAAATGTTATCTCCCAACACGACAGCCTAACAAACAGGTCTTACGGAAGTAGCTGAGAGAATCACATCACAGGACCCTCAAAAATACTGTTTATTTTGCCATTTCAACAAAACCAATTCACAAGATATCCCGATCCCCGATTTCTTATAGCTACGCCCAAAAACTTTGCTTGCGTTCTGCTATGATAATGCTATACACACATAAGCAAAGGTGGACAATGACACTCATGCAAGATAAATGGGGAGATTATACGATCTAGGACTGCTCCTTTGTCATCCAGGTGCAAACCAGCCCACGATTACCACAATATGAGAGTAGGAATGAGGGAGTGAGATTTGTCCTCCACAGAGCCGGATTAAGTCCATAAACGTGATGTTCCAGGTATTATAGTGAGATAAGGCCTGAAGAATCCCATTATTAAAACTCTCTGTAATTATCCTGGTGATTGGGCTTTTACTTTCTCGTTCACGCAAAATTGCAAGAGATCAAATTATGTTATCAGATTTAGATATTAGTTAAGGCATCGGGAGCTCAAAACTTGTAAGCACGAAGGGAAATGAAGCAGCTAAACGGGGCCTACATAAGATTTCAAGTAGAACTTCAAGTGTATTTAGTACATGGCATAGCTTTGCAGGATACTAGTTCGTTTACATACAAGAAAAATGATACAGTATTGAACTAGTAACAGTTGAACCCAGTGGCGTAACGAAGGGCCCCGCTGACCCCGCTGTGCGGGGGGGGGGGGGGGGGGGGGGCATCTTAGGGGGGCGCAAAATCGTCGTTAGAATGTGCCAGGACAATTTTGAAAAACTTAACTGAGGTACTAGCAAAACTGCACGTTTTGTTCTAGAAACACGCATTTTTAAAGATTTTACCGGCGTATCCTCTAAAATCACCTAATTTGTTCAATTTTAGGGAGTGGCGGCAAAGGGGGCGCCAAAAGGGGATGGGGCGCCAACAGGGGGGCGCATTTTCGGCGGGGGGGGGGGGCGCCAACAGGCAACGTTACGCCACTGGTTGAACCCTGATTTGCCTGCGATATATAACAGTTGACAGCACTATAAACAATTAATTTATTGATCAAGAAGACTAACTTTCCGAATTGTCGCTGAGGCACTAACTGATTATCAAGCTCATAAAACACGTACCTTCCTAGAGCAGTAAGTGTCTAGCTCGATATTTACAGTCTTCTTGATTCTGCCCGGTAACCCTGCTAGTATCGCTCTACACGCAGCAACTGAACCTCCACTCGCTCCCATTGATACTGAAATATACATAATGTCAGAATCAGTCAATAGTATAATAGATTACATGTATCATAGGACTATTATAGGAGTGGAGTGATTTGTCTAATTTAAGGTGGACGGAAACAGCACTGTGGTGAATCAGTTCTACAATCTAACCGATAATATTGTTTCGAACCTCAGAAGACAGGGATGAAGATTTAGCACTCACAAAATGTATAGTACGTGATTGTAAGATGTTTGTGTCATCTAGATTCTAGCTATCTAGAGCAGTGAGCTGGTAAGCACTTGAAAATTTTAGTTCCCGCGGCATGCATGATATAATATAATACGTGAAACCAACCATGCGCGCGCTCCACCATGTGCGTTTCTCTTATGCTGACATGTATAAAATTTATTACCGCGCCTGACGTCGTTTTATCACCGGAAATTCTGCGATATATTATCCCCACAAATATACAGATTTGAGGTCAAATCTGAAATCGAGGAGGAAGTAGCGAAGTTATACCTAAACTGCATTTGGTTGTGCATTAGAATCTTGAAATGAGTACAGACAAATAATTTATGAGCAGTGGTGTACATGCACGTCATTTGACGTCAAAGACTACCAGCTAGGACTTAAGAGGGAAGTGGTACCGGAAGGAAGTACAAATAAATTGGAGATTAAACTGAGAACTGAGGTAAATAGATCCTGTGACCAATTCAGAACATTTGGCTCATGTTATTTACAAATCATTTCTACGCTGCGAATGCTTCTTTTAAGATTTATGTGATGTTCATGTTATGTAAGATTTAATAACAGCTACATGTATATATAAACAGTTTATATGTCTATAAGCTTACATATTTATCTGTATGCATATTGTGTATTGTGTAACTTACTGGCGGCTAGGTAACCGTAAAATCCTTTCGACCACCGTGCTTCCGCCATTAAACTGAAAATATACATTCTTTAAACATTTTTGTTTAATATATCAAGTGCAAAATCAAGAAAATTGTTGTGATCACAAAATTTACGTATATCAACAATATGAGTAAATGGATATTTGCCAACTGTAAATTATCACATACTCTAGGAATATTTCTGAGGCTTGAGTCCAGTTCCAAATAATTAGCTGGCACCAGCCTGAGATTAAGCTTTATCAGGATTAGCAGAAAATTTACTAACTAACTAAATGTTAACATTGAATCGGACATGTGAATTATATGAGTAATTTAATGGCCTACAGTAAATGTAAGCAAAAAATTTAGCTCATATTAATAAGGTAAGGATATCGTGTTATCTAACATTCTAGCTAACTTAAAATGATAATTTAACAAGATTAAGTTACCTATTTCATAGTAAGCCATCAACTTGCACTCTCTAAGATGTGCCGCTTTCACTGCTGCTGCTTGAAACAGCTCTAGAGCACCTTCCACATTACCCTGATGAACAGCCAATTAGAAATCAATTAGAAATCAATTAATTTTACAGGCTAAAATAAGAGTTCAGTCATTAAGTCTGTATTTTAAAATTGGGTTGACTTATGTCCCAGTACTCGGGACAATGTTATATATAAGATAAGATAAGGCTGAATACTGGATGGAGTAATGAAATATGGGAGTTTTGCAGAAAAGTACATCAGTTCATTATATAAATGATATTTAATCCTTAGCTTGTTAAGCTAAAGGTTTCGGTTTACAAACAAGAAGGATGTCAATTTAACATGTTCATGAAGCACTTTCTACATAATGTACAGTCCTTATTATATGTATGTGTAACATAACCCCAATGACTACTTGGACTGAGTATACAATATACATTCTCCATAATTCCATTTTAACGATACAATAACTGCAACTAAAAAATGTGTGATTACTGCAACTTGTCAGAATTTCCAATGAGAAAATAAAACCAGGCACACTGAAGAGAACCGAGTGCAGTCATGTTTACGACTCATACGAGTGCAGTTAAACAGCTAAAACATGAACAACATAAGAAGTACGAAATATGAACGATATAAAAAGTACAAAGCATGAAACATATTACAGGTGAAGTGTACACTGTACAGGTACACTTCAGGTCAGAAGTTTTGTCATGTTAGAGAGTTAGAGGTTGTGTGTACCTGAAGTTTTGTCATAGTTCCAGAAAAGTAAAGAGTTATCCAGGTGTCCCGCAGTTCCGGTCCTAAAGTCTGATCTATAATCTTCTCTCCTTGGTTTATACCTAGGTACACACACGTTTGGTGTTATTGTTTGTTTAAGAGTATAACTGGAGCGACATTTCAGCCTTCAGGAGGAAAGCGAATATTGCAGTGGAAGGTCTCTCTTTATAGTTTATCGGATAAACTGCGGTTCATACAAAGAAATAGTAGCCAATTGAGTTATAGTAGTACGAGTTGTTTTACCTGATACGAGGAGCTGAGAGTTGGAGATGAAGGTAGGTCTGAGGGAGACGTGGTACCATAGCAACGTTACACTGAGAAATGAAAGACTGGAATAAATCAACCGTTATTACACTATATTTGTTTATCATTGAGAAACCTTAACTTCAACGTAACTAAACTGCTTGAAATAACTAAAAATAATAGTACACCGCCGCAATGTAACTCCTGAGTTACAGTTGTCATTGAACTAATTAACTTTGGTCGCAAAGTTAAGAGCACCAGATTCACGTACGTTGTTAAACAGGTTCGTCATTAAAAAAGCCACAAATTCTCTTAAAATACAAATAAATTGTGACTCTCACTTCGTCCCCAACTATCATTATCAAAAATGATTCTCAGAATCATCACTAAATACCCAGAATAAGCTGAAAGAACTACCTCGCTAAGGTAGATCTGAAGTTAGGAGAGGATTTACTGACTGTTCGGAGAGAAGTAAGACCCAGATATCTGTTACCATGGAAACCAAGCAGGTTAACTACCCGTAACACAGTAGGTGGGATCAGGGATAAGATCAGGTGGAACAATCCTGTGTAAGAGTCACGTGATAAGTTAAATAGTCACGTGATAAGTTAAATAGTCACGTGATAAGTTAAATAGTCACATGATGAGTCTGTGTATTGAGTAAGCAGTTCACATGATATTAGTGGTGATAGAGATGGGATCTAGACTACAGTGTTCGATATTTTAAACTTTTTAAGATTCTCAGATTTCCTTCCCGGACTCAAAAATTTAGATGGTTATGTTGTGAACTTTCAGATATATTACGGAGGGTGTTCTATTGCTCAGTCACGTGACTAATCGACGAAGATAATCATTTGAAACAAAAACCAGGTAAAAATTTCAAGTAAACAAGTAAGTAACTCATCACTGATAAAGTTAGTTTCATGTATCAAGTACGGATGGTCATACATAAATTCGTTAGAAAAAGAGGTTGAGTAGACAGAATTGTAGAATTAAATTATGTTTGAAAGAGTATAATCTCCTCATTTGTAAAGATAACAGCGGTATTTTACCGTCTTTGATACATTTTTTAGGACCAAATTACCTGCAGCAAATGTAATACAATCTGCCCCCATATTTTTACAATTCATGTATAAGTTCAACACTTTGGATATTCTGCAAGAGAATAAAAGGAGAAATTTGATAATGTTACTTTTAGTTTTAGGTTGTATTTTTGGATTATTGGACAATAAGATTACACGCAAAACTGCTCATTTCACTATTTCGGTAACATAAAACGCAATTACAAATAATATTATGTGTTTAGGAATATTCTGGTTGAGGGTTATAACATGGAGTAATTTCCATTTTCCATAACAATAATTGTTAGAAGAATAAAAACAAAAATTTTGTAGCTTTTTGTTGTTAAAATTTACAATATCACGACTAACGATAAATTTTAGGATTTGTTAAGATAAGAGTATAATTTATAAAACGTACCATATCCAAATAGAGACATTACTTTTAGCTGTTTGAGATCTTTTATAGCTGGCACACATGTGTCTTCTGAGACAAAATGTTAGCATATTGTGATAAATTATAGTGTCAATTGATCAATGGTCATTCATGTGTCTGGGTTATAAATATCAGATTAAACTGTAATAAATTGGGAATTTAACCCATGTTCATACATAGCCTCCTCTTGAAATATTTCAAATATTTCAAACATTTCAAACATTTCAAACATTTCAAACATTTCAAACATTTCAAACACTTCAAACATTTCAACTCACTGCTGTCAAAGAAGCTCTGGAAGTCCTCGACTAGATCAAAAGACTGTAGGAAGTTATCTTCAGCTGGATAAGGACGGGAAGTGTCTTTTGTAGTGGAATCACATTCCTCATCGCATTCCTCTGCTATCAAGTCATCTAGAGAAGGGAAATTAGTTCGTCTCAACTTTCAGTTACATTTCAATAAGACAGGTCTGAACAGTGTCTACACTATAGGGTAATTAAGCTGATTGGTTAGTGGGAACTAGGTTCAATTGGGTTCAGTTGTCGGTCACCCATCGGCCTGTTTTTGTAAGTTAGTGTAAGTTTGACAATTTAATTATTTAAAATCTTCCCCTACATTATGTAATATCATGTTTGATTACAAATACAACCAACACTAAAACTTGGCAGTTAGGTTGAGTTTAAATTATTTTCCTCAATCGGATTGTTTTCAAACAACTATCCTGATATAAATATAAGTCAATAAATACACCGTGGATATTGAGTTGATCCCAATGATTGATACAGTACTCTATCATGTAGAAGGCACTACATACAATTAATAAGCACTAATAATATGAACAATAGTAAGCCAAGTACGTTAACTAACACAGCTAAATAAATGTAACGGCTAAAATTAGGAGATTTCTCCGAATTGTGGATCTCTCGAGAATGAGTGTGTCCGAGGGACTAAGGCTTTAAATTTAAGGATTATTAAAATGAATTTCTTCTAACCTAGTTTAGTACTGTTGATGCCAGCATTCTCACACAACTCCACAATCTTGAGTTGTGTTGCAGCTAGAATCTTCCAGGACTTCCTCAAATTCATACCTGAAACAAGTGAGATATACCCTTCATATTCTAAATTAAAATTAAGTTTAAAACTGCAACAACAGCTTAACAGGGAGGCACTCCCTGGGAGGTATACATTGAGGTGTATTCTCAAAATCATAAAAGCTTCGCTATGTATGACATGTAAATTGTAAAGTAATAGGTATTATTAAAAATATTATGCAACTTCAGTTATATTAGTAGCAGTGCTGATATTTTTGCTAATCATATTGCTGAGTAACTAATCAAACTCCTGAGTAACTAATCAAACTCCTGAGTAACTAATCAAACTCCTGAGTAACTAATCAAACTCCTGAGTAACTAATCAAACTCCTGAGTAACTAATCAAACTCCTGAGTAACTAATCAAACTCCTGAGTAAATAATCAAACTCCTGAGTTACTAATCAAACTCCTGAGTAACTAATCAAACTCCTGAGTAACTAATCAAACTCCTGAGTAACTAATCAAACTCCTGAGTAACTAATCAAACTCCTGAGTTACTAATCAAACTCCTGAGTTACTAATCAAATTCCTGACCTATCATTTATACTGACAATTTGATTTCTTGTTTAATATCAAATTGTCTCATACGGAAGAAAGTTTTGGGATAAATCAGGATATGTTTGTGATTCAGTCATCCCCCCTCCCTCGTTTACATCACAGAAAATGATAAGTTTATAGCAGTGTTATCTACCTGCTTTCAAGTAGTGCTTGATGCAGCGCTTAACCGCCATCTTCATTACAGCAATCAACAGCAATGCTTCTGCAGTCAGGACCTGGAGAAGTGTAATCAAATTAGGTTGATGAATGTCGGAAGACAATCTTTTTGAATGCGGAAAATATTGCGATTATGTGCGGAGAACGGCTAATAGCGTGATTCCACATCCTCCCCACTTATATTTTTATATGCCACCCCTGTGTCTAACAAGGCGGAATCAGTTTGAGGTATTTTTTAGATATGCTGGCCTTAACGTTTTAATTTGGGTTAGAAACGACATCTGGGTCCCTTATACCCTCGCACAAGATTATTCTCAATTTTCTTGTTGTGTTCCACAACGATACTGTACAAATTAATACAATAATTAAGTAAGTGGTCAAATTGAAAATAAACAATTGTTTCATCAAATAGTTCCATTGAAATTTAGACAAACGTCTTTGTCTCACGAGTCGTGGTTTGGCCAGATAAATCGTTGCTTTGTTTAAAGCAGGCTTGTCCGCCGCCGCCGAACGCCGCCGCCGCCGGGTGATTTTGCCACGCCGAACGCCGCCGATACACCCCGGCGTACATCGGCGTACGGCGTGCATTTTCTGACTTCAAAATAATTCTGTCTTCATTTGAAGATATCAGTGTTACTGATAGCGATTAGCGGCTAGGGGCAACAAACACATGATACACACCTTTAGCTAACTTAACAATATTGATTATCAGAAGAACTGAGCAGATACCTACTCATAAGTTTGACTGAAGAAGAAATTTTACAATTCGAACTTTTAAGATTTTGGGCCGATAGGCAAAAAACTTTCCCAATACTCTCAAACATAGTAAGAATAGTGCATTGTATACCTGCCAGTAGTGCGGAAATTGAAAGAACCTAGTCGGCTGCAGGTTTAATTCTTTCTAGTCAGCGATCTAGAATGAATGTTAAGAATTTCAAATATACACTGTTTTGTTCTAAAAACTATGATTTTGTTTCCAACAAAAAATATTGAGAGATCCATTGATTTCGGCAATGATTTATTGTTTATATATTTTACCTTAATTAAAATAATTGTATCAATTTGTCTCAACTTTTATTTGATAGCAGATAATACCATAACAATATACCAACATCATTTGTCGAAGTTAAGTCTAAATTACCCAAATTAAGTACATGATCATATTCATATTTCATAGACCTCAATTTAGTTGGCCTTGATTTCACGGCTCACGCCGGCGTACGCCGCCGCCGCCGGTGTAATTTTAGTGAAACGCCGCCGCCGATCCATTTAGCCACGGCGGACAAGCCTGGTTTAAAGTTGGTAACAATACAATAAAATTCTATTGTAAGACTTACTTCATTCCCAACAAACTTCATACAAATAAGTGATTCAATAGAATCTAGTATTGTACTATCTGAGCTGTACTTTCTATTAATTGTTCGTTTCAAATGTTGTTAATTTTTTTTAATTTACAAGGTTAGGACTGTTACTGGTAACCGTAGAATATTGTATCCCAACAAACGAGATGTATGGAGCCTATTCTGATAGTCAGTTCTTAACACCGAAAATGAGCATGCAATGGGATGTATCATGGGATTCCATCGGAAGAGAATGTATTATATATATTCCAGTAGTTACATTTAAATCGATGATATTGATGGAAAATGGGATAAAGTTGAACTCCTCCGATTCAGAAAGCCTGAACAAAGCCAGCCTCATGACCCTCACCACAGCTAATGTCTTGTTATCTATATGTTGTATTGTCCTTAGGGCTTAGCGTCATAATGGCATACTTCAGGGTTAAAACTCACACCAACAAAAAATTAGTGCATGTCTTGTATCTCCAAAATGGACTGGCAGATTTCTTTGTAGGATTAGGAGTTCTTTTACAAAGCCCCATTCTTTATCTGATGATCTCGGAGGGAAGTGGAATGTCCTACATAACGGTCCCAACCTACATCAGCTATTTTTTGTTGGCTGTTGCTATCAGGATGAGTGTCTTCATGAACTGTGTGTTGGGTGTCGTCCGGTACATACAAATCGTAAGACCGCTACACAGAATAAATTGAAAAAGCTCTTACCCTGGGCACAGTTAGTTACATGGTCTCATGGATGATTATTGTTGCAACAGACTTGTGGCAGTTCACTAAAAGTAGGAGGATGGACAACAAGGTTAACTTGATGAAGACATTGGTTTTAAAAGGTGAGCCGGGTTTTGGGCTTGTTCTTCTAAGCATGCATAACGAGCAGTATGCTGCAAGCTATACCGCTTATCAACTTGGAAATCTTATCCAGTATATTTTACCGACTGCTTTACCGACGGTGCTTTGCTTTCTTCTCATGATATTGCAGTTGTGCCACATGCCAAGAAAGCATTCTCGTGGGAAAGGCTAGCTGGACCATCTTTCTATTGACTAGCATTTACGTGAGTACAGCAGCTGTGTCCATTATAACATGGCTAATAGAAGATGGCAGAAGAGGATACCTAGGCTCAAAGAGTGAATACGAAGATTTGATGGAAGAGGGAAGAACCTCCACACCCTGGAGTGATCTGGTAATGACATACTTCTCCCTGTCGACCTGCGCACTGATCTGTTCCATCCTCACCCCACTCACTCTCCTGTTGAGAGGTACTGGTCCTGCTTCAACTTTGCTCACCCCTGCAGATTTCGTCGATTTCAGGTGCCGACAGGACCATAAAAATTAAAAGCAAACATACATTTTTTCCCTTAAAATCGTGCGCTTTCTGCACAAACAATTGGCTTCAAATCCAAATTTGAACAAGAGATTTTTCACTTCCTCTCGATAAACTCAATTTACAACCCAAAATAAAGTCTCAAAGGGGAAAATTACTCAGGTCAGGATTGTAGGCAATGATTATGCCAAACCATTCATTTTCGTAAATTCATTAAACTTTCAATTTAGCCTAAAACACCCTATTTCGCAAAATTTTACCGGGGGCTGCGCCCCCCAAGCCCCCGCCAATGGGGTCCGCCCCTGGACCCCGCTTGAGGCTGCGCCCCCAGACCCCTGCCACAGTATGCAGCTTCGCTCGCCGACAGCCCCCCCCCCCCCCCCCAAAGAAAAATCCTGGCTACGTGCCTGAGCAAAATATATGTTTAGGGCTTTTCAGATGATTTGGCTCCTTGACAGATACCGACGTACGCGCCACCCGACTACCATGAGCCTCTTAACGGTCAATATGTAGTTTAGGTTTACCTGGCCCGTAGGATACAAATGTGCCCAAGGAGAAAAAAAGCAAACCTAAGAAGATTTCTCGGGAACTTAAAAGTTCACCTCAAAACGAAATCTGCACCTATGACTTTGCTAGGCAGATTTTCACCAAATCAAATACCTATATCACGCTAGAACAAAGAAAAATTAAATGTCAAACTCTTAAGCTCTCAATATAACCATTGCCAGCATCGCTCCATTCTAAAATAACCTTCAGAGAGAGAGATGGTGATAAAACTATGGCTGGGATGACTGGCAATGACTTTTGGAAAAACATTAAATTACATTAAAAGTACAATTATTATGATTTCTTTTGAGGAAGATCAAAATTAGGACAAAATGAGCTATGTTCACTTTTCTTTTGAATTTTTCAAGTTTTTGTTTTTACTGTTATATACTGTAAAATTTTGTATTAAATGTTGAAGAGTTGGTATGTTTTGATTTTTGGAAATGTTACTTGAGGAAATATATGATTTTAGGGAATATTTTCGGGAGAGTTCACGCTTGCGGATCCAAGACCAACTGTGGTTCTGTGTTTGAGACTTCCTGTTTACGTCCTTGATCACTAATCTCAAGGATATCAATTGGCCGGCGTTTATAATTCATCTTAGGCAATCCTTACATAATCTCCGATAATCTATAAACTCCTTTGAGTGAGTTTATAATCGAGTCAAAAGGTTTTGCACAGAAGTTTTTATCTTTGTTGTAACTTTTTGTATTTCTTATTTCCATTCGATAATTTCTTCTCCATCACTGAACTTGTTTCATTATTATACAGGGTGGGCCAAAAGTCAGTGTGCAAACGTTGGGTCTTATACCTCCGCCGTGTTTTATATTTGAGAGCTGTTGCTTTGCAGATGGCATACTGTACTTACTGGTTCGAGGATTCCGTCGTCAAAATTTGAAAATTCGAATATTTTAGACCACGCCCATTCAATATTAAAACACCTATATTGTTTTCTCTGAACATGCTGAACACCTAATTTTTTCAGAGACGGTAGATTATTAAATGTTGCAGATGATCTGAAAACATGAGGCAAAACGGATTAGAAATGACGAAGTTATCAAGCATTTTCTGTATCTCGTTAACAAAATTGACTGGGTGATTATGTGACACCGTGACACGACACCTTAATTGGGCACCCTTAACAATTCCCATAATGTTTAACGGGGTAGTTAACGGGGTCACCTTATCACGTGATTAGGTAAACCAATCACCTGATCACACGTAATGAATAAACTCGTTATGCTTCATATCTCGGTCATCTGAGAAGCTACAGTTCTAATTCTTTCAGGACAAACGTAATTCGAATGGCCAAACACAATTCAATATCATTTAGCTTGATCCGACTATCCAAACTATCAAATAAATGTGAAAATAACCCTCCATTTGAAAAAAATGAACGCGAATATTTTTCGAGTTGACAAATTCCTCGAACCAATTGGGCACTCAGTGACTGAGCTATTAAGGCCAACGTTTGCACACTGACTTTTGGCCCACCCTGTATAATAATAACATTAGGTATGCCATGCCATTCGTGTTGCATGACCAGAGCTCAAATAGTTATATTAAACCCCAAGGAACTCTGACTAGTGACTGTATTTACTTAAAGCTGTTGCAGGGAAATTTCATCCAGTTTAATTTAAAAATAGTATAGATTTGAACGGTTTTCTTTGAATTTCTCACTTTGAGGACTAGTTTCTCCACAGGAGTACCAAACATCTGATGCTCCAGTTGGAGCTTGAGGAGCATGTTATGTGTCTCTTTGACATAGCTGTATGATTCCTTTATTGCTTCCTCATTCCAGCAGCTTACTGCAACCTGATAATTAAACCAGTGAAAATTGAGTCCATTCACATGTCTGTTCATGTATAATATGGTACACACAATTACAACAAAAACTAATCAAACTGATTTCACATTGCAAACACCCTTGGGAGTCTAGCTTGCTTGTTGATTCTAAGTGGATTGTGTTAATAGCACATTCACAGTACTCAAAATGATAATCTGCCTCCCAATCTGACATACATATAAAATGTATTATATATAATAAATGAAACAAAATGCATCAATCAAAAAGGCCCAGACAATCTTCCATTACATAAGGCTAAAATTAGGTTCGGGGTTTTCAAATAAGAGCAGTGGGTCTTCTGAAAGTATCTTCATTTTTGATAACTTCTGGGCAAACTGGAACACTATCCTTGTTTTTAAAACTCACAATGCATTTCATGTAACAGCAAGCGATTGATGTCTTTGGATTATACGGCCTGAAATGCAATACAGTTTAGCCATCCTTACTTATCAACATAATATGGTAATTATCAAAAGGATTAATTACCATACATTTTTTATTAAAACTGTTACTACTGAGACTAGTAACTTTGGTGAAAAATCTTTTAAAGTTGCTCGTCAGTTATAGTAAAGAATGCCGTATAAATGAGTTCCAACTATTTTTCTTCGAGCTCCGGCTATTATAATGCTTGGATTTGCAGATGAGGATGAATGAGACTGAGCTTTTCGATTTTACAGTGTGACATATCATGAAATATAATGAAATTACTTACCCATGATTCTTGTAGAGGGTGTCAATGGTTTGAGGACCACATTCTTTGAAGAAAGACACAAAAACATCTTTTATTTTTGATTCACATTCCTCCATAAACCTTGGAAAATCATTGTTAAGAACACCTTCATTTATATACACTATACATATATGATGCTATAACATTATACATTCTTTTCGTGGTAACAATATATGAAACATTGTCGATGCTTGAATACATTGACATGTCACAAAACTGACTGTTGATAAATGTTTCTGGCCACAAGCTGTCACACAGGAAGTAAAATGGAGGAAAATTACACTGTAGTTTAGACTATTGCATATTCATCATACAATAATACAATTGTCCTTTGTTTACTTTTGTTGCTAAATTTGTATGCAAAAGTGACACTTTAAGGAGAATAAATGTAGTGACACAGGCTATTCAACTCCTGCTTCCGATGACAATGTGTTCAACCTGGTGTCATGCTTGAATTGGTTTTGGACCTCTTCATGCTTTTGATTTATTCATTATTGTTATTTGGTATTATGAGCTAATATGTACATATATATACGGTATCTAAAAGTTAAGTGTATAGCGAGCATATTTAACAAATTTTAAGCAATAATGTATTGCGAGCAGCTGTAACTTAAATATCGCATAAAAATCATATAACTCAAAACTAAAATTTTACTGGAATATAGGGAAAACTAAGATAAAGTTAATGTCAGACTCGTCGCCACTCTCAGCAGTCAAGAAGGGCTCATAAAAGCTTAACAGCGCCTGGGTCCGTTCACCAACTGTGCTAATGTGAGTGGCGGTGTAGTAAGACCCATTTTAACAGCGTGTATATTGATGAAATACAAGCGCGCTAGCTGCTAGCATACTTGTATCATTTAATTTTTGATTATTTTTGATTTATATATTTATTGATTATGTATTGAATTGGCGATAAATAATAAAATTGTCTTTTCTCTCAAAAAATTGTCTTTCCTCTCAATACATAATATATTGAAAATATTGTGTTAAAGTGGCCGTTCAAAAAGGAAATGTACCATGTGATGTGCAGGCTCTTGAAGTAGCTTCAAAAAACTTTCTGGGTACTGACACTAGCTTGGGTGAAATTTTGACATCTTACATATGAAATTGATGACACATGCAATTTATTGCAGCTTTTTTGCCATGCCAATTTCGAATTTTTAGATAATTTTCAGTGTTTTACTAATCAAAATTTTACTGGGCAGCGCTCAGCCTGTCATTCCGCCGAATCTTTATATTTATGGACATTATAGCCTGAGGTTCCCAGGTAAATCTAAATCATAAGGTAAATGGTGTAGATCTTGAAATACGTGGGGACCTCATAGAAGTTTCTAAAGTAACAAGTGATTTGACTAATTATGGATCGGGATGTTTAAAATTGGCAGATCCGGTCTTAATCTTTTTTTAACCAATAGATGTAGTAGAAGTTTAACAAAAATCAAGAATATCCAGAAGTATTTTCTCCCGGAGCCAGTTATATATTTCATATTGGAACAAACTCCCTCCGAACGTCAAGAACTCTGTAACAGTTTTAGGCTTTAAAATTAAATTAGAATGATTTAAGAAAGATATGATTTCTAGAAGTATTACAAATTATTGCTTTTTTAGAATGTTTCCAGTTTCTAATTAAGTATTGATAAAAATTGGGGGATCCAGTTATATCAGTGCAGTAATAAAAAGAAACATAACAATTATTTTTGGTTTCATCCTTGTGTGGCAAATAAGCGTTTTATAAATTTTTATTCTACTGGGTAGTTTGATTAAGTTTTTTGTTTTTAAAATAGGATAATGTTTTGATAATTTTAAAGATATTGTATTTGATAAATAATTAATGTAAGTGAGGAAATATATACTGTAAATTTTTATAAATAGTGCGATGTTGACCGATGTTGACCGACATGTTTACTTGTCTAAACTTTTTCGAAGTAGCGCGTACCACTTTCTTCACAAAATGGCTGGCCGAGGTAATTGCTGGATGATAATTAATCACTCTACACTCGACTGTCCACTGTCACGTGACTTTTTTAACCCGTTCTCTAGCTGGTCCTGAACGACTATTCGAAACTATAACTAACCCTTTAATCTGATCCCAACTGCAACCCTATACTAACCCTAACCCAATCCTTAACATAATATATGCTGAAACCCTAACCCTAATGTCATGAGGGTGATTCAGAATCAGCGTTTGAATATACATCGATTGAATTAGGTTTCAACTGTCGGGGACCTTGATTCACGATGTCAATCCTTCGCATCTCGCCGATCTGCGGTTGCAAGAAGTTAAGCATTATTTGATGCGCGCGCGACCCAGTAGTGCATCGCGCTACAACACGCTCGGTAATTGCTACGAAATATCACTAACCCATGTAGGGACCCGGCCCAGGCTATTATATTTATGTTCATAATAATATAATAATAGAGATTCGACAGAATGACTTGTCAGTTGTCATATACATATACGCGCGTACGTTGTATGACCCGCCGCGCACGAGTGCGCGGCTCCCCTGTATCGTCAGGACGACCATGGGTGTCACAACGTGATACAAAGAATGACAGGCTGAGCGCCGCCGGCCCAGTAACTATAAGTACAGTATCGTATAACGAAAGCCACCATGTATCATGGCGAAAGCAAGTTTAACTTTAGGTCTATAATTGATAATGTGTGACAATTTGATGATGTGAATAAATGTGATGTCATAAATTAATTTACTTTTATCTGTACGTACGTACATGAAAAAGATTTGGGGTAATGTACTACCTATTAAGTATAATAGGCCATAGCTAGCTCCCTGCTTCGAAATGAACAGATGATCAAAGCATTCGCGTTCGTTCGATTTTTATTCTTTAAGCATTAAGGCAAATAATTGTTATTGGAGACCACTATTTACCCTTTTGTCTTTTTTCATTTTGAAGGATGTACGGACTTCGCCCGTTCGCCGCGCTTCGACGCGCAAACTATCAATTATCATTTTTACTTCTCATCTAATTTCGGCCAGCACAAAATTCTTGAAACAAATGCGTATTATATTGAGTAACCTTGATCATTGATCCAACTTTAATAAAAATAGGTAAGCTTACTCATAAACTTACAATTGAAAGTGTCCGAAAAATTTAAAGCATATCCAACCATCATGATCAGACACTATGTTACAGCTAAAAGCAGCGTATTTTGCCCCATTTTGTCCCATTTTCGGACAGTTGTGAAAGCCCTATTGGAAAGTCCTCACAAATTTTTAGAATGATCTCATTCAAGGAACCGAAGATATAACAGAATAATACGACAAAAATCAACGAATTTCGTCAAATTACGCGACTTTTACACCTACTTTATTTTGCTCCAAAAGCCCCGTACCATAAAATATGGCACTTAAGCGAAACTTACTGATCATTCCAAAAAGGTATAACAAATTTGGTTCTGTGAAAATTCTCACAGTCTCTTATAGAAAACAATGCATGGTACAAAAATTTTGAAAATCCGGACAAGTTTATTTTTATCGTGCACCCCCTAATATAATACAGGGGGCTAGCGGCGGGTCATATAACAACGTATGACAATATCTGGGAGGGTTGACAATTTGACATCGTCAATTATCAACTTTTCATTATACATATTCAATATCAACTTTTCATTATACATATTCAATATTACAGGTTTTATATTATTACATTATAATTTACCTAGCTGGAGACCCCAGGCTATTATGTTCATAAAACATAAAGATTCGGTGGAATGACAGGCTGAGCGCCACCAAGTAAATTATAATGTGTTACCTTGTTAATGTAGCTATATAATTATGAATTATGCCAAAAATCATCCTATACAGTCGGTGCACGCGCGGCTCACTGTTGATGGCGCACTACCTACTTATATTATTACATAGACTAGTAGTAGTAGTAGTATTGAATTTGAACAGAATTTTGTTATATCATATATACCTTTATATTAGACACCAGAAACAAAACATTCTAAACAAAATTGAGCAGTGCCGAAATCATTTACAATTAATTACACTCTGACATCATGATCAAATTTCTTTCGAATTACTGCATTGACTACATGACAGGTCATCTGATCTTGGTTTTAGGACTTATATCATGTATGTATACAACCAACTTAGTCAAAACATTGATCAGTACAGATTAGATCTTTTGGGGATCACCGAGACTCACATGCCTGGATCTGGCACCACTCTACTGGACAATGGCAGTCTACTCATCCATTCCGGTAGAGTCGACGGGATCAAGAGACAGGGAGTCGGTCTCAGTCTTTCAAAACGAATCAGAAACTCCCTGATATCGTTCACTCCCACATCGGAGCGGGTTTTAACTGCTAGGCTGCATAGTAAGCAAATCAACATCTCTGTTGTTGTGGCCTATGCTCCAACTGAGGGTGCAGAGGAGAGTGAGAAAGATAAGTTTTATAGGACACTCACAGATACATTTGATGGGCTACCTCGTCACGATATCAAGTTACTGCTCGGCGATTTTAATGCAAAAGTAACATCAGGCAGATATGGAAGTGAAGCGGTCATCGGTGGGGAATCACTCCACAGCTCATCAAATGACAACGGGACAAGACTTGTGGATTTCTGTGCGACGAACCAGCTTGTCATCGGGGGAACTCTCTTCGAGCACAAGAACATTCACAAGGGAACATGGCGGTCCCCCAACGGGCTCACCGTCAATCAGATAGATCATATCCGCATTGGAAAGCGGTTTCGTCAGTCACTTTTTGATGTTAGGGTATGTCGCGGGGCAGACATCGGTTCCGATCATTATCTGGTTCTAGGACTGCTGAAAATCAAACTTCAGTCAGTGACAAAGATCAACGCCAACAGGCCCAATGTGCCTGCCATTGAGCGCCTGAGGGATAGTACTACGGTTACAGAGTACAATGTGGCTCTTCAAAATCGATTTGCAAGTCTGGATAATGAGGTCAACCTCGAGGATATGTGGCGTAATATCAGTCAGACCGTCACTGATGTCTCACTAGAGGTACTAGGCAAAAGACCCCGGAAGGCAAAGGAGCAACACCTGTCACGGAAGACCAAGGATTTATTGATTCAGCGGGCACAGTTTAAGCGCAAAGACCCAAACTCGGACGCTAACAGGTCAGAGTATTCTAAACTTAATAAGTTAGTCAAGAAAAGCAGCAAGCTAGACGACAATAACTGGGCAGTTAGAGTAGCTACTGATCTTGAGGAAGCAGCGAGCAAAGGTCAGCAGCGTGAGGTATGGGCAAAGATCAAGAAGATCTCTGGTAAGAACAAGAAGCCTCAAGCATCTTGTGTCCGGGACAAGGACGGTAGGAAGATCACGGATCCCCAACAGCAGAGGGATAGGTGGAAGGAGCACTTTACTGAACTTCTGAACCCTCCATTATCAAGTGTCGACCTTGCCGACCTTGATACAGTACCACCCCAACCCCACTTTAACTCTCTCTCTTGTTCGGATGGACCACCCACCAGAGACGAGATTAGTTATTCCCTGACAAAGCTTAAGAACAACAAAAGCCCAGGAGTGGACGGGATAACTAACGAGCAACTGAAGTATGGTGCGAGTGCTCTAGTTGATCAACTAGAGTGTCTATTCAAGAAAGTGTGGGAAGAAGAGACTGTTCCTGAAGATTGGTTAAAGGGTGTGATCATTGTTATTGGGAAGAAAGGAGACACTTCAGTCTGCGGGAACAACAGAGGGATCACCTTAAGGTCTACAGCATCCAAGCTTTTTCAGATGATTCTTCTTAAGCGGTTGCATGCTGGTATGGAGTGTCTTCTCAGGGAGAATCAGTGCGGATTTAGACAGAACCGCTCATGTATTGATCAGATTTATTCTCTCCGAACTATTATTCATAACTGTCTTGAGTTTAACATTCCTCTTTACATTAATTTTGTCGATTTCAAGGCAGCGTTTGATTCTATCAGAAGGGACTTTATTTGGTGCAGTATGAGACACTATGGGCTGCCTGAAAAATATGTCAGAATATTTCAGTCATTTTTTGGGGGTACCATGAGTGCCGTGAGGGTTAATGGGGAGCTGACAGACTGGTTTGATGTTAACTCAGGCACAGGTCAGGGTGACATTCAAGCACCTCCTGTCTTTAATTTCTGCCTAAACTTTTCTGCATTTCTGGCTGAGACCAACAAGATCATCAGTCAAGGCGCAGTGCTGCAGAAAGAGATGAAGACGGTCGAGGAAAAGGTCATTCTGGACACCGATTATGCCGATGACATGGCTATTATGGACAACTCAGGGGAAGGCCTACAGGAGTCAACTGATCTATTAGTTCATTACAGCTCCTACGCTGGGCTCAGAATAAATGCAGAGAAGACCCAATGCATGGCTGTAAGCAAGTGCGCCTCCCAGCGACCTTTCATCAAGGATGATTGTATTGAGCTGTCGGTTGAGGGTGAACCCGTCGAGCAGGTTAGCAACTTTGTCTACCTGGGTGCAACTATCAGTGGGGATGGGACAATCAACAGAGACCTGGATGTCCGTATCCAGAAGGCTAATGGCGCCTTTCATCAGCTCTGGAACATTTGGAATAGCAGAACTATAAAGACTCGAACCAAGATCAGGATCTATAGGGCTGCTGTCCTCACCATCTTGTTGTATGGAGCTGAAGTCTGGAACACCACCAAAAAGCAGATGAAACGCTTCGAGGTTTTCCACCAAACCTCCTTGAGAAGGATCCTTAGGATTAAATGGTTCTTTCATGTGACCAACGACGAAGTTCTTAGGAGGGCTGGCATCAAGTCAGTTGAGACTTTCATCAGTGCTGCCAGGCTACGTTGGTATGGACATGTAGTTAGAATGCCAGACTCTAGACTACCGAGGTTTCTGTTGAACTGGAAGCCAAATTATGGAAAGAGGTCAAGGGGCAGACCCCGTAAGAACTGGAAGTCCTGCGTACTCGAAGATGCTGCTAAGTTTACAGGTGTTGAAAACATCGACAACGACACAACAGAAGCTTTGGCTACCAACCGAGTACAGTGGAGACATATGTTACGCCGCCAACGCGATGTGTGTGATGCAGGCCACTCCAACGACTAGGAGGAGACCTTACCATGTAACATGTATGTATGTATACAAGGTATTACTTAATTACTATTAGGTAACTACAAAAATTATAAAATTTCGTGAAAGTGGAATATTTTCTTTAAAAGAATTGATTTTATATAGTTATACAATATACATGATATAAAAATGTCTGTAAAACTGTTGGTACTGAAACTTAACATAACACATTAACACTATTTACAATATACTATTACTACAAGTACAAGTGAAGCTTATAATTCCCCTTAACGAGAAGGGACTCTAATTTCTAGTCCGATATTCTTATCCAGACACTGTGACAGTAGCTGATTGTTCGGTCATCGTGGTGTCCATACTTTCTTGATTGATAATATCAGATTGGTTGGTTGCAACAGAGGGTGATTTGAGCTGTATAAGTGGTAACTCCGGGGCCAGAGCTTTCTCTTCCTCCGCCTTCTCCTGCTCCAGTCTGGAAATTATTTACATTAGTTGAAATATAAATTATAATATACCCAGCATCATATTTAATATGCAGTAAGATATCTTGCTGATATGTTATGTAAAGAAAAGCTTATGGTTGAGTGTTGTAACCGTTAAACTCCTCTCTCCCTGCCGTCGCATAATTATAAGCACGACAAGATATAAGTTAAGAGTTCTGAACATATTAGGTAATATCTTAGTTGCTGAAACCTTTCTGTTTCCCTTTGTTCGGCGATTCTAGCCTCCACCTCGATCAGTTTATCAGCAGCAGGGAAGAAGTGACACACGAAGAAATCTTCCACTCGAGAATCCCAGTCTTCGAAACTTCCACATCTCTCGTCTGTGATAAAACGCGGGGTAAGGGTAGATAAGATAATACAAAATCTTTTACTCAAGCGGACGGTTTCCACGACAAGTCAATCGTAAAATAATCTAACTATTCTAAATCGTTTAACTTACCAATAGAAGGAGAAATAAGGATACTTTGTTCTCGAAGGTTATCCAAACTAGCCACGCTGTCTACCATTGGAGTTGAACCTTCCTGAAACGTATACTGGATGTCCAGCTTAGCGTCCAATAATTGGAATTCAGAAAAACAAGAGGATTGGCTATGAAGAAAGAATAAGATAAACATGAAGCTAAATTAAACATGCAGCAAATCAAAAGTGACAATAATTGTTAGTGACATATCGATATTTTAACGACGTTAATGTCATTAATCAGCTTGCTGCACATTTACATTTACATTTTTCACATTATACATTTATTAGTGCAAGTGATATTAATTAAATAGCGTAGCAATCAATGGGAATAGTCCTCAGAAATGCAACACAATTTTGTCAATCAAATCCTTCCCTTAAAGTGGACATTAATTGTGTCCATCATTGTTCCTTTGTTTTACCAAAGGAAAATGACAATAACGGTGTTTATAAGCACTTAGAAATGAAGGGTGGTGACTTGACTTCATAATCGCCTTTCATCCGTGGAATGCGCACTGGAGTACGTGATTTGTGGGGTCACTTAGGGTGACTAGTACGGGTTGTCTGGATGTATTGTCACATATCACGTGTCATATCACGTGTCAATTTGGCAAAATTAGACAAAAGACGCCGGCCAGTCACGACAATTTGTTTTTATTGACTTTAGGTAAAGTTTATAATATTTCAGCGCTTGAAAATTTACTCCCATAGACCATATTCTTAGTTTAATGTTGCTTTTGCTTTTGCTAATGTATCCCTCAAATATTTTGCTTTGGAGATGAAAAATCCTAATCTTGGCATATATCACACTCGCTACAACTACAAGTAGCTTCATGCTGGGGCATCCACCCACTGAATAAATCTTTTGAAAATTGCACCCAATTTTATATTTCAAATAATAAAGCTAATTTAGGAAAACGTGAAATGAAAAGAACAAGCATAAACTTCCATGCTGTGGTGAATGTGACTGAGATGTGGTGAAGAGTGAAATGGCAGGCTTGGAGAGGCTTGAGATGCGTGATTAACTCTCACCCCGTCGTTGCCATCAGAGTCCGGTGCAGAGGGTGCCGGGGTCTGAGGAAAACTAACTATAAATCAACAGAATCACTTACAGTTTTACTTGCCGTTAATTAGTTAATTAATTAATTACTCGCTGTTAACTAGTTAATTAGGTTATTGGTTGATGACGATAGTTTTCTTTATTCAACATGAAGTTTGATTGTTTTTTATTACAAGAGAAGATATAAATTTACATGATAAATTACAAAGTTGATCAACAATTCAGCCTGATAAAGAGTTTATTAAATAATCTACCTGAATAGTAATAATAATGCTATAATCTTATAATGTACCTGAATGGGAGTCTCAGAAGGGGTGTTCTTTTTACTAAGAGACTTGGTAGGAGACTCAGATCCAGGGGGTAAGGGAGTCTTATCAGGAGAGAGTAGGATACCTCCACCATTAGAGATATCCGTCTCCGTCTGATAAATAACATAATATTAAGTTTAACATCAACTACTCGGTCAAACTACTTCGACGACATGAGCACACGTCCAGTTCATACATGAAATAGATATATTTGAATTTTAAAAAGGCTTTCAGGTCGGTAGAATACTTTTAATATGATCACAATTATAGCACATATAATAAATATTTAATATATACATAATGTATGTATAATAAAACATAAAAACACTATATTATAGTAATAATGACCAATTGATTTACCCCCAGTTGGCTGTGGAGGTTGTAAGCATTAGGAGAAGAGTGTTTGATCACCAGAGCACACCCGCACAGTATATTGAAGAAGTCGTAGAAGTTTATCGGAATATCCAAGTAGAGCGCCTCATCTACTTGCATGTTTTCGTTTATGGTCAGCATTATGTTGTTAATTACAGAGTTAACGTCGAGATGGGGGTATGAGCCACTCAACAGTTTCAAATCCTGAAATACAGGGGTTTTAAAATGAAGTTTTACTGATGTTTCTCTTTTACAAGCTATGATATGAAGAGGCCTGACGTACACGTGAGTGCCAAATTGACACTGTCCTGCCAATAGTAGCGGCACCTGCTCGTTTAAGACCGGTCGTAAAAATGAATTAATTAAACAGGATTTGACCAGGAAGTTAAACAGGAAGCCGTAATATGGGCGTATGTGCCATAAAGCTGGAACCATACCATGTTTCAATTACTGCGCCGGGTATTTGCTTTACTTGGACAGTTCCATGAATCGAGATACAGACGTCACAATTTCTTGGAATATGTTGATTGTTGCCAACAACAAATGCCCATATCTATTTATTTGAGATCAATTGGAAAAGTTCCATTTTATTTGTTCGTGTTTTCTTAGTGCCATTGTGACCTTGGGGGTTCTTCTAAAATCTCGGTAGAGGCAAAGGTTGTTTTTGGCTCACCGGTCAAGTGTTCAAGATCCTTTATTTTAAATATGACGAGCATATCACGTGGTAACTTATCAAACTAGTTATCAGCTGTGCTGATGTTAAGTAACGCGCGTTATTAAAACTGTTGAACCCGTTTTCTGAATAATGATGAGTTCCCTCAATTTCCTCTAAATTTCCGTGACACATATTCTCATTTTTTTGGGGTAGGAATACTCATTTTCACTTAGCTGTGCCCAAGCGATAAGTAATTAATATGGGAGGTTTTGCCAGGCTCAAGAGTAAACTCAGCTAATACTACTCGTAAAATATGTTGTCAAATATAGTATATTATAGTTTGATTATCTTAATGTAATGATATTACGGAATGAAAGCTCAGAATAGTGTCTCTACAAAATCGTTTACGCGCTCATTTGACAACCACAAATAAGAGGAGAATTCATTAGGCTTCAATATTCTGCTGGTATTAATCAATAAAGCCACGCTGTTTACGGCACAGCGTCACATTATCAATTGGCTATATATTTAGAGTTCGGAAGAAATTTGTTCACTTCCCTGACACTGTCGTGGGTTAAGGTTGACTTTGAACATGTTAGTATTCTTGTTTAATCTTAGTATTTTATCCAATGAGGGATAACATTTTCAGTCTAAACAATATATAGGGGAAGGAGGCATAAAGAAACTTCAAATGGAATACTTTAATCTTGAGCTCTACTATGCTTCTTACTTCATACCTTAGATTTTAGTAGGGCAAAATTTAATTGGATTAATACTGATGAGAAGAAATGGAGTTTATGATTTTACCGATTTAAGATAAACTTCACCGCGTTGGTACTGCGCAGCTACTATAAATTATACGTTTTTCAAATTGCTCTGATATGCTACCTAAACTCCGCCATGTCTGACTTCATATAATAAAGATCATAATTATAATCTATGGATCATTGTTGAATTGGAAGCTCTATGGTCAATCTACTGACCAGTGTGAGACAAAATAACTATTTCGTTATTCTGGAATAAAGGGAGTCACATGAAAACAATTTCCCTAATTTTCGCTGACAAAGGGAGACGCAGATTTAATTTGAATACAGAGAAGGTAATAGTTCACTGATTAAAATTCCAAAGATAGCCGATTTTTGAGACTTGGTGGGTTTTATTTGATTTTCTAGGGCATTGTTAAGGATCTCCGGTGGTCAATATTATAGATAAAGTTCAGTATTGAGTATTGTGACGGGTGCCAAATCAAGGCTTGTTGATTAGGCAAAATGTCACATACTGAGTTGGTGACTAGTATTTAATTTTAAAACTATTCCACTATTGAAATAAGGGAATCAGATATCTTCTCTCTATTAGTTCTATTTTGTTCGACATATTTTGTCCCATAATAGAGTACCATTCAGTCTAAATTATTGAGATTATTGTTGACTGATAGTGGAGAGAATTGACTTCCAGTACCCCGATTGTATCTTATGCAATCCATAGTTAACTGACTCATTGGTCACTAGAGAAAAATTAGGTAAAAACTGCGAAATTTCGGTCCAGGAAATGTCATCTTCCATCGTTCAAAATGCCAAAGCCCAAATGAGACAAAAAATATGACGATCATATAATGTCCCTATTTTGTGATGATTTCTCCATGAATCTAACTTCCAGTATCTCAATTGTTTCTAAAATTAATATGGAAAAAAAGAAAAGGTTACCATTAAGATAAAATTAGAAATAAATAAAGGCGCCTCCTTCCCCATGTATTTTAAAAATCACATTATCATTATAAACATCATTGTCTTCTAATTTTGTTTCTTATTCACGTTATAGACGAGGCTTCGAAAGCTTCCTGCATTTCGGCTGAAACAGACTGGGTGCAATACCGCGATCTCAAATCTCCTGGCTTGAGTCCTTAGTTTATTTGCTCATTCGCATTTTAACCGAAAGGACTGAAGTTGAGTGTTTCTAAAAGTTTGTGCATGGCAACGTAACAAGATTCGATTGATAGAAATGAAAAATTGTGAAACTATGACGCGCGCAAATTGAGAAAATGAAAAACACACAGCAAGAGCGTTTGAAAACTTACATCATGAAAGACTACTTGCGCGTTCCAACTATAACTTTATTTGGGTACACCGGCCGAATTATTGCAATCTAACCAAGAAGCAACTCCACTGACCTTGAGTACGAAAAGTGTATCCCGTATGGTAAACTGGTGAGACGACCGTTTACTCAGGATGAGATAGATCTTCCAGCATCGTTCTATGTACTGCTTGTTTGTTGGATGAGAGTGGGAGTAACCTGGTTAAATATCCTTCTGTCAGAAATTCAACAAAAAATGCTCAAATGAAATAGGAAGGCACTGATTTGACATGCTTGATGCTTCGATCAATATGATTTTCTGTTGTTGACTATTTAAAGGTCTAGTACTTTCGAAGCAAAATAAAACTATGGCCTATGCATATAATTTTGTTTCAATTTTTAGAGTTCCAAGAAAACTATTAATTTTATGGTTTGCTTACATCTAATACCGGTTAACTAACCCAAATAAATATCTTAATTTGAAAGAGAGAAAATATAGTCCTAAAATAGCTAAAACAAAGTCATCAACGCTGAAAAATCCAACAACAAAAGTCTGATTCCAAAATTCAATGACTTCATCAACTGTGCCATAAAATCCACAAAAGGCCGGCCAATCGTCTGCAGAACTACATTAAAAATATCAAGGAATAAAAGATTACAATTACCAACAATACAATCATTGCAAAAACATGATACATTGTCCACGTTCTGACGGCAAGTTTCCAACCAAGTCCCACAATCCTTCTCAGAGCAGCCCATATTCACGATATCAGGTAACGTCCCATCATTGTAAACAGTCTGCTGTCTGACACAGTAGATCTCATCCTTGGTGCAGCGTTGTTTCTTTTCAATTAAGCTCATAAAAGAACAGGACTCTGTGTCACAGACATTGCATTCTATTCGTTCATCGCATTCCAGGTAAACGTTATCTTTTCGCTTGCACGCATTTTCCCCTAAATTCTCCAAATCGTAAGTACATCTTGTCAGGTCAGAATAACTGCCATCGTCACAAACTACGTTGTTCATGAATAGTGGTTGAGTCTCATCTGCATTACGATACTCCCTACTACTGATCTCCTTTTCTAAAATCTTCTTAATCCTCCCAAACTGGTTGTAGTGCAGACTCGCGCACATGGCGCTGGCGGTATCCATATCTGGTTCAGAGCAGACAGTTCCCCACAAGTTCAGCCTTATATTGTAGCTAGGAGGCGCAGGGAGACATACCTCAACTCTTCCTTTTAGTGCTGTTTTATCTGCCTCATCGTATTCTGTAGGCTTTGTATGGGCGACTAAACGGCTTTTTCCAACAAGTTCAGAAGAACAACTATAGGGTTCATAAAGAAGAAGGTTGGCCTCATTTTGAGGTACAGTTGGTCCTTCTACAGTTGAGTCTTCTTCTTGAGATGAAACAAGTTGCAAGACAGTGGAACTCAACAGAAAATAAACAAACATAAAAGTCATGACAAGAAAAGTGAGCTGTAACAGAGTGTTTTACAGGAGTGTTACATTGAGGCAGGACATGTATTGAGACATGCTATTAATTAGTTACACCATAATGGTTAACAACTGAGCCACAACATTTTGTATCAGCTAGAAATGGCAGGGTTAACGTATGTAGACTGTAGAGTTCGATCCTTAAGATATTTCTGGAAAATTCCCGATTAACACAGAGTTAAAATGATCAGGAGTTTCAGGTTGAACTGGAAAATGGAAATTATGCTATTGGTTCTCCGCATTAATATTATATGTAATATGTATGGAATAACGTGGTAAGTTACCTGTATTGGCGTCCAGATCGAGAGGTAACACGTGATCATGAAGCAAGCCAGACAAACACTTTGACACGAAACTACCGTTCTCTCTGAAACGATTGTCTGATGAAACCAATTACTACAGACTTGAATACGTAAAAGTTTAACCTTATTAGCTGTTTCAGGGACGCCTGGACGGTCCTTCAGCGGTAAAATTTGAGGAAGTCGCCATCTTCTGCTAATAAAAACGGTCGTTTATTGAATTGGCTTACAATTTGGACTGCTCATTGTTTTCAATCCTCATGTTAGTTACAAGTTAAAATGTAGTACCAACCACCAAGTCGAGCTTGTTACTTATATTATATATTATTGTATCATCTCTTGTATAATATGTTTTAATGATATTTATTTATTAACTCATAGCCGGCTAGTCAGAAACAAAGGAGAAGCAGTCTAACAAATACATAATACAACTTAATATTGAATGAGTCTATTTTCAATATGAGTGTATACAATCTTTTGTTGTTAACTAAGCAAATTTCAGAATCCTGTTGTTAACTCTAGAAGCACTGGGATACGTGTTGTTCAATCTGTATTATAGTGTTTCGTACTTCGTTTAACTCTTCGTTTGTTTGTTTGATTGAGCTTTAATTTAATAACATTTGACTTGATAATACTTAGCTCTTGTCACAATCATTGCTTTATAGTTTAAGTGGCTTTGGCTACATCGTAAGATTTGGGAGATTTCGAATCTATTTAGGCTTCAAAACGATAACATAAATATTTACTTATCATTAACAAAAGCATACTTAAACATCTCGACTAAGATTCGGACTCGAAATTATTAAAAAGTTACCGAATGGAACTCATGAGCGGACCTTATTTAACCAATTAACCAATTAGCCAATATCAGCTCATAATTAGGTCCGTCCATAATCGGCCCAAATCCCAATGTAGTCCTATGGAAAAGAAGAGTTCCACTCAAAGGAGAAGAGGATAGATTACGTCCTAAATACGTCATATTTTTAGGCTTTAGCCATACAAAAGGTTGGGTGATCAGAGTCTCTCAGAGTTTCAGACGACTACTTTAGTGAGTTAGCCGGCTGTTTTAATTTAGAGACTAGTTGTTGAGTAGCTGCTACCATGGCTCAGACTCTCTTGTGTTAAGAAGGCTATGGTGCATTCCAGACTTTAGTTAATATATAACGGTTATTTTACTGTCTTTTGTGTCCTTTGCCAGACAAATTAATGAGGAGAGTTCAACGAACTATCTTCAAGTTTGCAGCTAGTGTTAAATTGAAGGTAACAGGTTCCGAAATTAGGTGATTTGTATAAATTGTATTGTTCTTGTCTAGTTCCAACGTATAAAGCGTTACGTCATGAGATGATGAAGCATGTGATACCCTTCTATTGGAATTAACGCTCATTGCCAGTTGCAACATTCAATTTACTGATTTAGTCATTTTAAATTATTATTAGTATACAAAAATTTCAAGAGAGTTGATGATTTATAACAGATCTGCAGATAAGGTTTGCCGCTTATGCCGCAATGACATTAATATTTGCAAAATATGAAGTTATTTCATCTCATGAGGTTATAAAATTCTTGTTAGTCCCAATGTAATGATAATAATAATAGTCCCTGTACAATCCTGGGTCACGATGTGCTGTAATATTGTAGATAGGAGTGATAATTAAGGTTATGATAAAGCTTTGTTGTGTCTCGATTGAATGGCAACTATGATTAATTGTGATCATATACAAACAACTTCTCTGTCACGTGATCAAAAGAAACGCGACACAAACGGCATACCGCGTGACCTGATCCTGGTAGATGTAGACAGCCAAGAACACTACAGCCTGTAGGAACTCTCTGAACAAGAACTTCGTGAAGGGAGATTCTCTTTCTGTTTCACATTCCAATTCCAGCGAGTCAGCTGAAAAAGTGTTGTGTTTATGGCAAAGTTATTCTCGGTAAAACAGAATGAAATTATTGAACAGGCACTGAACGTTTAGACAGATTTTCTTGATTCAAGTCTTGTTCAAACGTTATTTTATCTTATATATGACCATTTAAGATAATGATCGGATTAATGGAAGTTTCAAATGGGCTGCTGTGAGCAATTTTTTGATTACTTTCAACCATTATCAGAACAACAAAGATAAATGTCATGCGCGTTTCATTTAAAAACCAATGACTCTATTAAATGGTATCTGATATTTGACATCTTTGGCAGGCCATTTTATAGCAATCATAGCTGGCATATTGAAGTGTTTAACCTTTTAACGATAAACGCCAGTCGGAATTTTCCAGAAACATCACTGTGTCTAATGATCTGGTTTGATATATATATATCAGAAAGTCACACGCCTCCTTGCCTCTTAACTTATAATAGATGAGGTTTATTTCTAAGCGCTGTTTTGTTCGTACGGTTATAAAAGAGTCAAATTTCCTGAGCCAAATTTCCTGTCGCCCATGTTTCATGTTATTAAAGATAATCAAATTAGTTGAAATAAAGCCCGGAGATCTAGTGTTTAATTAAGCGTAAGTCTGCGGATTTTAAGTCTTAGTGTTCGTCAGCAATCTTCCTATATCACTACCGCACCTCTTGATAAGTTGATAGAATAGGATTTAAACTCTTTGTTTTGTATTTAGAAACCTGTCAAACCGTCAGTCACGTACTTGACTCGTTTGACTATTAACTTTTTAAAGAACTTACATATAACGGAGTCAGCAAGCGGCATGGAAAGCTTGAGATAAATCTTCGTGTCTTTGACAAACTTCCAGAACTGAAAAGGTTGTCAGATGTTAATTTTAACATGGTTAAGTTATCGTACAGTAGGTCGTGGGATTTTTATTTAATAAATAATTTCATTAATTATTAAAATATCTTTGTTTAATATATTTTCAAAAGTTTTCTGAGAAGACGTATTAAGGATAAAATTCAAATGACAGGTCTATGATAGACCTGTCATTTGAATTTTATCCTTTATGTATTATTGTCCTTAGTTTATTATAAATAACCATTAACCATGGTTATTGGTTAATCAATTTTACTTCAACGAAAGTGCCAATTTAATTTCATATTCTAATAGTAACACTGAATGCTCTCCTCTGATTAAACTCAACATATTGACCAATTTTTTTTATTTTTTATTGAAATCTTTCAAATCAGTCAATTACATACAAAGTTTACATATATATATATACAAGTTTACACAATGAATTAGTTAAATATACACAATGAATTAGTTAAATATAATATTGTCCTCTAAGCATGGATTGTCGGCAAGTTTCCATAAACGATATTTTATGATCGGCGACGATAATCGCTTATTGAGCGCTTTTTCGGCGCTTTTTAAAAAAAAAACCGTTTACAATCGCTTTTTTTACGATTATAAACGGTTAAAAAAAAATCGCTTATAATCGACTATAATTGGTGTCATAATTCAAAAAAGCGCTTTTTTGAATTTAAAAGCGCTTATAAGCGCTTTTAAGCGCTTACTAGCGTTGCTGAGCGATTTGAAAGCGGTTTTCCAGTAGGATTGGCGCCAAGAACGGGTGGATAAGCGGTTGGCCGGATAAGCGATTCGTGGGCGCTTTTTTGAACCATTTATAAGCGATTATAAGCGCTTATAATTAGGGTGCAATTTAGCTGTTTGTAAAGCGCAAATAAAGCGCTTATAAGCGCTTTTAAAATTGAGTCAGGAAAACGCTATATTACATCTTATAACCGCTTATAATCGATTATAAGCGTTTTTTTAGAAATCGCTTATTACGGCTAATTCATCGCTATTTCACCGCTTTTACCGCTTTTCCTATCATCCATGGCCAGGCGAGCAGGAATTAAAAAGCGCTTATAAGCGCTTTTTCGATGCTGCCCCTAGCCTGGTCGGAACGGGGTAGTGCCCGGAATTTAAAAGCGCTTATAAGCGATTTCTCAATTCCCCTTAACCTGGTTGGAACTTTCATGTGCTTTTCTGAGCAACCTGGGGTGCACCGGCAGAGTCAGGATTTAAAAGCGCTTATAGGCGCTTATGATCGCTTTTCTACCACTTTTACTATCACCCATGGCATGGGTTGGCAAGAATTATAAAGCGCTTATAAGCGTTTTTCAATGCTGCCCCTTAGCTGGTCGGAACGGGGGTGTGCCCGGAATTTAAAAGAGCTTATAAGCGCTTTTTCAATGCCGCCCCTAACCTGGTCGGAACGGGGTGGTGCCCGGAATTTAAAAGCGCTTATAAGCGATTTCTCAATTCCCCTTAACCTGGTCGGAACTGGAGAGTGCCCACTTGCATGTGCTTTTCTGAGCAACCTGGGGTGCACCGGCAGAGTCAGGATTTAAAAGCGCTTATAGGCGCTTATGATCGCTTTTCTACCGCTTTTTCTAGCCTGGTTGGCAAGAATTATAAAGCGCTTATAAGCGTTTTTTCAATGCTGCCCCTAACCTGTTCGGAACAGGGGTGTGCCCGGAATTAAAAAGCGCTTATAAGCGCTTTTTCAATGCTACCACTAACCTGGTCGGAACGGGGGAGTGCCCGGAATTAAAAAGCGCTCATAAGCGCTTTTTAAATGCTGCCCCTAACCTGGTCGGAACTGGAAATCAGAGTGCCCGCTTATAAGTGCTTTTCTGAGCAACCTGGGGTACACGGCAGAGTCAGGATTTAAAAGCGCTTATGATCGCTTTTCTACCGCTTTTCCTATCACCCATGGCCTGGTTGGCAAGAATTAGAAAGCGCTTATAAGCGCTTTTTCAATGCTGCCACTAACCTGGTCGGAACGGGGGAGTGCCCGGAATTAAAAAGCGCTCATTAGCGCTTTTTAATGCTGCGCTTATAAGCGATTTCTCAATTCCCCTTAACCTGGTCAGAACTGGAAATCAGTGTGCCCGCTTATAGTTATAAGTGCTTTTCTGTGCAACCTGGGGTCACCGGCAGAATCAGGATTTAAAAGCGCTTATGATCGCTTTTCTACCGCTTTTCCTATCACCCATGGCCTGGTTGGCAAGAATTAGAAAGCGCTTATAAGCGCTTTTTCAATGCTGCCACTAACCTGGTCGGAACGGGGGAGTGCCCGGAATTAAAAAGCGCTCATAAGCGCTTTTTAAATGCTGCCCCTAACCTGGTCGGAACTGGAAATCAAAGTGCCCGCTTATAAGTGCTTTTCTGAGCAACCTGGGGTACACGGCAGAGTCAGGATTTAAAAGCGCTTATGATCGCTTTTCTACCGCTTTTCCTATCACCCATGGCCTGGTTGGCAAGAATTAGAAAGCGCTTATAAGCGCTTTTTCAATGCTGCCACTAACCTGTTCGGAACGGGGGAGTGCCCGGAATTAAAAAGCGCTTATAAGCGCTTTTTCAATGCTACCACTAACCTGGTCGGAACGGGGGAGTGCCCGGAATTAAAAAGCGCTTTTTTAATGCTGCGCTTATAAGCGATTTCTCAATTCCCCTTAACCTGGTCAGAACTGGAAATCAGTGTGCCTGCTTATAGTTATAAGTGCTTTTCTGTGCAACCTGGGGTCACCGGCAGAATCAGGATTTAAAAGCGCTTATAGGCGCTTATGATCGCTTTTCTACCGCTTCTACTAAATCGCTCGCCCAAATTTTAAGGAAATTCTTGTGAAAAGGCCCTTTGGGGCATGAAAGTGATACTGTTATATATCGGTGTATTTTTGGACGCTGATTCCGAATCACCCCCCATGACGTAGGGTTAAAATGCTTCCCTGGAGAGTTATGGGCAAAAAACCGTTTTGGTCACTTGACAGGCTAGTAAAATACGAATTCGATTGTTTAGGGCCCGGGTTAGGGTTAGGCTTGTGGTAAGGGTTATGGTTAACTTCGGGTCACCAAAACACAGATATTGAGTGCAAATGCAGCTCCTGCACAAGCATGGGCCCTTAGATCCGCAGAATTGTAGAACTTCCAGTTCCGACTCCCAAGTTCTCTTTTTTCTACTTCCACTAATGAAATTATATTAAATATTTCATTCAGTCGATAAAGTACAAGTAAGTATTCAGTCGATACAGATATTGTATATAATATGAACTTCTACAGAATGATCTCTATGACTTCTATGCTAGATCTAGCAATTTCTCTAACAATGTATTATTTTTAATAAATATTATCTTAGAAGAGATACCGATTGGTCATTAGTATTACTCATTAGTTCCTATTTGATCTTTATCTTTGCGCAATGATTGTCCTTCGGGGTTTTATTGTCCGTCGGGGTTTTATGCCTAGGCGTTTAAGATCCTAATTTTAAGACAATCCAATACCCACGCCTAATTAATTTTCTATTACAAAAAAAAAGAAGTCAATTCAAATCATAATTTATACCGCTTGCTGTCTTCTGATTACATACCGAAGCGACAAAATATTGACCAATTAAACACCAAAGAATTGAAGAAATTTCGTCTTGGATCCTCTTTCAGTCATGAAATTCCATTCAGTCGTTATTTTTGTATGTGAACTTTTACAGAGTGATCAAAATACATGTTCCTGAGCTGTTCGACAAGCGACTAATTTTGCCTAATTTGATTTTTTCATGCTTTTATGCTTTTGACTCGATATTTGTATTTTGTTCCAAGATTTTTAAGCTTTTATAGAACCTAAGGAATTAATTTTGTATTAGAGAATATCTCGCTCTTTCAAGGAATACATGTTTCTATTCAGATGCTTTTAAGAGTGACAAAGTCGCAAAAGTTAATAAAAATACGCAGCTTAAGTGAGAGGTAAGTTATATAATAAGTTATATTGTTATATAATAAAGAAAACTGATAATATAATAAGAAAAGCAGTAATTAATATAAGATAAAGATCAAACCTCCATTCTTGCGAGGATTCCGCTTTCCTGGTCTGCAAGTTTGCAGTAGTGATTGTAAATCTTCCTCAGATCTGAGATGTGACGTAGTAACACGTTGTGCACCTGTAATAGAAAATAAAGTGACGTTCATAAGGTTAACTGTAAATGTCTGATTCACAAAAAATTAGCCGCCCTCTACACGGTGAACATTGCGAGAATCTCAAGTACGCATAGGAAGCGAAAACTTTGACTGCTAATTTGGGGGGAGAGGGGCAACCATATGAAAGTATATTAAAATGTAGGTTTTTTAATATACTTTAATATACTTTAATGTACTTTTAATATACTTTAATATACTTTAATATACCTATATTATCTCGATTCAAAATTTGGCCGCTTAATTTCTTTAAAGGCCTTTAATGTATAGATCAAATTTACCTTTCATGTAAAGTTAGTCTTGTTCAAAGATATTGATACTTGACCAATTTATGGGCCAAAATACAAATTTTTTGTATATCAAATTTGGTGCATATTCCCAAATATGGGCATATAAGGAAGAATATAAATCTACTAATTGTAGGTGGATTTAATATACTTTAATATACTTTAATATACCTATATTATCTCGATTCAAAATTTGGCCGCTTAATTTCTTTAAAGGCCTTTAATGTATAGATCAAATTTACCTTTCATGTAAAGTTAGTCTTTTCAAAGATATTGATACTTGACCAATTTATGGGCCAAAATACAAAGTTTTTTTCCGATTTTTACCCGGGGATATACTTTAATATGGTTGCCCCCCCCCCCCCCCCCCCCCCCTTATTTTACGAAACATAGCACTATATTACTGTTTTAGCCAAAGTTTCAAAATTCTCGATGTGCACCTTCAAAATTCGATACATTTGTATAAGTCGTCTCTGCTGGACCCCCTGGCTAGAGGCGTATAGCATATTGTAACACACGTGCGCTAACCCATGTTCATCGTCCGCTCACCAGCTTATCTAGAGCCTGTCTAACAGACTCTCTTAGACAAGCTCTGCAGACAGATCTGTCTTAGAGAGACGGTTATATAATATACTAATTCTATATTAATATACCTACGTATACTTATAAACTTACCTTGCTGTTGGGCGTAGAGAACAATTATCTTTTATCTACTAAATCATTATCTACTGTACTAAGTCATTATCTATTGAATTACTAAACTGCTGCCGCAGGTCGGAGTCGGGCTTATTTATCATAGCCCTCGGATGAAGTAATATTTTAATGATTTGACAAATTAGTCGGAGTCCTGCATAAAATAAAACCATGAATTAGATATTATACTCCTATATCATTGAAGAAGCAGGCAAAAGGTACTGTCGCAGTAGACCCGCTGGAGTCGTTACTAAACTTGTAACCTCCTCCTGCATCCTAGATGTGCTACACGGCATAAATCCCAACTCTTAATTTAACGTTACTTTGTTGTAAGTTTATAACCAAGACCAAAATCTAGAGAAAGAGACGAAATTATGAAGTTTAATGAGTGCCAAATATGCGGGGAGCGATTGCAATGTCATGCAAAACAGAGCTGCTTGCTCTTACCATCATGCTCTACCAACGTGACTAATGCAGATATTCTGTATCATTAGTCACGTTAGTCACGTAGTACAACACGTACTGTTAAAGGGGCACCTCCAGTCTTACCTTATCACTAGGTACAGGTGTTATCTCCTTTTTAATCTTATCGTGGACATCTCACGAAAATTGTCCTCATTCTACTGTGTCGTCCCCTTACGATATAATATGTGTAGGATCGTGCCGAAACTAGACTGCATCTAAACTATATCTAGACTACTGTAGTAGACTAAATCTAGTCTTAGAATTTCACCTCTCCTGCTACTCAGCTACTGAGGTAAACTCAAGCCATCAGTGAACACAGCTCAAATCAAAATATCCTTTTAAAAGGTAAAATCCCGTAACAATCTTAATGTACATAGGATCCGAGACTTTTATTTTCTGACAGTATGAAAAACATAATATTATCTAGATCAATATTATTATTAAATACCAAAATAGGCTTGAACCCGCATTTTTTAGGTACAGGGTGGGCCTCAAAAGTCTACCCTTCCTTATCTCTTAAAATTTGAAGCAAAAATATTAATCAGAACGTAAGTTATGGCGCTTTTCCATTCTGAAATAAAATAATTAGTGAGATCTCAGCGAGCTGTTACAATTTTAAGAGATAAGGATGGGTAGACTTTTGAGGCCCACCCTGTATATTGTTTGTTTCTACTAGAGAAATTCTTTCCTTGATATAAAGACCTTTTGCTTGCATCGCTTTTTAGATTGTTGCCTCCCCCGAGATCTGAAGATCTCAGTCTTGCAATGATGGGAATAGAAGAACCGCCTATCTTTGAAAATATGAACAATGATGCAGAACAAACAATCTCTGTTACAAAATATTTTGAATATTGTTTACGTGAAGACATTTTCTTAACCGAAAATTAGAAGATGACGCTTCGTTGGGGACTCTGCTTAAAGCATTCACATTAAATCAGTCAGTGAAACATATGATACTTAAGAGAATAATTGAGGTTAGGGATGAACTAGTGCATGATGCTAAGAAGACGTCTTTCACCGAAGAAGAAAGGTTGTTGTTTGTAGTTTGCAGCAAGGCAGTATTTTCTTACCTGTCCGAGAGACTGAAGGTGAACGAAAGAATGAAGCACCTAATACTTAATAGTAATAAAGAAAAATGCACCACATACGCCAAAGAAGGGTAAGAAGTCTCGAAAGAATCCAATCAATATGAACTACCAGGATGAAAATATATTCCAACAATAGCCGATTGTCAACGAAAACTCTATGAAGAAAGAATCGGATGCGCTTGATTACCGTATTGTTGCCAAACTTGCAGAGCCTCGTTTACTGAAAGAAATGGAATCACATCACCAGAAACAACTTGAAATTGTGATATCTGAAACGGCTAATCTCACAGTTCAAATGATCAGGTTTCATGTGGGTTGGTGGATTAAGTGGCCTATTTATGGGTTAGTTTTTTGACAGATATTAGTACATCCGTACCTGTTCCTAACGTGGATTGTACTATTATTTTTTATTATTGGATTTATATGGCTATAGGAGAAGAAGTGATAAGATATTGCGTTACCTCTGTTTTCATAGGTTTGGTTGAACGATCAAATAGGGCGGGACTCATCCAATATACACCTAATATTGTGGAAACAGCTGTTGTTTAGATTTACACTATTAGCTTGTCACTCTATCAGGAACATATTTAGCTAAAAACTTATCCGCTGATAGCAAAACTTACAAATCGACTGCATTACAGCATTACGAAATGTAACTCCATTTCATTGTTCATTCAATTTTCAAGTTACGGATAACTAAGTTAAAGTCTATAATGCATCTTTCACCCTTTAGAACCGCTCTGACGTGGTTAGTACAATTGTGTAAGTTGCTAATCATTTGGGCGGTATACAAGCACATTATTTCATTTCATTTCATACTGAAATATATAAGAGTGCTAATGAATCCTAATTTTGTTGTTTTTTGTTGTTCGTCACATTTCACTCAGCTGTGAAATGTTGTGACGTAGCAGTACCTGTGTTGTACGAGGTATTTTCTGCGTGATACAGCTGGTGGTTGTGCCAGCTTTTAATTATGACGACATAAAATATTAATTAGAATAATTATCCTTTCACTCGCGGTTTATGAATAGAAGTATTTTGGTAAAATTAGTTATACGAAATTCAAGAAATTTATTTCTTCTGGAGAATCGCTTTTTATATCATAGACGGTTTAGTGCTATTGTCAGTTGCAGGTATTACACTAGCCGATTAGAGGGAAAACATTTGACTTTTCATGCTATAAGTTCCAGAGCTGAAATCTTAATATAAAATTAACCAATTTCCGACTGACTTTACCCACTAAGAATTATAATTTTGTCTCGACAGTATCCAAGAAAGCCAACCCAGTCCGCGGACTACTTATGACGTGATGGTAAGCAGATATCGTGTAGTTTGGATGCAGTTAGTTTCGACTAACATTAATTGACATGTTCAATGTTCATGTTGACCTATATATACCGTATATTCAGCTCCGCATACGACCCTATGAATATGACCGCTTCTGACGCCAGAGAAAATTTTAACTTTGCTCCTTCTCCTTAATCGGGGCAAGGCTTCTTGGATACTGCCTTTGTCTCCGGTCAGTGGTATGACTTCATGGTAATAATCACAAATAAAAGCTCAGTTTCGGATTCAGGATTAAACCAGTCATTGGCAAGTTAAAAGCGTTTCTTGCGCCTTTTTAAACGTATTCGCTTCAATATGTACGAAATGGAGCATTTCCTTTTCTAGCTTTAAGTACATATTTTTCAGGGTATTTGAAAGCAATCGGATTAGAAGACCATCGAGGTATCGAATGGTTGATATCATCATAATATGCGAGAGCGTTATTACTTTATCACTAATGAAACGGTCGAGGGCCTTCAGATAAAATAAGATTGTTAAAGTAGTTTTTTCATTTCTTACTCTACAGACTCCCATCGTGTTGCTTTTCAGCACTGGCGATACTCGTGGCAAGATAAGTTGCTAAGGGGGCAGGGGGGGGGGGGGGGGGGGGGGTCTTTATGAAATTTCTCTCGAAATTGATTTTATAGTTGTTTCTCATAGAGGGGAGTGATATCTATCTGCTGCTTTTAGGTCCCATGGAAAAATATTGTTCCTAGCCGAATTTATTGCCGGTCAAAGGTCAGCGTTCATGTGTAATTGTATGGCGCGAGCGATTTTCAATCGTGCGCCCTGAAAATCGAGTCTAAAATTCTATCTTCTCCTACATTTTTTGAGCAATCACCTTGAAACTTTCAGGATATGTTCTAAGGACCATTTAGAAGATTCCATTCGATCAGAATTTTAAGATAGGCCTTAGAAAATTTTTAATTCGATTTTGAAAATCTTGGACCTGGAAAAATCGTCAAAAAACGAGGTCCAAGATTTTCAAAATCGAATAAAAAATTTTCTAAGTAGTTAGGGCAAGAATTGCTGTTTATGGGTCAATCTGTGAACAAATTCGTAACAAAGGTTTGTCTACAGGAATGTGTTGTCCATAGTCCCTGGAACCACCAAAAAAAACCGTCCAGCTGAAACTTTTGGGCAAAAATTTTTATAGTCATTTTTCTCCAGAAACCCATACGCCCCACCCCTAATATTGGTTATTCGGCTCCCGAAGGTCTTGAGATCTCCATAGGGGGTGCAAAATGACCGCAATGGCCACATTATGGCAGGCGAATGATAGTTTCAGAACGATTGGAGCTTTATTTTTCGAAATAAATGGAATTTTTCGAAATTTTTCTCAATTTTATTGAAATTTTGAAAAAAAATACACCAAATTATTTTTAACGCTTATTTCAAATCTATTTAAAAACTCATCTACAAATAACAAATACAGTTAATCTAAAATGTGTATTCTCAGTAAATACCATGACAAATATTAATACACAGTTAATATTAATCAAAATTCGCTTGTTCTTCAGGTTCATCATGTCTAATGTTTGTGCAGTTCATACCATGGCATCGTCCACAAGCTGGCAAACAATTGAAGCCATATTTCCTACATGAACATCTGAAAGTCAAACAGGCCTGTTCCACATCGACAGAACAGTTACAACATATAAGGTTCAAAATAGACTCTGGAGCAATTATAGCTTTTGTTGCAACTGGTTCGTAAGTGCCACCAGAAGCCAATTTCCAGCCGTAGTCAAGGGGATTCAGACTGTCAGCGTTAAGCATGACCCAGTTATGGTACTGTAAGTAAGCTCTAAGGATGTGCTCCGTTGCTGAAGCTATTATTGGAGGTAGCCTATTCGGATTGAGACTCTTTTTCGCTACCATCCTATTGTATGCTAGGAATCTCAAAGCAGAAAGAGTCTTTTTTTGTCACCATAAATGTACTGCAAGAAACAGAGGCCTGCCTCAATAATCTTTTCTTTTGATTCTCTCACCGAAAGTAATGTTGCCAACTGACCTTGCTCATCAAAGGCGAGAGCTTTCTTTAGCACTTTAACCTTGCTAAAACCAAACATTGCACTCCACTGACGCTATCACAACCTGAAATACTATGAATTAGAAGAAGTATCTCCTTTTCTTTATGATCTAGATGACTTGATATTTCTTTGATTGAATATGTACCCTTCTTCGTTGTTAGATAAATATCATTGTGATGGTCACTGTTGAAATGATGTACTAATAGACTTGAACTATATCGGTATCCTCTGCCTTCAATTCAACATCACCAAGGAATGACATTACCAATCTTTTCTTTGCAATTAAAGTATCAGCATCGTTACAAGCTCTGATCACTTCAATACCATTTACAGTAAAAATGCTTGAGATAAGGTCGATCAGTTCTTTTTTGTTATTGTTGTTGCTCAGAAATGTTGTTTTGGTGACAGTACAAAAGGTGGATTTCTTTACAGCAATATTAGCACAGAACGCTTTTACTCTCCTCTTGTGCTCGTGATCTTTAGTAGAAGGCTCATATCCATCAAAAATCACAGTAACATCCCGATTTTTAGGGATAAGCTTCAAGAACTCCATTGCTACCTCACCATAATTGTCACACCCTTTAAATGAGCTTAGTTGGTGAATTAGCCAACCTCCATCAATGACTAGTGGGATCGTGAAGCTGCAAGATTTAAGTGTAGATTGGTTTATAAATACCAAGAGCAGCCTTATTAGATTTCCTCATCATCTGATATTGATCAAATAAGCTCATCGGCATCACAGTTAACTCGTATGTTAGGCATTCCTCTATTGAAGTCTCTCTATCAGCAACCAAGACTAGACGGTTAAAACACTTCAACGGATCGACTGCAACGCTTTTATTATTCACTTTAACCTGCTTTCTTAGTTGTGTCAAGTTCTTTGCTTTACCTTTGATACTTATCTTATCGATGAATGTCAACCCATCTAGCTCATGTTGAAGGACAGCCCCAACGGCCAAACATTCCTCGGGATTCACCTCATCGTTCCCAGGCTGTGATATAAGACCAGTCGAAAAAGATATTAACTTAGTCTTATCTTCGGACTCTGTAAAGTCGACAGTAACTTTAAACCAAGTTAATAATTTTCCAAATACATCACAGTTTTTCTTGATTGATGACTTGGTAAGATCTGAGTGGATGGCAGCTTTAGTTGGTACTCCTCGCTTCGATGAATTAGCTAATGAATCTCCAAAAGACTGATTTATTAAAGCCATCTGATTCAGGGTGGCCACCCATAACTTGTGAGCGGACTCACGATTACTCATCCTTCCACTTGTTAATCCACCACTAGATTTAGCTGCCCTCTATGGAGAGGTCAGTCCACACCCCGGCCCACTCGTGGTCGTTGTAACAAACCGTGTGAAGCCCAGTTACTTTAAAGGTCTTTAAAAACGCCCCATACTTGACTTTAAAAATAACATCCTGCTCCAAATACATGAGTCTTAAAGCTTTTGCATACTGTCCCCTCCCAGCTGCTGCGAAGTAGGGCAGCTTCAAAGCTACTGCTGATAAATGCATATTGTAGTCGTGCAACCTCTCTGCTCTTATGAAGTCCTTTACTAGTGTTATCATGTTGTGGTAAGTAACCCATAGAGCTGCTGTTCTACTGTTGGAAAACAGGTTCTTTAGAAGCAGAGTTATTTTCTCTGATAGATCCTGAATAGATTTAGTCTTAAAGTTAACACCTAGATTTTCGTTCACACATTTGTTGATGTAACCTTCCAAGTCTACTAGTTCATCGTCGTAAACTTCTTCCTCTATAATGAAACAACAAAGAGCGGCGTCGATCAGAAAGTGGGCTCTCAACGCTTTATAGTAAGATCCTCCATCCGATATATGCGTGACGTCTCCAGGATACACGAGTTTGATGAGCTCCTCTAAACCCGAGTCTGCCATTATATAGCCTATGCAGCCAAGAAAACTCGTGAGAGTGTGGAAGCCCCCAACCCTGACCACAATAGGCATCCCAGTTTCCAGTACTATTCGGGTGGCCTTAATCCACAATGGAAAATCGAATGTGATTATCATCGGCTCACTGTAGGATAACTTAAGACATTCAACCAGAGTAGTATGTACCGTCGAAGAGCTGTCTGGGGGTTGGTCAATAATCTGTTGTTTGTTAGTTAACCTTGATATTTGTAAATTGAAGTTATTTCCCGAGTAAGATTTGAAATAAGCGTTAAAAATAATTTGGTGTATTTTTTTTCGAAATTTCAATAAAATTGAGAAAAATTTCGAAAATTCCATTTATTTCGAAAAATAAAGCTCCAATTGTTCTGAAACTATCATTCGCCTGCCATAATGTGGCCATTGCGGTCATTTTGCACCCCCTATGGAGATCTCAAGACCTTCGGGAGCCGAATAACCAATATTAGGGGTGGGGCGTATGGGTTCCTGGAGAAAAATGACTATACAAATTTTTGCCCAAAAGTTTCAGCTGGACGGTTTTTTTTTGTGGTTCCTGGGACTATGGACAACACATTCCAGTAGACAAACCTTTGTTACGAATTTGTTCACAGAAAAATCAACTCTTGCCCTAACTAAAGGCCTATCTTAAAATTCTGATCGAATGGAATCTTCTAAATGGTCCTTAGAACATATCCTGAAAGTTTCAACTTTTCAAGGTGATTGCTCAAAAAATGTAGGAGAAGATTTTAGACTCGATTTTCAGGACACGTGATTGAAAATCGCTTGCGCAATACAACTACACTTAAGTGCTGACCTTTGACCGATAATAATTTTGGCTAGGAATAATATTTTTCCATGGGACCAAAAGCATCTGATAGATATCACTCCCTTCTATCAGAAACAACTAAAAATTCAATTTCGAGGGAATTTTGATCTTAAAAATTTAAAATCTTAAAAACTGATATTAAACTCAGAAATTACAAACTTTACAAGACGTATCCAATAATATTTAATTCTTATAATATATTTAATGCTTGCAAAGTTCACAATAGTTATACAGTGAGTAAATATTATCAAGTATTAATTTTGCTGACCTGTTGTAGCTCTTCGTCATGGAATATCTCGTCTGATATCAAACTCTTGATGTCTAATTGGAACGAGCTTTGGTTCTTCTGAAAGGGTTATCATTAATTATATAATAAGGAAGTTTGCTTAAAGAATGTCGGTGTAATTAAAGTTTTTATAAACGTACACCAAGCACTCGTACATATCATTTAAGTTCACATTAGCCTAATTTCCATTTTTCCCAGTTTACAGTTACCAGTGAAAACTAACATTAAATATGTGAATATCAAGTGATCACATCATGTCCCAACTTAGAACAGCCCTCATAACTTTTAAAGCAGTCGATGCCGACAGTTCTAAAGGGATGGCATGTGTGACCTGACAGGTATGATGTAATTATATATTCATTTCTCTCCCCTGTTCTTTCCTCTGTTTTAGTCATTTCTGCTCGAATCTGTTATTTAAACGCTCTCGTTTTTTAAACAACGCTACTTGTCAGGAAATTGTTTATTTAGATTAAGTCTTGTTTTTGTCTCGCCTTGACAATAGCGCTGTTACAAATTTTAGGCAGTCGTTCAGATTTGATCGGCTCAAGTTTATTGATTTACGAGTGAGAATAAACATTCGGTCGACATTTGAAGTGCATACTGAGCAGGTATGTACAATATTTATTGTTTGTCGACATAACGCGAACGTCCACTTTAATACCGAGGTACTAGTTTGTAACTAAAATATTAGATACTAGAACTCTACAACAAATGTATAGAACTATGGAAATTTTAGGCATTGGCATACAAATTACTCTCTTCGATCTTTCGATAAATTGTTTAATTGAGTATTTGGCAACTTGGTAATGGCCCGATGCACCGTGCACGGTCGGCACACGACCGTGCGTGGACGTTGTGTGCATGGACCGTGTGCCGAGCATGGGTGAACCGGTTCATGCACACAATTCACGTTAAATATCTATTAAATGCTATTTGTTGAAATATACAATCACTGAGACTTTAAAGAAGTCTAAATGAGTAATAATTGTCTATTATCTTGTTCTAATACATGCAGTCATTGGAAATACCAACTGTCATTCAAGCCTCATTCAGGCTTCCGGCTATATTCCACTATTTGCTGTCAATAGGCCCTAAATTCTTTGCCACAGTTAATCTTTGACCAATTATTTCTGAATTGTTTTACCTGCTATTTAACGGAAGTGCCCTTATTGGCTAATTGGCTCTTTTATTTCGACATATCTGACAAGAGTGAGCATCGAATCGTAATTATGGTAATACGATAAAAATTACTGTATAGTTAACAGTGCTGTTAAAAGCATTAGTATTTAGTAAACATTTCCACAGTGCCGCCGGTCGTGTTATATAATATGCAGGTCATATCACGCATTTTAATGCAGCCTCTGTTGTTGAACTTAGCTACCTACTTTGAGAGCAAGCAATTAATCAGCGTTCAGCTCAGGGGATCAGCGCGCTGTTGTTCGACATACAGATGAAAATTTGATTACTTTTTGCTTTCTTTAGATCGGGAGATAAGTGGTGAAATTCATCATCAAATGAGCGTTATATTAGTAATAGTATATAATGCACAGTTGGTCATACGTCCAACTGTTTTCGTCAACATGATGCTGGCTAGAGAGAGGGAGGGGGAGACCTCCACAAATCACAACTCTGTGTCAGATCTGTAGTATCTTATTCACTTGAACCAGGATCTCTTTTTGTTATTTAATTAGGTCTAGTCTGGTGGGCACTGCAGATGTTATAAGTATTAATTTAACTTAATGATTTTATTATTATAATCACCGAAAAACCATACAACATCCGGTACTACAAGACTTGTGAAGTGAGGGCTCAGAAAGTTTATTTTAGACAATGTTCGCATAGATTTTCTTGTGATTTCGTCTCAATTGGAACTTTTTGTGCAAATTTCAATACCTTGTACAGTCTAGTAGTAACTTAGTAAACAGTTAATATGCTAATGAATACATCAATCCTCCGGCTCAATTAGACTTTAATTATTAGACGTTGATTAGACAAATAGTCAAGTATTAAACAGCTAAGTAACTATAAATAATGACACAGATGAGTCGATGAACGATATTTTAACTTTCATTTTGTATAAATTTCATTTCAGATTAGAGGATTAGAGTTGTTTAGAAGTTTTGATAATACTGCGTAACAGATAATGTCTTTACTAACCCAAGGATCGGGACGCTTTACAGTTTACACCATCAATATTTTAATATTTTTAGCGTTTGATGAGATCAAGTATGATGGCGAAAACAGAGACTTTTCTAATTCTAAAACTTGATAAGGCATGATAAGGCAAGTTTTAGTCATGATACCTTTAAGTCATGATACCTTTAAGTCATGATACCTCAATTTTTTATGATACGTCAAGTTTCACAGTCCTTGTATTGAGGCTAATAAGTAATAACTTAGTAAAGACCACTTGAAGATCTCTCATTAAAAGTTCACAAGAGGAGAGGAACAGACGTTTACTAGATCACTAATGATACGTCGTGATAATTTAATATACCGTTCAATTAATTATAGATAATCTATCGGTAATTGCAACCTTTAATCTTCGCTTTCGAATAATTTACGCATCTCCACACCACATTTGCACAACTCACAAGGGAGATTTTAATTAATTTGCACATTTTCACAGTGATTTCTAGTGAGTTTAAGTTCCGGGCTCTATATCCATTTTCCACCACTAGCCTTCCAGATATTATGAGTATTGAGTAATACTACTATTATGATAGATCCTTGTGTCAGACTAAACCCAGGTACTACTAACAATGCCTGGATCCCGCCCTGTCTGAACCCTTCCGTCACAACTTTACATAATATCAGAGATATTATCCTGCTACAAAACTTCATTATCACCACTCGTCATCCACTATTTACCACACTATTTAGGCTGGACTAATACTATTTGTGGGTAATGTCGTCACAAAGTTCCCAATTTCACCCCCAGTTCCGGCCCCACACACCTCACGACAGCCTGCCCCTCAGTTATAAACAACTCCCCGCCTCCTCCTAATCCAGCCATTATTAAACAAAAGGAACACAACATAACTAAGACACCCATCGCAAGAGGAGTTGTAGTAGAACATGATGATAATACAATATATTATATTATATAACCCCCGTTTTCGCGGTCACGAGGTGTTAATACCACGTGAATACACAATACACATCTCCAAGCTAGCTCACCGTCCTTTAACTTCTCAACTTGTGTCGTCAACTGATCATTTCTCTACCGCACACACGGGTAACCAATGATCAGTTCTAATTCTAGCACAATCACGATTCACGATCACTGATCAGACTTGCCAGTAAGGTGCATTTGAACGTTTACAGCGAGCAGTTTATACTTTCATAGTTTGGTCATGTTACCATGGAAACAGTCTGGCTGGCACCTCATTTGATGGGAACACGCAGGTTTTGCGTAATTGTTCGTTAGTCTTTGTGGTTGTTAGCTAGCTTTGTAAGGTGATCAGTTTCTAGTCATGGCTGATTGGATTGTGGGTGTGGTTTTCTGTTTGAAGTTCATGTTGTTGACTTCAAATTACTGGAGAGTACGTGTATTATAAGAAGGGTTATCTACTTGTTGAGTATGCTGTACATTTATAGAGTTACTAGTGTAACCCGGCCTTCGGCCGGGATTTCACTGCCGCAGTTAAAAAGGGTAGGAGTAATTACCCGTTGAATCAAAACCCGCATTAAGTGAGCAATTCTATTCGGAGTGCGCTCACGTATCCAATGGTGTCTTAAACAATAGTATCTTAAACAATAATCAATAGAAATTAACCCTTAACACCACACCCGCCCATCATATTTGTGAACATGCATTACATTGTCGTATGAAAGTATAAACTCTCTCTACAGTCCAAACAGATCGTTTGAGCTCTCCCTCCCCTAATGAGTTTATAGTATTACATGACCGTGTAATATATAACAACGCTACATAATATTATGCAGTAATGAGAGAGAGAGAGAGAGAGAGAGCGAGCCCCGTAACTCTTACCGTTTTCTTGATTAATCTGCTCAAGCCATTTTATCTTTTTATGTAACATTTGTGGTACAAAACCATCAATTAAACCACATACCAACGCGGCCGAGTTTTGTCGACACTATACCGAAAAAAACCAGTCTCGTAACTCTTACCGTTTTTTAACTATATAACCGACCGGAAATTACACACGCACAGACGATCAGACACACACACATTCTGAGATTATTGTTTAAGATATTTGATGTACGACGTACATGCTATAGTTCTGATCACCTGATGACCGATTTTTTGTGCTAGATGAGTAGATTTCTAATACCCCGGTTTTAACAGATATTCTGTCGCCTTGCAAGGTTCCTTTTTAGTTGTTCCAATGACTTTTCAATTTTGCACCCAATATCATGATACGGATGGAATTATAGAGAAGAGCTGATGTTCAATGTACATGGTCTTTCTAGAAGTTGAGCTTCCTCAAAACTTTATGAAGGAGATTCGTGCATCAACCACACTATAAACTTATATTTTGTTGCATTTCAGCGGCTACAGAATAATTCGTCCCATGTGACAATTGTTATACTACATTATATCTTACTATATATAAAGCGAGACGATATATATTTATTATTTATCCGTACCATTTTACTGACACCACGGTATCAACTTTAACGGGACTTTCCGCAAAAACCGTAAAAGATATACTACTGAAACTTTTTTGACTAGGTCAAATGCTTTAATGGCCTTCAAATCAGCATGAAAAAATAAAAAATTGGCCAAGGAATAGGAATTTTAGAGCCAAAATTTGGACCCCCAAGTGGTGTCAAAAACGCAAATTAAATAGGTAATTATTATTTAAATGGCACGGATAAATAAATATATATATATATCGTCTCGCTTTATATATAGTAAGATGTGTAGCTGCGGTGAAACACCAAAGTTCAGCCCTGTTAATCCTGCTTCAATTTATCAACGGGCCAGTTAGATCTCGACATTGATCAATACCCAATTCCATGACCTTATTAACCTAGTTTTACTGAAATTTACTTAACAAGACTATTTACACTTAACTGAGGAAAATTTTCGTTGGGTATGAATTTTAATTGGTCCTGAGATTAAAGTTTGATACAAGTTGTACGTTCATGCTTTTCATCGGAGATTTGCATTCTAACATTACGATGATTCTGATAACTGAAAATAGTAGATTCCTATTTGAGGTCACGCACAGTTCTCCTCTTAAAGTATCGAAAATTTCAAAACAGAAACTATATTATATTATTAGTTGTAGGACCACAACCTGCTGCACCACTAATAACTCCTCTTCTTCTTTTGAAGTAATTAGTATAACAAATAGCACACCGTTTGACCAATAGCTCAATAGCAGAAGGGCTGCTAAAGATCAGCAATTAATTAGAGGGTTCCTGTTGTGTCCTTGATCGCGTCCATACCATTTGACATATTTCTACATTTTGCAGGGGTGCTACATTTTGCGGGGGTATTTGCATGCATCAGTGCTAGCATCTAGCGGGTATATGCGATTGATGCTAACTTGTTATTTTTATGTTAAATGCATTGTTATGGTGGTTTTAATGAGTATGGCCTGGTATTGGTCACGAAGCAGATCACGACCAGGTCACGACCAGGTCACGAAGCAGGTCACGACCAGGTCGCGCAGTTATTGTGAACCCCACATATTGTTAACCTGAAGAATGAGTGTCAAGAATCTCATTCGGCGTTGGCAATTGGATACGTTTCAATCTAAAGTTATCAGACTTTTATGTTTCAGCATTTTTCTGCGCTTGTTAAAGCATCTTCATTCTGATAGTGCTAGTCTGCTAGGTGTTACAATAATTAATTTGAAGAATGATATATCCTGCTTGCTGAAGCGAGCTATAAAATTCAAAGAGAGCATTGTACTAATAAAAAGCTAACAACTATGGCGGAGGGAGTTGCCTCAATTCATTCCAATAGCCAATATAAGGTATTGTCGTTTACCACAACTTTTCTATTTACAGTAGCACTGCCATGACCATGCATTCTCATCATCTAATTTGATTGCAATTTTTTTCGAGGGAAGGTGCAAATACTCATTCAATGTTCTCACAGTTCTCCTAAATTTATCATGTTTTTATCAATCCCTCATATGAAAGGTCGTCGAGTTGTCTAGTACAAACAAATCCTCTTTAGAGTCGTAGGCCTCAGATCAGGCAACAGAATTTTAAACCATTTTAAATTTGATTTGTCTCAGAAGCTCTTAATGATGAGCTGTGTCATTTGTAATATGAAATATTTTCCTGGACTGTCCTCCTTAATTAATACGATAAAAAGTGCAATCATGCACAACCTGAAGAAGCGATGAAGTACTAGGAGGTCTGGGAATATGTTGTCCACGCTGGTAGTTTGGAGGATTGTGATTGGTCGAGTCCAGACGGTCTAGAGAGTTATATCACTAACTTCACCGTGGGATTATTATTTTTTGTTTTATTTTTATTTCTGTAGGAAAGGCGAGTCAACATAAGGTTTGGAAGTGTGAATTATCCAACTTCTTTAAGCCATCATGAGAACTCCCACATAGAAACAATGATAGCAAAGAACCGTGGGATGGAACAATAGCAGTAGTAGTTTAGTACCTTGTAGAAGTAGTATTATTTACTAATATTATTAGCTTATTAACCGTAGGAGAGCTCTTAGTCAGACCCCAAACCAACCCGGAAATATGGCTCCGCGTATCAGCCATTTTTCTAACGGATTGAAATTCGCAAATTTTAAAATGTCTAGTGTTAATTCCTCAGCTACTGAAAATGGAACATATTTGTCAGTAATATATCCATTTGAGTGTGTATCGTGTAATTATTACACTGCAAGTAATACTGGCATTTTTCTGAACTTCGGACTATTTCAATTTGTACCAGTTGCGTCTTGTCACAGTTTGTACGTAAAATTTCTAGCGACGTTACTTTACCACCGACTTGGCTTTTTTAAGCTGCTAAATATTTTACCCAAGTTTTTGTCTTGTCGCAGATAATTACAATGTTTTGATCTTGCTATTCTAGATATTTCACTAGTTTATCTCGAAGAAGAAATCTAATTAACTAGGCCCTGCATGATTAAGAGCCCTGGCATGGGGGTCATGTCAGTGGTAAGCAAAAGGCCTGGGGGTCATTCGTAAGAAAACTTATTGATGACCGATGTTTCATAACAGTATTTAAAGTAAAGGACCGCCAGTCAAGCTTGCTATCTTCATCAATAAATTACTAAGAAATAGGGTTTCGCGTCGGTTTGACTATCTAGATACGTGTTGAACTTATGACTACATTAACCATGGCTCGACAGTCGACAAAAGCTAAGAGTTATTAAAACGGTTTTTAAGAAATTAGTTGAGTGAAGCTCGCACGATTGCTCTAACTTCACTTTAATTATTAGCCACCACGGCCACGCTTCATTCGGAACGAAAGTCGTTTATCTTACTTCATGTTAAACTTATGACTAGATTAACCATGGCTCGACATAAAAAGTTATTAAAACGGTTATTAAGAAGCTCGCATCATTGTTCTAAATTCACTTTAATGTTTAGCAACCACCTTCATTTATGAAATTTGTTTTGATTTAAAGACACTTGTCTTGAAAAAGACATTTGTCTTGATAAATACAAATCAAATTCTTACAGTGACGCGTTTAATGTTTTTCTCGGAGTGTGCAATCATTAACTCTTTTTCAAAGTTTTGTGGACACTGAACTGGCCTTCAAGACCAGCCGGGTATTAGTGTGGTGATCCGATCCCGTCTAAATCTATTAAAACAGGATCAATTACTAGAGTTCTGGAGTTCGTTAGACAGGACTTTTTTCCTTGGTCGCATTTGCTACCGTCCGCTCATAACCAGAGCAATATTAAGCTGATAGTTGAGTTAGTTATAAATCTGTTTAATATATTCATGTATCATGCATCGAATATTCAGGGTATCTTATATTATTATCCACTCTAAGATTTATAATAGGGTCGGCTGCTTGCTGACAGACGTCGATCTGTCGTGCTGTTTCTGACAGTGCAATTTGTTGCTTACAAGTTATACTAACTATTTGTGTGTTGTGAGGGGGTTCAATGCACGATCAGTAACTCTAACTGTCAGATTTCACTTTCCAGTTATTTAAATAAGCTATGAATTGTAGCCCTTACAGTTGCTGTACCGTTAAAACGTTGACAATCACAAGTTTAATTGTGATATTATCTTAATACAAGTTACTGAAGCTTTATTGATTTTAATATAACATTAGTCTTGGAGACATTAACTTTGGTCTTTCGGCTTCAGCTTAAAAGAGCTTAATGAACACGTACCAGCTTAAGGAACACGTGCAATAGCAAAAGAAGTTTTAAATTGGAGGAATTATCGTTTCGGTATTGATCGATATTAAACCTTTCAAACATGCTATTTCTTTAGTCTTTGTTTGTAGACATATCGATATATTATGATTCATTGATGTCATGTCGGACGTCTACTTTTAGTCTTCTAAGTTTGTGGTGGCTTGTTGAGGCACCGTTAAATTGGCTTAACAATCGGAAGCCTGGGTCCACTTTATGACTTTACAAGCTATCATGACGTTCTGTATCATCAACAGAGACTTGAGCTAAAGATTGAGGTCCGTTGAGATGACTTCCTGTCTGTACCATTATCTGTACTTAACTTTGCTGACGTTTTCCCGACTGACCGACAATATTTTATTATTATTTGCTATCATTATACATTTACCAACAGTTTACCACGTCTTCTATCAATACAATTACATAAGGCACTCGGTCTCAGCATTATACGTCATAAAAAATGGTTTCCTAATCGGCTAATATGTGAATAGTAAATTGCTAGATCCCCATATTAGTCAATTACGAATAGCGGACTGTCTCGGTTTAAATAAAATAAATTTGTTGACTTGTTGTCTCCTCTTTGTCGTAAATAAACAGGCCAGTGATGGCCAACAACTCAACAAATTTCTCCGTACCGACATGGAATTTGTGGAATTTGTAGAAGTTAAACATCACCGATGCAGTGAACTACCTCTGACTCTCTGAACGTTTTCATTTAAGTTATTTCAGACCTGTTCCAATCTGTTCCAACCAATTGTAATCTAGCAACAACCATGCTTAGTTGCAGTCAGAGATCAGCCATCTGGATTTTCAGTTCAAGATCTTCGTAGTCATTATTATAGCTGGCGTTTAAACATGAATTTTAATGAGCAAAAGCGAGCAGCTTAACTTAAACTGAAGTTTCATTGTTACGATATCACCTGGGAACATATTGTCCAGATTATTGTCCAGATCATAACGAGAATGATTTCACTCTTGAATCTAATAACAATTTTGCTGTTTTGTTACCGGGTAAAAAGGTTTTACCCATGAGTTAGTGACTTGTGATCTTCCACAACAATAGGATATGTTATGGATTAAAGCGATCCAATTTTTTTGATGGGTGGGAACTAGGAACCGACCGGAAATCCGGCTGAATCCGGTTCCGGCCGGATATCCGGCTTCAAAATCCGGTTCCGGTTCCGGCTCCGGCTGGAAAAAAATTTGCCGGATTTTTGCCGGATTTCAGTTTTTTTTTACCGAAAAAAAAATCAAAACAATATTTTCGGCTAATAATGAACAGGGTAGCCTGAATCGTGGAAAAAAAGTGGTTTTAAGAAAAACTTTAAAAAAATTTTGACTTAGAAGTTTTTCGGTCCGAGTCGTTCTCGAGACGTACCTCCTGTATCGAGAGCTCCCGCTTCCGAGCTCGTGTTGCAAAGGGGAGGCCTGCCTTCCAAGATCACACTACCGGGGGAAACCTCGAGTCCAGAATTGTGTATCGATGGGTAGGTGCGGACTTCGAAAAACCAAAAAAATATTTTCGGCTAATAATGAACAGGGTAGCCTGAATCGTGGAAAAAAGTGGTTTTCAGAAAAACTTTGAAAAATTTTGACTTTGAAGTTTTTCGGTCCGAGTCGTTCTCGAGACGTACCTCCTGTATCGAGAGCTCCCGCTTCCGAGCTCGTGTTGCAAAGGGGAGGCCTGCCTTCCGTGATCACATTACCAGGGGAAACCTCGAGTCCAAAATTGTGTATCGAGGGGTAGGTGGGGACTTCGAAAAACCGAAAAAATATTTTCGGCTAATAATGAACAGGGTAGCCTGAATCGTGGAAAAAAGTGGTTTTCAGAAAAACTTCGAAAAATTTTAACTTAAAAGTTTTCGGTCCGAGTCGTTCTCGAGACGTACCTCCTGTATCGAGAGCTCCCGCTTCCGAGCTCGTGTTGCAAAGGGGAGGCCTGCCTTCCGAGATCGCATTACCGGGGGAAACCTTGAGTCCAGAATACAGAATAATGTATCGAGGGGTAGGTGCGGACTTATAAAAAACCGGAAAATATTTTGGGCCACCTCCCTGGGCTAGCCCCCGGCTATAATCGCAAAATTGGCAGTATTTAATCTTCTGATTATGAAATACGAAATATGAAGGTCACGTGTTCAGGGTTTAATTAGCTCATTACTGCAATCATGTGACTCAGCTCTAGACGCCAGACGGTGATTAGTACTGTACTAGACAGTGCCTGCTTACGAACAACCTTATTAAGCACCTCTGGTTGTAAGTCACGTGACCCAATGATACTCAGACTTGCATGAAAAAAGGGAATTCGCACAAACGCGCTCAATCAGGGTGGGGTCTGGCAGCATATGCCAATTAGATATCATTTCTGATTATTACTCGTCTAGTGTCGTGACTCGTGTCTACTCGTGTTACATTGTGTCTGCTACGTACTGCTTGTTTAAGCAATGTCTAGTAGTAGATAGGAAGATTTGTAAAAAATCCGAATCTGTTCGGACGTTGAAGCCGCCCTAAGTCGAGTCGAGTAGTAGTAAATCTAAAACATCGTCCGTCTGGTTGTTCTACTCAGAAGAAAATGGGATCCCTTATGCAAGCTGCAAGAAGTGCTCGATGAAGATTAGGCGTGGAAAGGAAGGAAATTTTCCGGCAAAATCCGGCAAAATCCGGCTGCCTTTTATTTCACTCTGAAACCACCGGTTCCGGTCCGGCAAAATCCGGCTTGCCGGATTTGAGATCCAAATCCGGCTGAATCCGGTCCGGCAGCCAAAACCCCAATCCGGTCGGTTCCTAGTGGGAACAAATCCGCTATTTTTTTGGTTAAACACATTTCCAAGATCAAGTAGTTACAAAAACTAGTTAAAATTAGACGGAAGCGGAGGCTCAGCCAATGTTTATTACATACAGTATACATGTTTTCTTGGGTAAATTTCTATTGATCCCGTTATATATATATACAGCTGATAATGAATGTAAACGTATTGACTGAAAACACGGCACCAAACAGATAACCACAGCCTAGAATATTCACTAATCAAAAATATATCCACTGTGTTGATATAAGCAAAGGTTGCCTTTTGGGAGGCCCCATGCCTTCCTGCTACGTTTTTTGATATGCATACTGATCCCCTAATTCGATGCCCGTGAACTATTACTAATTTAGCGGGTGGGACCAAGTATCACTATCTAATCAGGGCGAGAGTCAAGAGTGGTGTAAATAATGTAAATGCATAAATTTACCTTAAAATTGCTTAGATCACTTTGATACAGATAATGAGTTAATAATAATTTGATTAAAAATGCTTAAATCTTATCAAGGGGTTAAGTACGACATTTCGACAAGTACAATCTTACGACTAATTGAGGAGCGTTGAATTCTGGCCCCCTCGATAATTCTTCAACACTATCGAATGGATAAATGGGCTTCTAAAGTTAATTAATTCTAGACTCAACTAAGTATAATTTGCACTAAGTTGCTCACGCATTATGTTTTGTAGGATTCGCTGAAATTTTTTAATCTCGTCATTGTCAACTTAAATTGAAGTCATGTCTTTAGAAAAGTTTAGTGTGCAGATAACATACAATTTTGTGCAGATATGATTCAAATCAGTCTTTTCATAAAAAAATGTGGATGTGCACTGTGCAGTTAGAATTACTCTTGTGCAGGCAACAAGGTTACCCTTACCAAGGTTTTCTACCCATGATCCAAGTTCAACCAATGCTTTTCTAATTCTTATGGCTTTTATGTTATGGGTAAACGGGTTTCTCAAGTCAATTAATTAATTTTATTGCATAATCAACTAAGTATAATTTGCACTGAGTTGCTCACGCATCCTGTTTTGTAGGATTCATTGAACTTTCTTTTAATCTCGTCATCTTCAATTAAAATTAAGGGTTTCTCTTTGTCATCTGCTTTGTTCACGAACAAAGCTTTATTGTAATATTCATCTGTAATATTCATCTCTCTAACCTAAGACCAATTGTTCATTACGGGTAAACGGGTTTCTAAATCGATTAATCAATTAATCAATTAAATTCCACGCCCAGTTAACTTTCCTATTGGAAGTTGCTCGAACATCATGTTTGTCGAATTAACTAACAACAAAGCTCAATTCGTCTGTCTCGCACTTTCTTGAACAGTGCCCAGCTATTGCACGACCAAGAGGGCAATACTTTCTTATTACCTCGAGCTCTTTGACAACCAACATATTACCAACAAGTTACTATATAACTATTGTCAATTTTGCAAATCACCCTAAGCGCCTTATTGTCAATTGTCATGTTGTGCCTAAGGAACTGGATCAAACCGGAGTGCAAGTGACTTAATGCCAATTCTCGTGCTGTTTTACAGTTTTACCTCATTATCTCTGGTTATCATCCTTTCAGCATTCGGGCATTTATTAATTCCCCCTCATTCCACTTCATTCCACTTTTCCACCCATCATATTCTCATAGATTTCCCTGGCACCCTCTTCCAGGAGGGTCCCACACCAAAGAGACAGAGTATCTTCATAATCTCGCCAGGGTTTCTCTTTGTTAACCGTATCATTTATAAACATTAAAACTATAGACCCGTATCTTGGAGGCTCTCCTTCTCAGTTCTCCCGTGCCAGGAGCAGATAATCTACAGATACTAAGGCCCCCTCCCGGCCCATTGTACTGCAAATTAATACAGTCACCCTTAGGACTGTGAGCCTTATGATATGAATATATTATTACCATGACGGATGACCCGTGTAAATGTGGATATTGCTATAACAGTTCTTTCATCCTGAGTTGTTGAGAAGAATAGATTATACAAATATGTATAGTGCAAGTTCAGCTTATCCAGTCTCCTGAGCGCTTCTTTTTAGGTAGTTAACCGTTTGTTAAGGGACTCAATTTGAAGTATTATTTGTTTGGTTGCTTGAAAACGTCCATGTGCTCCGAAGCATGTGCCACAGTAAAATATCAATTAACATATATTATATTATCTTTAATATGCTAATGTTATAATTTTGGATCGTAAACCCCCGAGGGTAATATATGCTAAGTATTTAAAGTAAAATATTATACCTTAGTTGCGTTTTGTAGAGGAGATGAGACTCGCCCCGTTACAATAGCACTTCTCATCATTTTCCCAACATCTGGAGAGCCTGGTCTTCCCACAATACTGTCGTTCTCGAAATTACCTGCAATATTTTGAATTGTCTTGTATTTTTTATCACTGAAATATTTTAGTAGATTACAATTTGCAGTGGGAGGTAACGGAAATACTTCAGTTCATTGTTCTCGCAGATATTCACATAATGCAGTGTTATAGTTTTAGTTCAATAGAATTTTCAGTAAACAATCCAAGTTCTGATTGTTTGTGTCATGGTTGCAGTTGTGTTTAAAATATTCTTATTCAGATATTTGTTGTCGTTAATAACAGCCAGCCAGATAATAACATTTATTAATTTGTCTAAAAATATTTAATGTCATTTATTTTTATGCGCATCGTAACGGATATCACGTTTATTGGAGCTGCACAGTTGCTGCTTGAATTGAATAACCATTGTCATGATGATAAATAATATTTTTAAATGCCCCAACTGTATTGGCCCCGACTATGCCCCAAGTGTGCCCCAAGTAACTATTTGCCCCAACTGTGCCCCAGGAATTTCAATTTTGTGCCCCAAGTGTGCCTAGCTAGATTACCAACTGGCCGGGTATATAATAATATTTATCCTCAAGTCTTTCTCAAGAATGGACTGCGGTAAAATAAATCATAATACGATCAGTCAGCTTTTCCGAAATGACTATAGGTTGAATATCGAACGTTATAACCTGTACATTCTTAATCCTCTTTTTTATCAGGCTATAATTTTATTATGTTTACGAATACGAAATGCTGATGCACCGTTAATCTGTTACATCGTGTACTCTTTTTTGATCTATTTCAATATAATAATAATTCAAGTTGGCCACATTGCTTATTCATATTGCAGTTAAACCCCCACTTTCTAACGAACTCCAATTAACCTTAATCATTGATTTCCTTTGGGTGCCTTTACTTTTTTACAATACTGCAAGGTTATATTATAATAATGGTGGCCCAAAAATAACTACCCACACGCAACCCTTTTAATAACTCACGTAATTTATGTCAGAATTTCTAATTTATGTCAGAATTCCTACGGTCTCTGTAATCAATGAAATTTTGCGAAACTTTCAGAAATTCTAAGTTTGACCCATATCTATATTCTCTGAAATTTTTGAGAAATTCTGACACGAATAACGTGAGTTATTAAAGGGTTGCGTGTGGGTAGTTTTACCTTTGGGCCACCCTGTATAATATAATGTATAGTGTATACTGTATAGCGCAATTTAAAGTACGAGCTGAGTTGTAATATTTTGTAAATAGTGCGATTCCCACCCTGCCTAAAACTCTTTGGTACTCTCAGGTTGAACTATTCAACAACGTTGCCTTTCACAAATAATTCAGGTTAATGTCTAACACTGAGTTTCTTGACAATTCAAGATGTATAATTAATGTAGAATTATGTATAATTAATGTAGAATAACCCTCATAGAAAGTTTTACAATCAGATGGGCAGGATCAGATTCACAGAGCCAGGGGTTTGTTGAGATGGTGAAGCATATAATCTTGGCGAGTATTCTATTGAGTAATTTTATAACATTAGATTGCAACACATTGTTCTCATTGTACCACATTGTGTGTACTGTGTAGAATCTTAAGTGACTAAAGTGACTCAGTTTCAATCTCTTGAGGGATTGCGAGTTGTTAATTTGCCAGATTCATCCTCTTTTGTTTTTTTTCCCCCGAATATCGATAGTATTAAAAGTCACTCCATTTAGTATTATCACTTTGCCAGCTGATAATAATAATAATAAACTTTCTGGGATGTTCAACATGATGTGTTTTTCCTGATTTAAAAAAAAGTAATTATACTTTCCTATTTTTTGATATTACGTCATGAAAAACGTTTGACCCTAGCTATAGTTAAATTTTGGCTACCCCTCATGAATTCAGACGCCACCAGTTGTATACAAATCACCGTCGCGCAACCCTGATTGAGTTGCTTTCTAGCATTCTTCTGTAAAGTATTTATTAATAAAAAAGTTAGTAATTTATCAAACGCCAATTCGAAGTTTGTAGTAAATCCATTGACTCGGTTTTTGGAAAATTTATTTGCTCAGTTATAATATTGTGTTCTACTTTATGAACATTACACAATACGCAAGCAAATGCCGATGTTCCACTTAAAATCTAAGAATTTGTAGGTTTACCTAACATGTACATATTTAGACCCACAAATGTTAATGACAGATCACGCAATTTCTTATATTCATCATAATCAGTGATAACGGAGATATCCCGAGATATCGCACAAATTCTGTCTAGGCCAAATTAGTTTGCGATAGTCACACCATGGACAATTACTTGTAAGCATTTTGAGAAACCTTTGTCTTTATATCCTGTCTTGTTCGCGATATTTCCAGAAACTCCCCCTATTTTGTTAGACAATGTAGCGCTTAAAACACCCAAAAGTTCCCTAGATTACTTGCTATAAATATAATATAGGAAAAAGTATTTTTGTATCATAATATGCCACAAGCCCAGTGCAGACATCTTATGATAGATTTTGGCTTCAGTTGGGAGCAGAGTCGCCAAACTTAATTTCACAGTTTCACGGGCAACCTGTTTAAGTTTTAGTTTTGCTGGGCAACCCTCGGCCCATGATGTTTATTAAATATATCGATTACCTCTACAATATTTCGCTTTAGTCTTTACAAATGACAAATTAGTCGCCGCAATTTCGCTCACGTTACAATTTGGATCATCATTATTTATGTGACTAACGAACAATACGGCGAGGCACAATACTTCCCCTTTTGAGCTGACAAATTTGCTCTGATAAACGTCACTTATAAAGTTATAATCACGCGTGAAAATGATATTTCTTGGAGTATTTACCGACCGTTCCAATATAAACTACAAGGCGTGTTAACTGGTTTATTCCAATAACTGTTATAATGTGCTATTGATAAGGCATACTGACTTATTACTTGTTTGGTTTATCGATATTTAATTTCTGTGGCAAAGATTGAATTCAATAATATCTCTGTTATAACGTTCCTAGTTTTAATTTTAACTGATATTGATGGTCAGATTCCTGATATTTGATAGTAGAGGGACTTTAATAGACGTCAGCCAGTAGGTGGACGTAGCCTTCTTACTCAGTTATTCAGGAATTAGGTATTCAGGTATAAGGTATTCAGATAGATTCGGTGCCCCACAATGGACCATACTTTCAAGAAAAGTGCTGAAAGTACTAGATAAAAGCGATTTTAATTGTTAGAGTGTTAGACTTGTTAACATCAAGATTTATAATATCTTGTTAATAGTTTTTGCAGTAGTCTAGCAAAGTACCTTTCGTCACCTAATAGAAGAAAGGAACTGATTGGTTCAAATCATACTGGTGATAATAATTGTGAGCCTGTTCATCAAAATTTCGCCAGGAACTTACGATGATGTTCGGACCTGACGACAGTTTTCACCAAAAGTTTCATTTAACTTCAAAAACTCCTCTGACTTGACGACAGATTCAAAACGTTTGAAATTCTCTCAGCTGATTTTCTCGGCATTATTTCTTATTCTAGAATAACTAGATACAGCAGCTCAGCCCAGTCAATGGTCATTCAAAAACTCTCGTTATTATCAATTTTTGAGTATTTTTCCGTTCTGAATCCGTTAATGGTCACTAACTTTAAAATTTACGCCCGGAAAATGAAGTCACAAACGTCCGCGTCTGTTAAACAAAAAGCATGTTAACGCACTGTCTAACAAATTCCTGCTTCTGCAATACTCACTCAGCAATTCGCCATGCAGGCCATCATACCTTTGGGGTCTTTTTAAACAGTGGCTACCAATTCACACTTGACATGTGTGCTTTCTTCGGTAAGCGAGCACAAACAGCACGTGAGTGGTTTTTGTTGCCCTCCTCGATAGTCGATACTCAATGAGGTGACTTTCATTGACGTCATTTTTGTTACGGTATAGGATTTGTTTGCTTCATTAGTCCCCAAATTTGCGTATCTTATGACTTTTTTATGACGATTCATTATTGTTATGATAACAATTCGAATAATTTTGATAAAATACTGCCGATATATTATTATGGCCTCCTGTATTTATCATCATTAGAAGCTACTTGGTAAACTTGGTTGGTTTTTGTGGCGAAATTTTGAGCACAAAGCCACAACGGACATCCTTGATAAAACCCGCTTTAAGACATTGTGACCAAGCAAAAATGCTAAATACACAGATTATCAACGTCGTAGGAAGACGTAAAGAGGTTACACAGAAATCATCCCAGAAAGTTAGGCTCACCAGCAGTACTAACGACATAGACCGTACTAATTCTATAATATACCTCCTGTCCCAGCCTCTCCTTCTCTCTCCAGCCTCTCCTCCTCTTCTCCTCTTCTCTCTCCAGCCTCTCCTCCTCTTCTCCTCTTGTCTCCCCTATAGGCTTCGTAATACTGTGCTTGTTTGACGTTTGTTGCTTTAAGGGTTTAGCTGTCTACAAATTTTGCTCATTTCTGGCAAGTCTTAATTTATACCTTGTATCTCTGATATTCTGCATTGAATCAGGCTAATAATTTATTAATTCCCCTGACCTCCGTAATTAGACTTAGCTTGCAAACTTTGCATGTTATTCAAACATGAAATTGTTCCGTTTCAATTATCTGTCGTATGCGAGTCACGTCTAAATAATAACGTGATATTATGACTAACGTTCTGGATATAATATGAAAATACAAAGTCTAAATTCCATAGTACCACGTGAACAATCTCTATATTCCATAGTACCACGTGAACAATCTCTGTATTCCATAGTACCACGTGGAGCAGGGTTAATATGCAATTTCAGGCTCACTGCACGACTTTGTTACTATATAACTAGTAATCCCGGCGGTGTTGTGTTGAAGATATATGTCGACATTACGTTAATTCAGATTAACCTTGTAGTCTGCATTACCTATATATTTAAGTTATGTTACTAGATGATTTTTTATTCTCAATTTTGTTGTTTAGATTAAATCAAAGCAATGTTATACTTCTATCATAATAGATGATATTGTATTATATTATTCATTATCATAAATAATTTAATAGAATTGAATGTTATGACATATTATTATAGATAACTATTCTATGTTATTTATTATCTATTATTATAGATAACTATTCCGATTTTTCACAGTGTCGTGTTGATGAGATATGTCAGCATTGTGCTAATTTGGAACTTCAGAATAATCCCGTCTCATGTCTGCTTTACTACTTATAATTATTGGATATTAAGTCTTCCGTCAATTATTGATGATCATAAACATTAAACAATCGTGATATCTAGTATCATTTTTCACTTTTAAAATAAATAGCAGAGCCAAAAGCGACTTTTAATCTCTAATCGAAAAATTAAGGTGTTTCTTTGCTATTTCAAGTTTATATTTCAATTTCTCCACTTAAAATCGTTATTCACCAGTTTTTGCTCCTACTATAACTCTATAATATTATAGTACGGTATTGGATTATTTTCTAATAAGCAGCAAATTTTTTGAAAAAAATATCAAATGCTTCATAATTTACTCATGCAATTTAAGCATTCAGAGACTGCAAGGTTTATAATATTATCTAAGTCCATAAAATAATGCTATTTTTAGTCTAAGTGTTTTAAGCTCTCAATAAAATAATAACACGAAGTTATCACTTCCATCTTACTGTTTTCTTACTGTTTTAACCACCCTATCTTGTTTAGATGGAGTCAATATCCACTCACTCGACAGAGGCAGACTATTTTCTGGCTGCAGTTTGTATATTCTGTGCAACTGTCGGCGTAGCAGGTATGATAATATTTTTATTAAATTTACTTTTTAATACTTGGAATAGCTGACTATTTTCCGTATGAATCAAAACATTTTTGTATATTTGCTTGGGTCTATCCATAAATTTCAAATACCAAAACTTGACATGACCAATGATTCCAAAAAACATTTAAAATTTGGCTAAAATTCAACAACTGCGTTTATAATTATTGATATACCCAGTGCGTGTACAATAACACAACATATCCACTCAGGTAACCTAGTAGCACTGCGTTACTTCCACAACCACCGTAAAGATCTGCCCACCATCCTCTACATCTTGATCACCCTAGTTGACATCCTGTCCTGCTCCACCTGCCTCCCCACTGCTATCTCCTACCTCAACCACCGCCAGCCCATGTGGTACGGTAACAGTATCTTCTGTTACGGGTGGGGTATCCTCTGGGCCATCATCCCCTTCATGTCTGTGTTCCTGGTGGCGGTTCTCAGCATCACCCGCACCATTTCCCTCATCTCCCCACTCAGACAGATCAAAACTAAGAGGGTCGTGATATTTGTGTCGGTTTATATCGGTTATTTAGTGCTGTGGTCCACTGTTCCCATTATATTCAAGTACGGATATTTTGTGTACACCCCGGAGGACACGTACTGTTGGGAGAGTACAAGGTCGGGTTGGTACTCCAACTTGGAGATATTTAACGGGGCTGTGCTGCTTGCATTCCCCATAGTGCCCGTCATCATTAGCTGTTTCATATCAAGCTACTGTGTGCTGTCCTCGCTGAAAGTCTCCACTCTGAGCAGTGCAGTTCGTAACATGAAGCTGGAAGCAACCATCACTATTATCCTGATAACGGTGACCTACATTGTCCTCAACCTCCCTATTTTCATCATCTGGGTTCTGTACATCTACGAGAACTTCAACGTACGAGGTGACACGTTCTCCAAGTATTACAGCTGGTCAGTCTGCTATGTGATCTGTGTGTCAATGAACGCCACCCTCAACCCTTTTATCTACATCAGTAGGATGGAGAAGTTCAGGGGAGCAGTGAAGATCTTCTTCAAACGTGGAGGTATAAAAAGGAACTCGTTGTATGTCAGCACCGGGTCAAGAGGTTCCATTTTGGCAAGGTACAATACCCCAAAGGTACAAAAGAGTTTTTTAAAGGTTGTTAATACGGTGGAGATGGATATTAAATCTGAAGATAATCTTCGGAGAAACAGCAGCTTTGTTTAGGTAATATGACATTTTATAAGACATACTTGAAAAGCCCGATGACTGATCAAAGGAGCGGAGTTAGACAAACGTTTTTTAAAGACAGCAATACAGATAGGATAACTTAAGTCAGTCGCAAGTAAACCATATAAATATAACAACACATTGGTTAGTGCTATAAGTTATTTACATAGTGGTCAGTGCTCACGATGTAGGGGTAGAGATGATATCAAATAAGGGACGATTTGATTCACTTTTGGGATTTTTGCTCCTTTGGCCAGGGCGAAATCATCAATGGATAATCGTCTCCTCTACGGCCTACTACTTAATAATTTTCACGGGAGGTCAATCATACTCTATAATTGCAATTATGTCATGCTATAAGAGTGGTTGTAGATTTAATTGTTATCCGTATGTACGTTTCTTATCTTAATGTAATACCCGTGGTCTTCGTTTAATTTCTAACGTTTTAACTGTTCTAAAATATTTCTAGTTCGCTAGATGACTGTATAATATGTAATAACGATTTTATTATGTATCTTAAAATTTGCTATTTTCCTGGTTACCCCACTCTCATTAACTAAGCGCAAGTAAATTATACTGTAAAACTCTAACAAGAAGCTTATTTTCGGACCAATACCTGCGAAGACGGTTCCATCCTTGAAGAAGAACTTTCCGTAACCATGCTTGGCATTGTCCTTCCACTCTCCCTCGTACCTCGCTCCACTAGCATAGTTGAACATTCCAGCTCCATCGCGCTTCCCTGAGTCAAGTCAACATAATTAGTTATCATTGGTGTTACATGTCAAGAATGACATATTGTTAGTTCAGTTAATACTCATTACTCACCATCAAGAGGCAAGACACGCATCAAACCTTCAATCGAAATGTTTTAAAATTATGAAATATTTTGAACCAACTAATTCTAGTGCATTAAAAGGAAGTGTTGTTAAATTCCACAATCTGCACTGTTATACATACCATTCACCCATTGTCCTTTGTACTCATTCTTCAGTGGCAGCTGTGAGCTAGTATCTACCACCCACGTTTGCGTTCCTTCTCCGTGCTGCGTAGTTAACTTATAATAGTACAGCAAAATGATAACTCACGGCTGAATTGTTTGGACTAATTGAATTAATTAAAATTCAAGAATATTTCAAAGACTGCGACAGATATGAACTTAACGTGGAACTACTGGGTTCAAGCCCACTTCAGCCCAGAATTAGACTTGTAAAGATTTTACTTCTTTGTTCTGTATAATATCTCGGTTTAGCTTATTGTGTAACTAATAAAATTAACTAATTAAGAGATCCTCAAAACCTGAATGCCCATGTTCCACTCTCCTGTATAAGACTCGCCAGTTCCTGCCCAGCGCATGGTACCCTGGCCATGCCGGAGGTTCTCAAACCAGTCCCCCTCGTAGGTACTTCCACTTGGGTACTGTCTGAAGCCTCTGCCACACTTCTTGTTGTCTACCCAGTCTCCAATGTAGTACGATAGCTCGTCCTTGTCGTAGCAAATCTTTCCCTGTCAAGCATGAAAATGTAAAAATAAAGACGGTATTTTTATAGTTACCAAAATTATATACAACGAAAACAATTACCAAAAACAATAATTACTAATTCAAGGCTTAAGGATAACAAACAATGATGACCTATATTACAAATTTTAATAAAAGGTTAAAAATACTTACAGATCCAGTCCGTTTGCCATGTACCCAATCCCCGGAGTAGATACTGGGATTGTCAGCACAATAAAAGGAACCCTTGCCATGTCTGAAACCCTCCTCTACTTCACCCTTGTACACGGAACCATCACCCCACATGTAGCAGCCTCTACCGCTAATAACGTTGTTCCTAAAGTCCCCCTGAATAATATGCTATTGTCAGTAATCAGTATTTACTATTTAGTACATGGCAGCAAACTTTTCAACTTTCTGTAAAAAGAAGATTCTAGAATCTTGAGAGTTAACTTTAGTAGTAAAGGTTTTTAATTGACACCGTAATCACTTCTATACATTGATACAATACAGGCTAATTGACTAAAATTTGGGGTGAAGTAGAGGCCCAGTATATCGAGGTACATGGTATTAAAGAGGCATGGTATAGAGAGGTTCTGATTTATAATAGGTATTAGGTACCTTATCTTACTATATATAAAGCGAGACGATATATATATATATATATATCCGTACCATTTTATCACTTCGAGATGGCCAGGCCTACTCTCATGCTGTCTATATGTGATGATTAACTCTGACACCACGACATCAACTTTTTAACACGACTTTCCGCAAAAACGGTAAAAGATATGTACAACTTAAACTTTTTTGACTGATTCAAATGCTCTAATGGTCTTCAAATCAGCATGAAAAAAATAAAAAATTGACCAAGGAATAATAATTTTAGTGCCCAAAAATAATAATTTTAGTGCCCAAAATGTGGACCCCCAAGTGGTGTCAAAAACGCGAATTAAATAGGTAATAATTATTTTAGTCTCTTGAGTCTTGACACCACTTTAGACGGGTTCCTGCTAGTAACTATAATAGGTAAAATTCTAAACTCACTTTATATTTTAAGCCATATGCCCAGGTATACTCCCCTTCACCGTCCATCTTACCATCTTCAAACTCACCCTGAATGAGGGATTTAACAACTTAGGTCTTAGCTTGATATCAATAATGTATAATACTATGAAAGGGAAATTCCATGTTAACATGTTAATTTATCGCTTTTGATTTTAAAAGAATTTTTCGTTCGTAATGATTATGGAAAATCACTTGAATTAATTGTTTCAAAAGAACCAAAAATTATAAAGGGGTATAAGAAACAAATTAAAATCGTTCAGTCAATAAGTTTAAGTAGTCACAGTTAGTTATTACCGTGTAGACATGACCTCCATGATATTTCACAGTTCTTTCTCCAGTGAAGAGAGGGTCTTGTTCTTCATCTCCGAAACTGAAAAACGGAATATTTGCTCATTATTCTCTAATTCTATGATATTATTTTTTATCTCACACTTATTTTACTTCGGAGTATTCCAACAGCCACATTGTTACACAAGTGTAATTAGCCAATTACAGGATATTGTTGACTCAAATTCAAATGTTTATAATTTAAGTAGAATGTATATTCTACATTATATTTATAATATATTATATCTATAATATATATTATTATAATAATGTATGTGTGAGCAGTCATCTATCGACTGTCAATCTTGCGACTTTATACTTAGAGACTAACCTTTCAATGACAATTTGAGCTAAGTGAGCCTCAATTGGTGTCTCAAGGATAATAGGAGGGGTGATAGCTGATGGCTCTTCTTCAACTGCTTCTTGTTCAATTGGAGCTGGCTCTTCACTTTCTGTGACAGTTTCTTCTTCTTTGACCTTTGGTGGTTCTTTAGAAGCTTTGCTCTTAGCCATAATTGCTAAGATATTGAAATTCTGAATTAATTATAATTTTCGACTTTAGACTTTTGGCTTCTCACAAAGATTTCTTTTTAAGAAACCTTTAGAAAAACCTTTAGAAAAGGTGATTTCAAGTCTGATCAGCAAAATCTGCACATGGGAAGATTGTAATCTTTGCCATTTCCAATAGATAGTCCTGTCAATTTAATTCTTACAAGTATACCATCCCTGACACATGTCCATACTCCAATGGTCATATGTGTCATCCATACCTCCAAATCAACCTTACTGGTGATCAGCCATTTGGTAGGCCCAGGTGGTGTTATGAAATTGGGCCATCCACTCTTATGCTCAGTTCATAGGTTGGTAATGGTAAAAATATGGACAGAATACTAGAATATGCTGTAGTTGCTGGGTCAAATAGTAAATGCTATGTCATTGAATGATACGTAGAATGGATACTGGGCACTGACTGAATCAGAAAAGACCAGTACAGCCAGACTGGACTGACAAATGTTTTGTATTACTAAGTTTACAGTAAACTAGTCGATCTGTCATCAACGTACCATACCATGATAGCATTTGCATTCTGCATAGGTGCTGAGGGACTGAGGTCACTGATGATGGGTCAGGTAACAATGGAGTGAATCTGCATAGCTGCAACATGAGTGTTACCCAGATGAATTTTCCTGACTTTGACCCAGAGATAAAGAGTTTGGTCTTGGCTTGTTCCTGCTTCTGAGGTACTGGTGAAAAACAGGGCATGTTGTTGCAACATTTTCAATGGCCTACTTCCAATGTTATAGACTAATGAACACATTCAATGCATCAACAAGATGGATTGGCAAAGTTTTCGGCCACTCAAGGAACTGCAGCCTTTATACCAGACTGAACCTCTTGACAAAGTGAAACATATGATCGTCAAGCAGCTCCTGGATGAGTTAGAGACATGAAAAGCTTTAAAAATGCATTCAAAAGCATGTAGGAAGAGAGCCAGTGGTGCCAAAATTAAAAGGACCAACAAATTTAAAGGGTAAACAATTTTATTTTCTTACTCATTTAGTTAATTCTTTAGCTGATTGATTGAGGAGCACTACCCAGAGGCATTACTCGGCACTAACGCCTTAAAATCTTTAATTACAATCAAATATAAATATATGCACACAATCTATAGAATATGAATAATGTATAAAATATGATTACGCTATTAGCAAATTTAAATAGTACTATTAAGAATTTCTAAATAACTCTTATCTCTTGACATAAATTTAGAACAGCGACACAGGGTCTGAAGAATGCGCAACTGTGATATTTTTATCTTGTATTTGTAAATGACAGTGAAATTGCGCGGTAGCGATAGCATTGTAAAAAATGCTCGAAGATAGTCATATTTCGTTATGAGGTTAAAGTTTTGTTGCTCGTTATTATCAACGTATGTTGTACCAAATTATTTAAATTTCTAAAAATGTACGAAATTTGAGTTGTTCCAGTCCTTGTCATACAGGTTAAGTGCTTGTGCAGTAAGCACATGCTTGCTGACTGTAGACTTGAATGAATTTAAGAATTTGTCTTGTAGGCAAGTCGTAACGTATTTTATGTCTTTGTTAATAATGTTGACTGTTTTGTTGTATAACTTAGGCCCAATGTAAGAAATGCTCTTATCTGAATTACATAAACGGTTAAATGGTACTGCAGGAAAGAAAAAATTTTTTGGAAAGAAAAAAAAAAAAAAAAAAAAAAAAAAAAAAAAAAAAAAAAAAAAAAAAAGAACTCAGGTTCTCTTCTAGGTGCGTTTAAGTTTGAAACAGTGAACATTCTTATAATATTTGGTGGAGCAGTGTTAGAATAAACTTTGTGCATTAAGCATAATATACATTTAGCTATCACGTTTGGTAAAGCTAATACTTATAGTTTATTAAAAATTTCCTTTGTGTGTGAAGGTGTACTGTTCAGATCTTTGTCATAAAAAAAACCTCCTACAGTTTTGTGTATTTACCTCCCTATTTCATTTTTTTTCGTTTGTTTAAATATGCACTGATTATTTAGTCCATTCCCCTTAGAACACCTTTTAAACAGTATACACATAATGTCACAATGACCCTATATAAAAAGAAAAAACTAAACCTTTCAACAACTCAAAGTTTTGAAAATCACCCTTGGCCTTGCGGCTCCAAGTTCAAATCTAAACTGTCTATATTGGCTAAGTTCTTTCTCGCCCCTCTCTCCCCGGAGAGAAATCATCGTTGTTCTTAAGATTTCAAACCAAAGGCGCTTCCTAATATATCCCACAGCATCAGCATACCTTTGACCTGTGTGGTACTCCATCTTACTAGCCAGCTTCTTCACTAGTCTTTCAGCTTCACCACCCATTCCACCAGACGTCGAGAAAACTAACGGTGTGGAGCTTCCTTTCTCCACTTCAAGAACCCTTGCGTTGTAACATCGTTTTTTCTCATTTTCATGAAACTGGTACATTGCAGGGATCGATTTGCTTGAATTGCGTTGGAGGGGGCTGGGGCATGGAATACCCTTACACCTTACATCAAAATATGCCCTCTCTGAAGCATTCCATATCGATCTTGCAGAAATGTCCAGCCTAGCTTGGTCTCCTAGGACTGTTCCCCTTGGCAACTCTAGACCATCAACTGGAAGAAGAAATAGCTCAGTCTGCACATCCTTGCATTTCACGAACACCTTTTAAAACCAATTCACTGTCATGGAAACTGAATTTTCCAAAATTTGGAATTTTTGGATTTTAATTTGACGGATGTTACTTTGGTTACTTTGGTGTGCTTCATATGTCATTGGAGGACTTCGCCGCTTCGACGCGCCGCGCGAACTAGCATTCTTGCTTCGCATCGTCGACGATCGTTGCTTCGCAGAGCAACGATCTCGACGGATTGACATTGTCAATCAACATATGTCATGGAATCCTCTATCGGGTCATCAGAGTTGCTGACCACCCGGACAGCGAGATTGCTGCCTTTATTCCACTCCAGTCCAGTTGCAGTAAAGAGTTTCCATTTCGACAGCTGGGCTGTATCGTTACTGTTCTAAACTTTTTCGAATTAGCACGAGAGTTATTTCAAACATTTTCACTTTGGGAAAAATTAAAAATGAATATGTTAATTTTAACAATGGTAATAAAATATGATGATAATGTAGTGATATAAATACGAAATGGTTAACGTTATAATATAATTTAAAATCAAATGAAATAATAAATTGATTACCAAAATTGTTGTCATACGTTGTATGACCCGCCGCGCACGAGTGCGCGGCTCCCCTGTATCGTAGAAACTCTACTATAGTGAAGAAACAGTGGGAGTCACCAGGTGATACAACAAAATTGTGAATTTGTAAACAATATCAATTATGTAAAAACTGTTTTCTTGTAGCGCATTAAAAAAATAGTTTTAAAAATGCTTAATTATAAAATTATCTAAAAGTAAAACAAAATTTAGTGAAACAAAATTTGTATTTACCACAAAACAATCAATACATATTTAATATTATTATACATTTACAAATAAATCTAAATTTAAATTCAGCTATATACACAATACACAGCCCGCCGCGCAGCTCAGACAGCCACACATTGCTGAGATATTCTCAGGTGCAGATGTTAGCGCCGCGCGCGCGAGGTTTGTTATCTTACAATTACATGTCACGATATATTATTAATTATCAACGGATTTTAGAAGCAAAATAATTATTGCATATTGGGAAAATTTCGGTCGTTAACGCAGTACAGGGTGAGAACACTGCAGTGCTAAGAACGGAAAATTCTGAGGCACGAGTTTCATTCAGCTACCCAATTTATATGTGACATGTACTTGTATTAAATTCAGATAAATGTTAGTAATAATCGACGTTAACATTTTGCAATTTACAATTGCACTTAAATCACATCTAGCAAATTACTAATTCTTTGCACTATATATGTTACGTCACTATAGCATATGTCATTCATATTGTACGTTATATAAGATAAAAATAAACATGAACATTTTATAATTGTTTCAATGTTCAACACTGCTAAAAAACAAATACATACTTGCCCATCGATTAAGCAGTCGCCAAAACAAGGCTCAAAGTTAATTTACCTTCACACCTCGTTTTGGAGATTGAAGGATGTCAATAAATAAATAATGGATAATATTAATACTGAATATGATGGATAATCAGTAATATCAATAAAATCCACGATCACTAATCATGTTTTCGATGGGCAAGCACTCGCAACTGGATGCTGAAACAAACGGCGCAAGTCTTGCACCGTTCATGCAGTATACGTCGCGAGATATCATGAGCTCCGCTAACTCTGCGATTCTAACGGATGAATTAGGCTCTTCCGACAGAAACACAGGTAATAGGGGGTTGTGGAAGGACACGAACACTGTTCGTTAACTCGTACCCCGGGTACCCCCTATATAGATCTATGTCCCGCCGGAGAGAGCCCACCACCAGTCATATCGAAAGCAGCTTTTAATTCTGCATTATAAATATCGCGTCATCATAATAAATAATATACATTACCACTACACACTTGTCACTACACACTTTTATGCACAGTACAACTAAAATATTAACAAGAGACAGAAGCAGTGGCGTAACTTAGGGCCCCGCAGACCCCGCTGTGCGGGGGGGGGGGGGGGGGGGGGGGGGGGGGGGGGAGGCGCCGTATAAGCCCTTTCACTGAAAAACGCCTTGTTTGTGTATTTCCCTGTCCAATTTAGCGTTCGGTCGACGCGAAAAAAATATTTGGGGTACCTTTTTTGCTTAAGGGGGCGCAAAAAGCTGTAGGGGGGCGAGAAAAAAAGTACCCAACCTTTTTTTTTTTTTTAGGGACACAAAAAATTTTAGGGGGGCGCTTTTCGTCACTGAGCGGGGGGGGGGGGGGGGGGCGCCAACAAGCAAAGTTACGCCACTGGACAGAAGAGTTTTACATCGGCTCAGCACCGCAAGGACGTTGGCTATACGCGTGGTTCATAAATTAGTTTGATTTGGGTACGGTTCGACCGGGAAAGTGGTCGGGATTAGTTCTCATAATGAGTGATCACTGTCGTCAGAAATATTAGAGCGGGAACTTCCCCAGGTTCCGGACGAAACGCGCACAGTATTTAGAGTATCAGCGCGCAATGCTGTGCGCGTTCCCATATTGTTTTATCATTCGGCGATCGCGTCCAACGTGACTGGTGAGGAAGTGCTATGTTGTTTACCTAAATTCAAGCATGGTATCCATAGATAAGATTATCAGTCAGTGAGTGGGAATAACAGGCAAGTATCACTTCTCACTCAGAATTCAGTGAAATTTTTGTCACACCAATCAGTTCCATACCTGTTTTGAGCTCTTAGAAGTGACTGTTTAAGCAAATTCTTGACAGAGCTGCAAGGGGAGGTGAAATTCATCGGCCCAACTTTACGAAATTCGTTCCACAGCCATGCAGATTTGTACATAAATTGATTAGTTGGAGAGGGCGTGATTAACAAATCATCTTTTCTATTTGATAAGCCGAATAGGTAGTATAACGAAATTGGTAAACAATTCCATTAAACAACGGTATCTGTATAGGTTCTCTATAGAAAGTAGTTCGTGATTCCAGATGGATGGTCACTTCACGGTCTGAATGATTAGGCAGGTGACTATCAGGGCCATCATATCTGTTGATGAGACATGAGTTAATAACTGGGGCCGTCAGGTGGGGCTGCTCCGGGTAGCACTTATTGTACAGCTCAGTTTGTACTTTGTTCATTTCATCAAATAATAAAAATTGAAAATATTCACATTTATTTTATATTAAATTTTTAACTTACCAATTTTGTTATCACTTCCTTATATGTAAAAACCTCGAAAAGAGCGCCGCGCATAGTTAAATAGGCACGCCTGGCATCTGTGGCTCGGATGAGCAAACAGCACTGCACCTACTATCAAGTTGTAACTGCATCTTCAACCTCAGTTTCATTTTGAAACGTCAAGTGACTGGTAAAGTCAAATATCGTTCTATGAACATTTATTCTAGTATTTTGAAGTGTAGAAATTGTTAAGATCTTTAATTTTGTACTTAATTACTGATGTTTTATAATGTTTTAGCGGGTGTAATTTTGTTAGGTAGGTATTTAAAAATTATTAGTCTTTTGGAAATTGAAGTTTTTGATCTTTACTATTTATTTTTAATAAAATGCTCATTGTAGCCAGTTATTTTAAGATTTTCATCATCATCAGCCAACAAGGAGTATCGCCATTCTTCAGTTACAGAACTCATGTTTGATGTTTTGCCCACAATAACGGTGCACGGGCCGTAAATGGTTCAGTTACATAATCTGTATAGAATTATAACATGGGTCTCCATTAGAGGTCTCTACTTTCATGTCAGTTAAACAAAAATGTCAGTTAAACAAAAATTTCAATTATATGCCATTTATTACAGAATAAATTACAAATTACAATAAATCTATTTTATATTTAAAGGAATCCTTATTCAATCTGTAGTATGGTTGTCACTCTTTGAATAGATTAGATATATGTTGACGGGGCAAAGGAGTGTGCGTGCTGTTCACCTTATTAGAGCAAGGTTTTCGACTGCTTTTAGGCATCAAACTTTGGCTGTTGGTAATTTTCCTCTGGTCCAGAGTCAGCTGACCCCTAGGGACCAGAGGATAACAAAAAGTAGAAACTGAACGCACAGTTTCGCTAGTACCTCAGTTAAGTTTTCCAAAATTGTCCCTCATTCAAACGACGATTTGGCGCCCCCTAAGATTGCGCCCCCCCCCCCCACAGCGGGGTCAGCAGGGCCCTACGTTACGCTACTGAACAGAGCCTTAAATTGGTAAACCCCACGAAGAATGCCAGTTTGAGTACACAGCCTGCAAGCTAATCACTACTGAGCTGGCAAGGCAATAGTTGAGTGTTGACCAATTACCCTTTTAAGATTCCTTTATTGCATAATTGATTTTTATTTTGTCTGAGGGGCTTTCCATAAATTATTTTTTTAAATAATTGGTCCTTTTGTTGATGTTTCATATTTCACGGCAGTTTCCTTTTCAGAGTTTGAGTTTATATTTAGAAACTAACCATACTATCTTTTAGATTTATGTCACTTATGATGGCTCCGGCTGAAAGTACTAAGACTCATTTTATCTAGAAGATTGTAGTTTCATTGCTTCTGAAGTAGCTATCAGTTCGCCGGTCAATGTTGGGTATAATACTCTTGTTGACCAATTACTGTCGAGGTGACCAAACAGACCAATTACATTACAAGAGCTTTGCAAATTATGGAACCATCAGTCAGTTTTGTTTCAAGTGTTTCTTTCACTTTGATAGAATTAGGACACATTGACATTAGTTGATAATACGAGTAAATGACAATCGCTATTAAAACTAGATAACTCGGGAACCGTATTGCAAAGTAACACAGCAAATAGCAAAAATTGTTAGATAACAGCCTTCTAACAGCCAACAGTTTCTGGATATTGGCCGGCTATTCACTGTCTATTTGACAATTAAGCAGTTTTCTACAGGAATGTGTTGTCCATAGCCTCAGGAACCACCCCAAAGAGTCTAGTTTTAAATCTGGATCTGATGTGAAAAAAAGCTAGAGCAAATTTTCTCCAGGCACTTAAGGACCACCCTTGAAAACTCGTAACTACCGTCAGAGTGGCTATTAACCTTTGTACTGCCCACTTAATTGTTGCTGTCCCACATAGATTTGCTCCCCCCTCTCCTGGCTCAATCCACTTTTCCATGTAATGAATTTAAATACATATTTTCTCTCAGTTGGGTTGAGACACACTACAACCTTAACAACTTCTTGAAATCTATTACTCTATCATTTTTGTGAAACCTTACATATTTAAAAGTTCCTTTGTCAATCTTTTAGTCAATCCATCATCCAAAATATGCTTATATAGTATAATCTTGTTCAATATAATATTTTGATATAATTAATGTTACTTTCTTGTACAGTGGGATAATTTATCATGATAACAGGACTATGCATGGTCACATAAAATCAGATGTCTGTAGAATCAAAAGTTTCTAAAGATGACTCAAAGAAATCTATCACCTCTGGTAGTGGAAGCCCACTAAAGGGTTTTATTTCTGAAAGGTACAGAGTTTTTACTCAATTTGACTAGTAACGCATTTGTAATAGATGGAACTTAATGAAACTTCTGAATTCTAAGAATTTACTATATTATCAAATTTACTTTCCCATTCGACAATCAGAATTTTTACCTGGAGGACATTTTTCAGGGCACTGAAAAAGCATGTGAAAATATCACCAAGTAGCCCCACATTCTACGAGGATGACACAAAGAAAGGTCTACACGTCTATTCCTCCTTGTCAAGGTAATATTATTTACTCATTCTCTATGACAAATGAACTTGACGGATCTACATATAAGTGGAATTTGCACAGGTTTAGGATTACTGTAAAATATCTAAATTCTGCTGACTTTAAAGATCATCATACAACAAATTTAACAAGCAACATTTTACCAGAAATTGTGATTTACATGTGGCCTCTTCTCGTGGTTTAGACCTCAAGTGTACAATTTCACAGTCAAGATATTGCAATTCCCTGTTCACCATCATGCATGCATATCCTATAGTCTATACATGGCATATCACGTAGGTTGGTGTACTCTCCAAAGTTTACTGTCTACAATCATTGCCTATTAAACTTAGAGTATAGCCATAAATAGAACAGCTGTTACCATCATTTGTCATCTGGTAACATGACATTGCTCCTTTGAGCCGAGTTCCATGACAGCAACATAGTGAATCATTGGAGCGGGCATACATGGAATACTTTAAATATTATTTTTGGGATATTTGGGACAAAGGCCTTTCTGATTATCATAATACTAGTGTAACCCGTGCCTACGGCCGGAACTTCACTATCGCAGTTGAAATGCAAAAGTATAAACCCGCCTTTTATATTCGAAAACACACATTACATTTTCGTAGTAAAAACGGTTCGAAAGTATGAACTCGCTCTGTCCAAACACTCCGCAATTTAATATATTGTCAAATTATTGCTATCTCTGGCTTATCTGTTGTTCCTAGGATCAAATAGCTGCCAAACGAATTTTGAAGCTTCAACTCTCACCTGAAACACTCTCACCGGCCACACTAAATGTATTCGATCAATTTTTAAATCCATTAATAACTTAAATTGGCGTTTAAATTTAACTGCTTAACACTTTGACAAGTTTCACTCTCGACTTATCATGACATTATATAATGCAGCTGCACACGTACCAATTTAGAAACCTCGTACAGTTCCCTCTCTATGACACTTTACTTTCGGACTTTTTGACATTTATCTTGAGCGTTTCACGTAGTATGTTGAAAATGCCAAAAGTTGGGTTACTTTTTGTGAAATTTTGAAATATAATGTTCCAGTTCAGCTAATAAATCCACCTCTATTAAATCCACCTCCTGCCAAAACTGCCACAGCTCAGGTAATATAAATTAAACGACCCCTGTCCACACGAGATCTAATAAAATCCCAAATTAGGGAGAAGCCGCGTGGTATGTTATAAATATAACCAAGGAGTCCGAGTTTAATCGAAATTGTATTGCCCATGATAATGACAAGTTGAATGATTTGGCGATAAAATTGTAAATTATGTAAATCACTAAATAGCCCTAAATATTTATGACACTAACAATCAAACAGAGATCAAAGAAATATTAAACTTATCCCTGTAACATCAGGGTGGTTGTAGCGAACCCACTGAACAGACACTGTTACCTACAAGACACAGTAGTTAACAGACACTACAGAGAACACGGAACTCCCTCACTTATTTGGTATGACTATGTGACCAACTTGATTCAACAGAGAGCCCAACTCACTCTACTCAGAAAACTCTTCACTCAGAAGTGAGTTTTTTACGGGAATCCAATTCCACTCTTCGGGTTGGTTTAATTGAATGTACATTGTACTTACAAAACAATAGGCATTATGTATAAAAATTCTCTGATGATGAGCTTTCGGGTGTAACCTAAGTGCTAGGGGATTATTGTTATCTTAGAAAAGTGTGTGATTCTAAGGTAAGAGACTGTTTTATCTGAACTCAGAAGTTAATTTCATTACAAAGTTCTGATAACATCTCAGGTACTACACATCACAGTTCCTCTTTAAACTGCAACAGTTCCTTAACCTACAACAAGAAGTGTACAGTGACGTGTCCTTCTACCAATCCCACACTTTAAATGGGGAAACTTCGAAACTGCCAAAACTTAACATTCTTTGTAAACAGGTAACCAGCGCCGTCTTCGGCTGTCAAATCAGAAAAAGTTGATTTTATCGATCGATAGTCAAGCTAAGCTATTTAGATAGTCAAGCTATCGATAGTCAAGCTAAGCTATTGAAGCTAATTGACATTCAGATCTTGATGCTTTAATGATTATGATTTCGAGTTTGAATGCCCACTTTTCAAAACCGCGCCTTGATTTTTACAGTATAATGCACCTTGCTGGCCCAGCGTCGGTGTAACAACTACCGCCTCCCCGCAGATAGTAAGTTTACTGAACGACCTGGACTCCTGCTCCGTACACAACCTGCTCAAGTCACTGGACCGTAGTATCAACCTGAGTGGTATACTACACCGCTACCAGCACCTCTACCAGCAGATCACATTCGACCTCATTCAATGTGTTCATAACACACGTCAGGTTAGACATACCCCCTCCGCAAAGTTATTTTCTTGTTTAGTTTTAACAGGAGATATCTGCGTGGTGCTGATTGGCAGTTTTAATGATCTCAAATCATTGTATGAGGCCTTCCTTAAACTGCAGTTCTATAATTTATTATAATAAGTGCAATTTCATGCTTACTGCGCGCTATTACTGAAAACAATTAATACTTAAATTAGGTCGAGAACAGTTTATTTAAATTAAATCGAGAAAATTGTAATTAAATTAGGTCACAATATCTAAATAGGAACATACCATGTTTTTACTACCAGTACCAGCACTACGTAACGTCTGGCGTCTGCACAATATGTCACCGTTTAAAGATTACTATGTTTTAAGGGGGCCGGGAAGGGGGGGGGGGGAGTTATGAAAAATTATGTGCAGCTGTAAGCCGGGTACCGTATAATTTTACTGGCACTTTACTGGCACTTTATTCCAATTTCTTTCCCACATCAGATAATCCTGAACGAGATAAAGTTCTGCTACCTGTTTGCAAACTACCGGTCCCGGATCTACTCAACTGTGGAGAATGTTATCAAGTTTAACGACATTGTGTACCACCCGGTCCTGGTGGGAAGGGAGGATGGTCTGGCTATACTTCTGGAGGAGATTGTGGATTGTAATGTTGAGATGGCTGCCCTTTATATTGCAAGGTTAGTGTTCAAAACTTGGTTGGGATCTTGGTTTGATGGTATGTAGTCTGTACAGACCTTTTCTTGATCAAACAACATAGATTAGTTATAGAAATCTCATTATGGTCTCCACTCTCCTAGGATGTTTTAGAAACAAATTGATGAGTAATAGGGCACTTTCAAAAACATCTGTCACGGAAAAAATGTTAAAATTTGTCAAAAATCAGTTTTTGTGGCATAATTTGGTGGATAATTTTTGGAACGGGATGAAACTTCAGGATATGGTGTGCTAAACCCTAACCTTTACTATCTGCCACTTTTTGTTTCGATTTAGGGCTAAATCTGGTGGATAAAAGTGAAACAGACCAATCCACTTCAGGTGGCCTTTAAAAATATTTAATTCCATCTAAACTCCTAAAATATGATTGAGACTTATAAATAATCGTTATAACTTCACAATTTCATATGTAGGGCCGGGATTTTTCTTAAGGGCCAAATTTGGTGGATATATTTTTTTACCTCTTTTTTAAGACTGTTATTTGTTAGCTAACATCAATTTACTGGCCATAAAATGATGCAAAGGCAATGTTAAATCTATGGCATCAACTATGAAGTACAAGATTCAAGTTAAAAGGCTATTTTTGGTGGATATAAGTCAATAATAATTAGTTAAACACGTAAATGCTACCAAAATATCAATAAATAAGACATCATCATGATTGAAAACAGTTGAAAAAGATGAATTATAGGATGTTGAACATTTATGCGTAAGGTCGTATGGCATTTTAAGCATTCAGGGCCAATTTGGTGGATAATTAACTCAAAAATACTTAAAATATCGACCTGGATATTTTGATATCCATCAATTTTGGCCTTAAAAGTCGGCTTGAGCTTATCACATTTTGTGCTGAACAAGAAAAAGGTCTAAACAAACCGATATCAGTGTATGATTTCATAAATGAGCAAATCTAAGGCCAGAAATAGTGGATAAAAAAGCAAATTTAACCGTTTTTAAGCTCATTTCTTAGGCATTTATCCACCAAAAACGGCCCTAAATGGAGAATGTTTGGAACGTTTACTTGAAACTATAGCCCTTCTTTACGACCTCAGAGCAATGATTTTCAGCTCTTTCGACCTTAAGATATAATTATTGGGCGTTGAAAGAGGATCACATACGTTATCAGTCAAGAAATCGTTATTTCAATCACTGAGGTAGGTTATTCACATTTAATATCCACCAATTTTAACCTTAAAAGTCGTCTTGGACTGAAAATTCTTTTGAACTGACTCAGCAAAGGGGATCTTCTATCTAGAAACAGTTGTAGTTTCATGATAGAACACATCTAGGGCCAAAAATAGTGGATAAAAAAGCAAATTTTCCCGTTTGTGTGCTTTTATCCACCAAAAACGGCTCTAAAGGCTGAAAGGAGACAGTTTGTTAAGTTCGTATGAAACTATATCCATTCATTATGGCCCTAGAGTAATAATTGTAAGCATTTTCAGCTTCTAGACAAGATAATTGGGGTCTAACAATGGATAACCTGCATTATTGACACAGAATTTGACTTTAAAATTAAATCAATCTTGAAGCTCCAATATATCCACCAAAAATGGCCTAAAAATTAAATCTTCTATGCTATCATAAACTTGAAACGATTTCCAACCTGATCCGTTCACTGAGTAAAGCTGGTGAACTTGTTGACCAATATAATTTTTTCAGTTGAAAATTTTCGGTATTGAATTTTATTTCATCGTTTTATTATCCACCATATCTAGCCTTAAAATTGAAATCTTTCTTTATTTTCGCCTTTTATCATAGAGGCATATCGATTTGCTACAATTCTATCTTTAAATAATCACCATAAATTAACCACACGTAAAGTTATAGGCCAATCAAGGATATATCCACCAAACCCCTCTGAAAAGTATATCCACCATTATTAGCCCTGATTTAAATGCGTGTATCTCTGCTCATAGACATAGTAGACATTTTATTCTTTTTGTAAAAGTTGAACTATCGCAAATCCTATGCTGAAAAAAAGTTTAATCAAAATATTGAGTTTATCCACCAAATGAGAGCTTCTAGAAGTTGAAATTTTTCCCGTGACAGATTCGTTAACATAGTTTTTGAAAGTGCCCAATAATTATGAATTATTACAGATCGTACCACCACAAGATCCTATCAGCACATTTCAAGTCAGTTCCAACCGGTCAAGATACAGAAAAGATATCCGACATCACCTCCTCGGTCCAAAAGTGCCAAGTGTGCATGAAACACGGTCACTTCCTTCACAAGTATTGTACCAACAAGTGCGGCTCCTTCCTTGATGCCGTAAGTAGCTAATGGCTAATGCCTAATAAATTGTGTCCCTACAGCACACGAAGTAGTTGTTCCACTTAATTTTTCTTGTTGAACTATATTGGGTGTATCGGTCATTTCTCTCGGCTGGTGTTATTAAAATACGTTAGTTTACCTTTATCCGTGTGGAATGAAATTAACAGAGAATATTTTTACCGTCGTTTAACCAGTCAGGAATAACACGAAATTGTATTTAGATTATTCATAGAAAATTGTTTATTTACACCTAAGGTTACTATACATTTTGTGGGTGATATCGGGATGAGTTTCGATATCACCCTGATAATTTGTACAACGAAACCAGTATTACGTTATCTTTAACTTCCAAGTTAGCCATATAAGACGTCTATATGTAGGTTTAATGTTTAGACCACTTGCGGGATGTAGTATAATTTGGTTGTGATAGCGTTTTTAGTGGCATGTTTTATTAATAATAAATTATAAGGACGTAGCAAATTTTGAACTTTATATAAAGAACTTGATATAAAGAACTACTTATGATTGTTAAATAACTAAATAACGAAATTAAAAGTGGCTCCCATATCATATGATTATCAATCCATAGTACCTAACTTAAAATCAGGACAAATTTTGAAATAATTGCTGCCAACATCTCTACAAGGTGACGGTTATATTTGTTCTCTCAAATAAACAATTGGCCGATATCTGTCCGACAGCGACATCTGTCCGACTCAGAAAATAGGTTATTTGGACAATAGTTTATGTCGGATCCTACCGTACGATTTTCTTGAAACTTTCCATAAAGTATGGTGGTTATAGGACGAATAATCTGTGTAAGTTTGAGCGAGTTTCTATGTGCCAAATTTAAGATATTACCTTAAAAACTAAAAATATATCCAATTCGGTGGTTTTCAGTGGTTCCAAAGCATATATCTGGAGATTGAACGATACGATTTTCTTGAAACTTTCTAGATAGTAAGATAGCTTTAAGACAAATAATTTTTGCAAGTTTGAATAAATTTCTATGTGCCAAATTTGAGATATCACTTCAAACACACGAAAATAGTGCTGTCGGACAGATGTCGCTGTCGGACAGATGTCGTGTTACCCAAATAAACGATTCTCTAATGTGTTATCGAACCAAATTCAATAAACGTTAGTTTCGGCATGAACCTGTCAATTTAAAAGGTCACAAATGTTGCTTTCGTTTAGCTTGTCTGGAATCATAAGTTCGGCAAATAGAAGTAACCAAATGCGGCATGATTAATAATCGGCGCGGCGGTATCTTCGGTTGGGACTTGGAATGCATATTTGTTGGGTCAATAAAAACTGACCATCAAAGAATACTATTAGCTTCCTCCCTGTGACCACAGGCTTTCTAGTATATTTTAAAATTAGGATCTAATCAGAAATAAAATCAGCTCACTGTTACCTCATTGTTATGTCTCATGATACAATGTTACATGCAACCTAAAGTACTGTCACATAGTGCTATCCTCTCAGATAAGAAAACTTGCTCCAAAACAAGAAAATAGGAATGAGGAACATAATTTTGAGTGATCTCAGATACCGAGTGTCTTGGATCTAAGGTTGGCATACACATGACTGCGGTTATACCATATAAGGCAAGGTCCGTAGGTGTGATTTGGCTGAAAAATACGAACAATTCTTAATAAGTTAATATCTTGGAACGATCTCGAGCGTTTTGATACCTATATTATGGTTATATTAGGAGGCTGGGTGAATGTAAGAATTGAAATACATTTCACTATTTCACTATTGTGTCATGTGATGAATATGAATTATATTATTGAGGGTAAAAGTAAAGCTGGTTCAGAAAGATTGAAACAATCAATCACAGTTTCATCAACCAATGCTTTACCAGACCTTACGTAAATTGACCTACTTCCTATCAAACTACCAATCAAAGCTGAAACAGATAATGTCTTGTGAGATTATGTCTTGTGAGATTATGTCTTGTGAGATTATGTCTTGTGAGATTATGTCTTGTGAGATTATGTCTTGTGAGATTATTAGGAAAGCTAAATGCTATACTGTATATTAGGTAGGTGGACCGATATTATGTAATGGTCAACTATCAAACTGTAAAACTAAACTTTAAAACTGTAAAAGTTCGGTCGGTTCTAAGTTCTAACTTTGATTAACTTCCTCGCTCAATAAATCGGGCGCGGTTACTGAATTTTAAATTAGAACATCTTAGTCCTAGAAATTTTGACTAGCTTTACAGTTAACGCACGTTTGTCACACGCAGTTTATACGATTCTATTTTTATACTTGACTCCTGTCTCTGTTCCCAGCAGGTACTCTGCTATAAATAAATGATTGCATAATTTATAGAGTGTAGACACGCCTCTTAAGGAATGAGGCACAACATGCGTACCAGGGTTTGGAATTCTTGAAAATCATGAAATACTTGCTCAATAATATTAAGTAAAATTTGATGAACATTGAACAATACATGGTTTAACGAGTCTATCGAATCTGAATCAGTGGATTCCGTTGTATATTGATAAGATCACAGTGGATTTGAAACAAACATTATTCTGCTCGCGCCCGATTTAGTGGTCATTAAATACCACGTCAAAGTATAGGATTTCTTGGAAAAAGTATATGACTTTTAAAGTTGGCAGGTCACGTAGAACTAACTCTCACTCTTAAAGTCACTGGTATTTTACAGGCTTTAAAACACTAACACGTCCGCGTCATTCAAATACTGGCTATTTTCGGTGAAACTTGCAGTTTGGTTCTATAATGAGGTGGTTTTCGTCGGAAAAACATAAATAGAACCCTGACACGGAACAGTAAAGGAATGCTCATGTTAACTTGAAACTGGTACTGGTTTGGTGAACGTGACAAAATGGTTCCATCTTATTACTTAAGTCACCCACGAAGTTTGTGACTCGGACCTCTGACCATTAACCACCTCTGTAGATTACGTTTATAAAATCACATTAAAATCAAATAAAATCAAAGTTTATAATACCAAATCCCTGAACCCCTGAAGAGAAACATTAGTGCTCTTATATCCTATCCACATTAAATCCTAATCTTATGTTAGCCGACTGATTAAAATCATTGAGATGATATCAATTAAATATAGCGGATAAATCCTTTAGCTGTATTTTTTACGTCAGAATATAATGCTGCGTGGATTTATGAATACAGAAATGTAGTGTCGACCTTGTCACAAAAAAAGGTAAAAAATTCGTTAATCATGAGACTAAAATATTCTGTGATTCTGTGCCAATATGAAATCCATGGCAAGCTTCTTATTAGTCTTAACAAGATCAGCTAAACTCGCTCAACCTATCACTGCTCCCCAGAGTGTTTGGAATGTTTTAATGTTCTCTCACTGCTCTACAGAAAACCCTTTACCTAACAACAAACACCCCCTTCAGATGTCGGTTATGATGCAGGGAGCAGGTGAGAACAGAGTGGCCTGTAAAACAGACAACTGCTCTTCACAGTACGTGGAGAACCTGCTGTCTCGCAAGCTACTCAAAGCTCTGTACTACCAGGCTTCTTCTTCTGTTTTCTACGAGAATAGGATATCTTGTGGGGTGAGTGTCAAGTTTGTTAGATTTATTTTTGGGGAACTGGTGTGTTTGGTTATTTCTCACTTTCTCGGGTGAGTGGTGGGTACTGTTCAAAGATTTGATATATAATTGTCTAACACTACTTCTATATAAGGCCTTGTCAATTAATCAAAATCTGTCCCGAGTTGTCTTGAAACTGTAAGCACTAAGTACCTACTTTGATGAGCTGCTCACTAAACAGTGATAAGCTAATGTTTTTATCGTAAAACTGTACAGGATAAAAGCGCAGTGCTGGTACACGAGCAGTTCTGTGATCAGACACGCAAGAAGCGCAGGTGGGAGGACAACTTCACTAATGTAATCTACACGTGTGCGCAGCGCGGCTTACCCAACAGTTGGACAGCTGCCAGCGATCTTGGTGGTTTCGAGTATATGGTTTACAAGCTGGGCACTAGTGAGTGATCTGATACATCAATAGTCAATACTCTGTTATTCTAGGCCCTTGTTATTTTATGAATCAACAGCTGCTGTTCTTGATACATTTTGTAACAATTTTTACTAATAAATTTGCAACGTTTCAAGTTGGCGGTCGATTAATTTTCCCCAAGAATATGTTCACTCAATTATAGTCACATAATTAATTAACTCACACCCGTTTTGTTCACCAGGTTATTACTCTGTTATTACGTGCGACCACGCTAAGGAACTGAAGTTTGCTCAGCTCTGCTCTCTCATCAACAAAGGTTTGTTAACAACTTCAGTGATTTTATTTATGGAAACAAGTTATTTAAAGCCATATTAATGTATTCCCAAAGGCTCTTGTGACCGCTTTACGAACTACAGCTTGATATTCAATAGCTCTATTGTATAGTAATACAACTATAAGTGCTTTTAGATAGACCTACCCATATCCTATTTATAGCTACTCATTATCTCTGTGCTAAGGTGTAAAATATAACACTGAAGCATTAAAAAGAGTTATGTGAAAGCCTCATATTATAATGAAGTGCCATAAGTAAGGTGCTGGGATTTGTAAAAGCCTCATAATATTCGACAAGTGCTATAAAGTGCGGACAACGGAGATCTTATATCTTGATTATATTATAATAGTATTATGTTGTTATTTCACAATATAATTTATAGCATTATTGATAAGGTTACAACACCCTCGAAACCTCGATACGAATGTGTGACCTAGTGTTACCAAGGTAATCACTACTGCAGCATTGTGTACAATATTCCCCAATATTGATAGTTTGCTGTCGGCTACCGATTATAAGGCACTACAGGATCACGGGTCTCACTCAGATCACATAACTTAATCAATGACGAGACGGATGACCTATAATTCAAACCCTCATGCTGAATGAGGTGACCTTGATAATGTATTGTTAAATTTTTACATAATGTTCTACCAACGCAACCTCCTAAGTCCTAACGTTCGAAATTCAAATAACCCTTCTCAAACCTGATGTCTTATAGTTTTGGTTGGTGGAAATAGGATTGTCAATAACATACTTACATAACACTCCCTGATAACAACAATATGTACATATTATTATAATACGGGTGAAGCTGGTGTACAGTAAATTAAAGAAGTGCCAGTTGTGTGTAAAGTGCAACTATAAAAGCTACTTACTACACACTACATAGTTCGCATATTTAAGATATTTGTTGTCTGGGTCTGTCTGCATGCACTTCACTATGTCTAATGTCATGGTATAAAGGGGCTCACAGACTGAGCTCTATTGTTCTTATTGTCACTGTTTTACATGTTACACGTTATTATCTCACTATACACTCTACACAGCTGTACTGAGTAGAGCTACATTGAATAAAACACTACCTCCTTACTGGTAACAGTTTACATAAGATCTTATTATATCAAGGTGACAAGTAATCTATAACATTAATATAAACACTGTCTTTACTAAGTTTGGTATGTGACTCACAGTCCCGTGCTATGTTCGTACTATCAACAGGAAGTAAGGCTGGACAGTTAGCCTCACTTACCTCCAGACAGCTACACTGTACCAGACTCATTATCTCGTTATCACATTATCAACCCATTACTGATCCAAGTTTAGTTGTGGACTGAAATAGACCTGACGGATTCCTAGATTGTATCCCAGTCATACACTGTAACTATGTAGTAAGATAACGGTTTGTAAATATCTATATTAGATAAGGTTAGTTTGGGCGCTTCAGAACTAAAGTTTTTAGTGTTGTAGTATCTTAAACAAAAAGGGGTACATTCAACTTACTAACTTATTAAGATGTAGAGTAATTTTAAAGAGAATATTCTAATCTATGATAAGCTCCCCTGGCAGCAATAATTGTAAACCAATCTCGTTAACAAGAAGTTTCAGGACTTGTTAAATGAGTCAGCCTAATATGTAGTCCTATATCAGCTAGCCACGTTAATACCTGGTTTAGAGGCCCGTTAATCCACTTGGGACGTTATTAACTGTAATGAAATATTAATTTTAGATTTGTTTGGAGAGGCGAATTATACACAGTTTAGGCTCTTGAATTTTTCGAATAAAATATCATCTTTAGAGAACCTCCTCAAATTATTTGTTATATAAATAGTAGTGTTGAAATTATCAAAATGAAATATTAATGTTATTTTGATTATAGATTCGGGTGATCTTTAAATTTTGTATCTCAGACTATATCACAGAAACTCACGGAAAGTACACGCATTTTATTTTATACCGCAACCAATATTATATGGTAAAAACTATTCTTGATCAGAGGTTCCTCGAATCATTAGAAGTATTTACACATACTCTGCAAAGTTCATGGGGTAAATCTATATTTTTGTTGTTGGTGAAATATTAAAATAGTTCGAAATAGTTCGTAATCTTTTTACCTTATAAAATTTACATGCATTACTGGAAAATCAGGCAAGTAGCACTTTAAAAACTAATTAGTATTTAATTAAGAAGCTTCTTTAAAATTCCTCACCATATTTGATGTTCGGTAGGATCCTGCCAAAGTTGTTACATAATCCCAATGAAACATTCGCAATTTCAGGTAACGTCACTATTTCGAATATATAAATAGCTTTAATTAAGGAGAAAATATAAATCCTCGTCTTGTTTTTCTCCAAAGTTGACCTAAAAGAAACAGTTGAGCACCACTCAGTATAATATAATGATATTATATATGTTATATCCGAGATAGCTGGAAGGCATTGTACATGGATTTCAGAACCGTGCTTATAAAGTATAACTTCAACTTCTGAATAACTTGTTGTGTAACAAAAAGCTGACTGTGTCCTATTGTTTGACCCTGGCTGGTTTTAGAAACTGATATTATTATATACTGTGAACTGGTGATATTATACGGTTAGTAGCCGTAGTAGGAGTATAAACTCATAGCTTTATACTGCTCTACTCTACTAGCTACTCTACTCAATGTACAGATCTCTCGTTTACAACAATCTACAGGATGTAAGATAACCTCGATGTTTCCTGCTTTATCAAGAAAGCTTCCACTGCTTCCACTGAGCGATAAGATTACAGTACACTGCACTAGCTTATATTTGGAATATTAAGTAATAGGTGATGTGTGGACACGATCAATGATCATTGCAAATATGACCAGTGTTAATAGAGCATTTTCATCGCTTCCGTTTAGTTTGAGCCATTATGTATGGGTCCTATAAACCGAGTGGGTATTTGTGCTGTATGGCTACTTAAACATTACAAGGGATTGTAACTGGCCCCGTGAAGATAACGTACAGTCTACAATTTAGTCCCATATCTCAACCAGACCAATTCATGAAGTCCACGGCCCGATATCTTTATCTCAATCCCACAAACATTAACTGATTGGGTGTTAACCTGATTAGATTTTCTATAAATTTGATGCAGATTAAATAATTGCAACAGTAATCCCCAGAGATAAATCACCCCGGTACAGGTCACACCTGGCCCAAGAGACGCAGTGAAACCTGAGCCTCAGCTCTGTGTGTTGTTGCAACTATAAAGTCACCCCTGATACCTGGATCAATTACTCTTACTGTAGACTAACGCGTGTTTTTGTGTATTATATAACGTATCTCTCATAGCTGAAATCTACGTACAGTGTAGCTACATTCAGTTCAGTTTGTATCTCAATACTGAACTCCGCAACTACTGATTATACTGTTACTACAAACCAGTGAGACTATGCACTGTGTATTATTTGACAGATTCTCGAAAACAAAAACATTTACATATCACTTAGAATTACTTAATCTTAAAATTACTAAGTATTGGACACAAAGCAATCTGACTTCTCAAAGTTGCACTTTAGTAAACATTACTTTATAATAACTACGTATACTACACTACGTATTAATATTTGATATTAACAAGTCTTAACATATCATCCTCCACAGGTATCGAGGAGATATTTGGACAGATACAGTTAGGTGCTATTAAGAAGGATATTAACGACGTTCTCACTCGACACTTTAACAAACTCTCTTATCTTGCTCTCAGCGACTCGAGTAAGTAACTCGTAATGATAATTATGTGGCTCAATGAAAGTCCATACATTTTCTTGAAAAAGCGCCAAAATTCCTCCTGACCACGATTTACCCACGACTGTACGCCATACGGTAAATCGGGGGTTTACTGTATAACCAATATAGTGGTAAATTCTTAGCAGTATCTATAAAATTCGTGGACACAGACAGAGTGTTTATTACTTATTACTTTGATCTGTCTAATATGCCGGCTCTTTCTCGGTGTCTTAAATCCGGAATAACTCTATATTATATAACATTATAAATCTATCATACGGTTTGACATTTTAATGTCCTAATATCCCATTTCTAGCATATATATTTTATGTACCTGGTTAATAATCCAGGTGGCCTTCGTGATAATTATGATTTGACAACCGTGAAGTTCATATTTAGGTTCATTTGGGTTCTCCAGAAATTCAAGTAAAATCCTGTGTCCTTGTTTACACAGGTGTGTTAGTTGTAACAAATAAAAGGAAGTCTTATAAGTTTAAAGTTTTACTTTATTTATTTATTTATTTAAGGATTTGTTTAATCAATCCTTGAGATCGACTTGTCGAGTTCTATGAATGTTGTCGCTACTTTGGGATAATTTGAATCTAGTTTATATATTGATAAGTTAACTGTTTCTCTTTAAGTAGTTAGTTCTATTATACATTATGATGCAACACATTTCATCTTAAGTTGTATAGTTTAAGATATGAATCATACTGAGTCTCTTTAAAAATACTTGTACGAGAGGTTGTATTATATAAATCTATAAATAGATGTAAGGTTACCAACTGAACACTAACGTTACTAAGTTACTAGTTAGTATTCAGAGAGTAGAGAGGTCTAATGTTGTGTAATGAGCTGTGTTCTATTGCTGCTCACGGAAACAAATAACGCATGCTATATAATAGACTATAGTGCAATGTCTGCGATAAGTGGACATTAAAGCGAGCTTAATTACTGGCAGTTCTATGAAGTCGACATTAAACATTTTAAAAGTTATGACAATTTGAATTGGCACATTTAAATTGGTCAGAATATTGCTTGTAAAAACATTACACTTTAACTATTATTATGATCATGTTATCTAATATCTGGTAAACAGTAAGATGCATTTTTGAAATTGCTATAATATGGGAATAATTAGTAAATCACAGAAATCCATTAAAATCTCAGTTGCTGGATACTTCTTAATGCTGTTGATGATATGATAAAATATTATTTTCAGGCAGCAGTAAAGAAGAGATCATGTTACTGTTAAAGTATATCCAACACTTGAATCAAGTTCTTCGCTACATATTCAGGGGCTACAGGAGGTATGTACTGTGAGAATTTATTCTACAAATCTAAACATCTGTATTCAGTATTGTTGAATAACATATAAATGATACAAGGTCATTCCCATGGGAACATTTCTTGACAAGTTTCTGACAATCGATAATGCTGTGCAAAAGGATAAAATTCAGAAAATCTACCACATCTAACCAAATGACATGGTTACTTTGACTCGAAAATATACCATACGTGCTTGTTAATGCTGTACCGATAGAGCAGCCTTTGCACGTTGCAGCTTAGCAACTTTGTTATGATATGAGGCCTTGCGACTTGCGTGCACATGATTTGTTATCTCTTGTCAACGAGTAATCAATTCTGCAAATTTCATGAAAATTTAAGAATATGCCTACATGATAAGCCTACATGATAAGTATCTCAAATAGTATGATATTTGAGACTTCAGTTACTAAATCTAATTGAAACCAACTTGCAGGGCGCTAGGAAAGTTCCTATCTACCAAAGAATATGGCCTGCTGTTTGAGACGATCGCTAAATTGTACGAACTGAGTGTTTACCTAGACTCTTTACACAAACAATTGGCTGTGTCAGGTGAGTCTACCTTTTTGTTTTGTCAAATTTTTGACACTTGACATAATCATGATAACATTTCTCAAAGTTTTAAAATCTAAAATTATCTTTAGTAAAATTTTCGGATATTTTAAGGAGAATAACCGTTGTTGGTAAAGTTCTTTTCATTTGCAGGTGAATTACGGGTGCCTCCATATCTATCACAATGCTATCTGAAGAATCTCGGTCATACCAAAGAGAATATTGAATTACTCCAGGTTTGTTTTGGAAACAAATTTATTACTAAAGGTTATTTCCCACGTGAATAGAGACGATGCTGTTATTCTACAGTTTGGCATCAGTTTTGTGTGTATTTAATGTATACAGTGTTTGTTATTTCGATGCTGTCTCGCGGTCACTGCCCACTGGTCATGAGTTACAATAATTACATCGGTACCCTTGAAAATTGCATTCTGGTCCTCCCAGAAAATGAACTTGTTGGAACGCGCGGATAATACGTTTTACATAATATGGCGCGAAGAGGACGCGCGCTAGCTAGCGCGCGGCTAGCTGCATGGCCGGTTAAATTGCGCTGCATGAACATATTGAGACATGACATGGTCATGAAGTTAATAACATCATGAATGTGAAATCATGCACGCGATATCAGATATCATAATAAACAATAACCTTATTAAAGATTCCTTTTCAAATTTACAGCCGCTGTAACTAACCAACACATCGGTGACAGATTGAAATTTTTGAAGGGGAATTAATTTGATTGATTTCATAATCCGATGTCGACTGTATGTTGCGATTCTTAACATTATGCAGTCCTTTTGGTTCTTTAAAAGTTAAAAGGGGGAAATTCCGCATCTCCACCCTCCAAAACTCTACCAATTTCCCTCATATGTGGCTAACACACAAAGGCCAAAAATGTATCGCAATTTCCCTATTACTTAATTAGGTTACTTAATACTTGGGTTGGGTTCCAAGCTAGAGTGCTACCAGGCCAAGAATGTCTTGCATCTCCACCGCCAAGTAGTAGCGCGTCAGAGACACGTGCCACCGGCCCACTCCAGCATTGAGTTCCTGTTCTGTCCAGTGTACCCAGATGTTGGTGGAGTGTCAGGGAATTCATTGAGGAAAGCATCAAGAGCAGGTTTGAAAGTTGTCAAGGTTAGGAGGGACTTGATGCTAGGAGGGACCACGTTGTACAGTGCAAAGGCTCTAGAGGCAAATGAGTTGAACCAAATGAGGTAATTGACACTAGTGTACGGTGTTTGCCGTGTTGTAGAAGCTGGAACTTTTCCTCGTTAAGCTCCATGTTGTTAGCATCAGCCCAATTCACAACCGAGAGAAGATCTTCTTGGAGAAAGATGCGATCGATATGGGAAGATATTTACTCAAATATATTACTTCTGATGGCTAGCGAAAATATTCCTCGCGGCCCCTATTTGTGGCAAGACATGTTAAAAGTTTTCCTAACATTTGATATTTCCAGGAAGCTCCTGACTGGGTGCTCCAACAATTATCTTCTCCACTGAGTTCTACCCTCAGTCAAGGACTGTCGGAGTCCTTGCCTAATGTGTCCTACTGGAAGCAAGACATTTACGGTAGGCACGACTAAAGAAATCCTTCCATTGTTTGATCATCTCATTTTTCTTGGCCAGCTGCTTATCATTTTCATCCGCTGATGATGACACCCTTTCCATTTTTCAGAGACTGTACCCTCAAAGTGTGCGGTGAAAATAATGGAATCAGTAAAAATCGTGTCGGACGCAAGTCTTGTCCTGCCCGAACCATACTTAACGAGAGTGCATCATTTGCTGATAAACAACACTGCTCAGTTGCTGGGGAAACACCTTGTCAGCAACAAGAAGATCAGTTTCAGGTATGATTTTATTTCTGTCCAGTCACCTCTTAATGCTCTTAATTATGTTTCTGCAGCTTTTTCTTTAAACTAGGGGTCGATCAGATATTATTACGTTAGGGGGAGGGGGTTTGAAAAAGTCAAAAACTGGCTTACGTAATATTATGTAACCGATCCACTACCAGTTCAGAGTTTGTTATCTACCTATAATCACTTTCATGATGTTGCGGTACGAGACATCACACCTGAAATTATATTTTTTGGTGTGACGTGGCAATTTAAATCAGTCTCACTCAGTTCAAGTGGAGTGATGAAGTTGGAGAGTGATGTTCACTATGTGCTTAACCTCGTTAAAACCACCCCTGTCTCCGCTGAAGATATTCTCTCCTCGCCTATAGTTCTTAACCTCAGGTTTGTCTTCTTAAATACATATTTAATATTTAAATCCGGACGCGGACTGAAAACTTTTTACCGTATCTTTTTCTAAAATTAACATCGTATGAAGTGCTTAAATCCTGAAGTGTCCATATCCTTAAACCGTTATTTCCGCTGTCCAAATACTCACTAACATAGTTCAGATGGTAAATACTGCGCCTTCTGCATCAAATCCAATTATTAGGAGCTCCTGTCGTGTGGGGTGCATGTTATTGAAATCTTGCGTATTCGTAATTTTAAATACTTCCTCTCTTATGAGCACATTGACGTCGGAGTATTTTATTTTGGGAGGTAGATTTACATATTATTAAATATAGGATAATTAACCTGTCTGCAAACCAAATGTCAATGTTTCGAAAATTGTTGATCATGTGACCTCTCCTATGATTTTTGGGGCATGATTTTCTTATTTCAGAAACGATTTGAATGCTTTGATTCTGAAAAGAAAAAAACCGAGTTTGAAGGTCGGGTGCACATGCAACAAGCAAAGTAAGTAGTAAGACTTTATTATTTCCACGTTTTAATCCACTTGGATGACTGCAATCATCTCCATATCTGGAAATCAGCCGCGCCATAAAAAATATGATTTATATTTACCAGTCACCATTCTATTTTCATAATTATTACGTGAATAAAAATCAAACCTAACGTCCTAACGGATACGACAAAAAATTGTATCCAATCTGTAAACTAATTTAAAGCCTTTATATTACTTAAATCCTAACTCCAGTTGGTGGAAATTGGAAGAGGCTCAGTGCCCCTCAACTCTGTACACAGTGCAGCTTTTCAACTCACTCCAGATCCTCTCTCAAACCACCAGAGGTCAACGCTAGGGAAACCCTCTCCGACTCAGAGGTTTTAACTTTACTGCGATTAATGGAAATGTAATCGTAATACATCGTTTATTCAAGAAATTATGGAAATTCGATGGTGGAAATTGTTTTTTTACAAAATATCCTATAAGTCCTAAGTAAAGCAGTAACTGTGTTCAGACTCCAGAGCGTCATGGATTTTAGTCCTTAAATTTGCATGGTTTTGTTTTGAGTTTTACAGGTTCACATCTCCGTTACTCGTTTATTGGTCCACATAAGGAGTGCCCTTAAACCACTGTCATGTTTATTTCTTCTGTTTCGGCTCAACAACAATTGTAGTGTAAGCAATGCCTTCTGATCAGTCATCTCTGATTTTAACTCTATTATTTTATATGATCTTAGCACGTATTAAACCACATAAGCTAACTAATACCATTGCTTTAGTTGATCATCACCGATAGTCGTTTATACCCAATAAATTCAATAAATTCACAGTCAAATTTACTAATACCATCAGACATCAGTCAATGGCAAAACTCATTAATACAGCAGTTTTCATTTATAAGCCCGTAGCAGGAAATGTCAAAATTGACAATAGAACTTCGTGGATATTAGATATATTATTATCATTGATTTTGTAAATGTCTAAATGAAGATCCCCTGTTGGGTGTTGGGCTACGTCACGTGTTTCTTAAAACTTTTAATAATATTATTCAGGTGGACGCAGACAACGTATCAGATCACTTCAAAATGCGGCAAAAGAAGCTCGTAAAAGAGAGGCTAGAAATCACCATGTGATCTTACAGCTTCCTGGATATACTGGTTTTTTTAAATAATTGTTCTGCGGGAATGATATTGGAGCTGTGCTAGCGATTATTGAATTGATAACAAACTTATTAATAAATGATGATAAAACTTTATTTTTTCATACGTTTTAAACGATTTTACAGCCTTTTACGTTATTATTGTTTCAGCCTCAAATTACTGTTCAGATAGTGAGCCTTGTATATATTGGAGTTCATTTTATTTTGGCATATTAAATTATTTACTGTTATTGCATGATGATATCTTTTCCAGGGTAAGTTTTCACCGTAGGGAACAGGGGTTAGGGGCGTAAAATGGGTAAAGCGTAGTGCGTACGTTATCGTAGTGGGTAATCAATATACTAGTGAAGCTTTAAAATTAGGTGAACAATTATGTTTGAGAACATATTAGTGGAGACAAATTAAGTTGCACAAAATCCAAAAACAGTTGAGTGGAATTATCTTCAGTCAATCCTGCATATCATACATAACTAGAAACCCGCTAGTCAAAAGCTATATTCGAGGAAATATAGAATCAGGTATGTTCCAATTTCTCTCCTTCGTCTAGCTCCATACTGTAGGAAGTATGGATTTTTTATTAGACGACAATTAGTTTTAAGTATTCCCTAATCGATATTTTTACTGCATCAAAAATATCAATCACCGCCAAAGTTATGATTAATCATAGCGTGTGAGTAAATTTGAGTTAGTCATGACTATCATAAAGCATAAAAACGTGCATTTTCAATCTGTGCTTACGCCTTACTCGCGAACGTGCAATCTTTGAAGTTAATCTAAGGGACGACGCAGTCAAGTTCAAGTTGCGCTATAATTCTAAGATTCATTTTCCCTCGCTTCCGACGTTATTTACATACAATTGAAGGCATAAATAAAAATTCTAAGAATGCTATGTCCTTTGCATTTCCTTTTTCTTTAACCTGCTGAAAATTGTGAGTTTTCAACTCCATTTGCGAGCTGACATTTTTTTCATTGAAGTTTTAGTGTTTTTATGCCGTTGCCGGGGAGATTTCGTCAAGTTTAAAATATAGTATAGATGAGATAAACTGTATAATCAGCATAATACACCACGAGAATTCATCCCACTTTGATTTAATACCACAATTTAACAGGCTCAGGTCAACCTATCAAATTGACATGAAATATCTGCAGTTGTGTTCTGCAGAAAATCTGTATCTATAACGAAATAACACCCGATTTCGTCGCGTGGTAGTGGCATAACTTCAGCACGAATAATTTCCTGTTGTGAAATTATTCAAGAGCATTTACAAATGACGTCACATCGACCGGAATCTTTAACTGCCAACAACGTCTTGTATTCGCCCATCCCTTTACTATTACTTTTAGTCCGTAATTGGTGCTCACTTGATTTGATATATTGTATCTAAAACACATATTTGATGTGAGAACAAGTTCTCGTCCTAGGAATGATACCAAATGTTCAGCCTAGAGATATATATTGGTTACATAGTAATAGCATTACTATAGTATGACCAATTTCAGAACATGTTGCTCCCTTTTAATCGAACGTTGACGTCATTGTAAGCATTTTTTTGACTACATAGAGCCCCCAGAACAATTCCAAAATATGTTTGCTAAGCGTTCTCTAATGTAATGCCATTTTAAATACAATCCAAACTTTGTCGTAACCATAAACACCTGCGTCACCTAATTCTGACGAAAACTCTCGCTACATATTTAAATCTGCAGATTCACATTATTAAAATCCTGCACACTCTATTGGTCACTCTAATTTCACTCTTGAGTTGAGCACCGGATATAATCTCTCCAGACGCGACGTCAATCCCTAAATTTTTGTGATTATTAATTTAACTGTATGGTTAGTATCATGTTGTTACCCGCTCATTGTTGAGATGGTTACTGTTAACAAGGGTATATCTTCCTTGTTAGGCACTGATATTGACTAAACATAGACATATCTTAATGGCTTATGCTGCCCAATCATGGTAGATAACTGCAGTGAAATTTGCCATATGATTCTGAAGTTACACCGATCTAGCAATATTTCGATTTGATCATTTCAACATAATCCATTCAAGTTAAATCAATGCAACTAAGCATATTTCGCTGCATATATCAAGTTTTGGTTTGCTCGATGTTTACAATCGCATCTCTTGTTCCTGTAAATCTCACAACCCCAGTTTCAAGCTCGACTGCAATTTAAACTGCTCACTCCCCTCTCCAAAAGGCATAATGAGGGTTAGCGCAGAATCCCGTTATATCGGATATGATTTAACTGGCCTGGTTATCAATCTTGACGCGAGAGGAATTAGATTATCACAGAGTGGAAGGAGCTGAGAGTGCTGAAGTGGAGCATCTTTCTGAGCTGCTGCAGCGAGCTCACATTCCATTTTATAAATGCTCCTGTCCACGGTTCGAGTGGAGCATTTAAATGTTTTAAATAAATATTGCTGGTTCGAGATGTTATGATGAGCGGTTCTTGGCCGTGACGCGCGTCGTCTGAGTGGATCCGAACTTTTAAAGCTGAGTCTTTTGTCTGGGGGCAGTACTTTCTTTTAGCTCCCATAAACAGATAAAGCTATTAGATCGCTATAATTTAATATGACATCAGGGTCAATATAGTATTATCTATAATAAAGCTTCAAGACTAGGCGGTAGGTACTAGGTAGTCCGTAGTCACATACCGCATACGCAAAGTTTCAATTATACCACATCTGTGCAATGTGCTGTGTCGGACTCAAGCTCTTTGTATTTATAGGTTTTTGGGATAAGTTTTTTAGACTTATCATCAAGTTTTATCTTCATCCTGTTTGAAGTGATGAGGAGTGTTTTACTTCTAGGTTAGACTTCAAAGCTGGAATTTTTCGATTTTTGATTTTTTTTTAATCGTTACAAAATTTTTTATTCACGAATCCTCCGAGTAATTATCTCTTTTGTGATAGAACCAGAACTCGCTAGAATTAAACTATTACTGTAAACTCTTTCTCCAACAGAATCAAGAATTGGACGAATTTGGAATAAACTTTGATTTCTGCATCGGGTCATGCAGGATCCACGCAAATTTGTCACATGGAGATATCGATTTTCTGCATTAGATGGTCTAGAATCGGGAAAGAAGCTGCTTCTTAGGAACAGAAACTGTAGTCTGTAATTAGTTGTTCAGGAATGGGGGCCTGGTTTGATTGTAGTCTGTAATTAGTTGTTCAGGAATGGGGGCCTGGTTTGATTGTAGTTTGTAATTAGTGGTTCAGGAATGGGGGCCTGGTTTGATTGTAGTCTGTAATTAGTTGTTCAGGAATGGGGGCCTGGTTTGATTGTAGTTTGTAATTAGTTGTTCAGGAATGGGGGCCTGGTTTGATTGTAGTTTGTAATTAGTGGTTCAGGAATGGGGGCCTGGTTTGATTGTAGTCTGTAATTAGTGGTTCAAGAATGGGGGCCTGGTTTGATTGTAGTTTGTAATTAGTGGTTCAAGAATTGGGGCCTGGTTTGATTGTAGTTTGTAATTAGTTGTTCAGGAATGGGGGCCTGGTTTGATTGTAGTCTGTAATTAGTTGTTCAGGAATGGGGGCCTGGTTTGATTGTAGTTTGTAGTTAGTGGTTCAGGAATGGGGGCCTGGTTTTATTGTAGTCTGTAATTAGTGGTTCAGGAATGGGGGCCTGGTTTGATTGTAGTCTGTAATTAGTGGTTCAGGAATGGGGGCCTGGTTTGATTGTAGTCTGTAATTAGTGGTTCAGGAATGGGGGCCTGGTTTGATTGTAGTCTGTAATTAGTGGTTCAGGAATGGGGGCCTGGTTTGATTATAGTTTGTAATTAGTGGTTCAGGAATGGGGGCCTGGTTTGATTGTAGTCTGTAATTAGTGGTTCAAGAATGGGGGCCTGGTTTGATTGTAGTTTGTAATTAGTTGTTAAGGAATGGGGGCCTGGTTTGATTGTAGTCTGTAATTAGTGGTTCAGGAATGGGGGCCTGGTTTGATTGTAGTTTGTAATTAGTTGTTAAGGAATGGGGGCCTGGTTTGATTGTAGTCTGTAATTAGTGGTTCAGGAATGGGGGCCTGGTTTGATTGTAGTCTGTAATTAGTTGTTCAGGAATTGGGGCCTGGTTTGATTGTAGTTTGTAATTAGTTGTTAAGGAATGGGGGCCTGGTTTTATTGTAGTCTGTAATTAGTGGTTCAGGAATGGGGGCCTGGTTTGATTGTAGTTTGTAATTAGTTGTTAAGGAATGGGGGCCTGGTTTTATTGTAGTCTGTAATTAGTGGTTCAAGAATGGGGGCCTGGTTTGATTGTAGTCTTTAATTAGTGGTTCAGGAATGGGGGCCTGGTTTGATTGTAGTCTGTAATTAGTGGTTCAGGAATGGGGGCCTGGTTTGATTGTAGTTTGTAATTAGTGGTTCAGGAATGGGGGCCTGGTTTGATTTTAGTCTGTAATTAGTGGTTCAGGAATGGGGGCCTGGTTTTATTTTAGTCTGTAATTAGTGGTTCAGGAATGGGGGCCTGGTTTGATTGTAGTTTGTAATTAGTTGTTAAGGAATGGGGGCCTGGTTTTATTGTAGTCTGTAATTAGTGGTTCGGGAATGGGGGCCTGGTTTGATTGTAGTTTGTAATTAGTTGTTAAGGAATGGGGGCCTGGTTTTATTGTAGTCTGTAATTAGTGGTTCAGGAATGGGGGCCTGGTTTGATTGTAGTCTGTAATTAGTGGTTCAGGAATGGGGGCCTGGTTTGATTGTAGTCTGTAATTAGTGGTTCAGGAATGGGGGCCTGGTTTGATTGTAGTTTGTAATTAGTTGTTCAGGAATGGGGGCCTGGTTTGATTATAGTTTGTAATTAGTGGTTCAGGAATGGGGGCCTGGTTTGATTGTAGTCTGTAATTAGTGGTTCAGGAATGGGGGCCTGGTTTGATTATAGTTTGTAATTAGTGGTTCAGGAATGGGGGCCTGGTTTGATTGTAGTCTGTAATTAGTGGTTCAGGAATGGGGGCCTGGTTTGATTGTAGTCTGTAATTAGTGGTTCAGGAATGGGGGCCTGGTTTGATTATAGTTTGTAATTAGTGGTTCAGGAATGGGGGCCTGGTTTGATTGTAGTTTGTAATTAGTTGTTCAGGAATGTAGGCCTGGTTTGATTGTAGTCTGTAATTAGTGGTTCAGGAATGGGGGCCTGGTTTGATTGTAGTCTGTAATTAGTGGTTCAGGAATGGGGGCCTGGTTTGATTGTAGTTTGTAATTAGTTGTTCAGGAATGGGGGCCTGGTTTGATTGTAGTCTGTAATTAGTTGTTAAGGAATGGGGGCCTGGTTTTATTGTAGTCTGTAATTAGTGGTTCAGGAATGGGGGCCTGGTTTGATTGTAGTCTGTAATTAGTGGTTCAGGAATGGGGGCCTGGTTTGATTGTAGTCTGTAATTAGTGGTTCAGGAATGGGGGCCTGGTTTGATTGTAGTTTGTAATTAGTGGTTCAGGAATGGGGGCCTGGTTTGATTGTAGTCTGTAATTAGTGGTTCAGGAATGGGGGCCTGGTTTGATTGTAGTCTGTAATTAGTGGTTCAGGAATGGGGGCCTGGTTTGATTGTAGTTTGAAATTAGTGGTTCAGGAATGGGGGCCTGGTTTGATTGTAGTCTGTAATTAGTGGTTCAGGAATGGGGGCCTGGTTTGATTGTAGTCTGTAATTAGTTGTTAAGGAATGGGGGCCTGGTTTGATTGTAGTCTGTAATTAGTTGTTAAGGAATGGGGGCCTGGTTTGATTGTAGTTTGAAATTAGTGGTTCAGGAATGGGGGCCTGGTTTGATTGTAGTCTGTAATTAGTGGTTCAGGAATGGGGGCCTGGTTTGATTGTAGTTTGAAATTAGTGGTTCAGGAATGGGGGCCTGGTTTGATTGTAGTCTGTAATTAGTGGTTCAGGAATGGGGGCCTGGTTTGATTGTAGTCTGTAATTAGTTGTTAAGGAATGGGGGCCTGGTTTGATTGTAGTCTGTAATTAGTTGTTAAGGAATGGGGGCCTGGTTTGATTGTAGTTTGAAATTAGTGGTTCAGGAATGGGGGCCTGGTTTGATTATAGTCTGTAATTAGTGGTTCAGGAATGGGGGCCTGGTTTGATTGTAGTCTGTAATTAGTTGTTAAGGAATGGGGGCCTGGTTTGATTGTAGTCTGTAATTAGTGGTTCAGGAATGGGGGCCTGGTTTTATTGTAGTCTGTAATTAGTGGTTCAGGAATGGGGGCCTGGTTTGATTGTAGTTTGTAATTAGTTGTTAAGGAATGGGGGCCTGGTTTGATTGTAGTCTGTAATTAGTGGTTCAGGAATGGGGGCCTGGTTTGATTGTAGTTTGAAATTAGTGGTTCAGGAATGGGGGCCTGGTTTGATTGTAGTCTGTAATTAGTGGTTCAGGAATGGGGGCCTGGTTTGATTGTAGTTTGAAATTAGTGGTTCAGGAATGGGGGCCTGGTTTGATTGTAGTCTGTAATTAGTGGTTCAGGAATGGGGGCCTGGTTTGATTGTAGTCTGTAATTAGTTGTTAAGGAATGGGGGCCTGGTTTGATTGTAGTTTGAAATTAGTGGTTCAGGAATGGGGGCCTGGTTTGATTGTAGTCTGTAATTAGTGGTTCAGGAATGGGGGCCTGGTTTGATTGTAGTCTGTAATTAGTGGTTCAGGAATGGGGGCCTGGTTTGATTGTAGTCTGTAATTAGTGGTTCAGGAATGGGGGCCTGGTTTGATTGTAGTCTGTAATTAGTGGTTCAGGAATGGGGGCCTGGTTTGATTGTAGTTTGTAATTAGTTGTTAAGGAATGGGGGCCTGGTTTTATTGTAGTCTGTAATTAGTGGTTCAGGAATGGGGGCCTGGTTTGATTGTAGTCTGTAATTAGTGGTTCAGGAATGGGGGCCTGGTTTGATTGTAGTCTGTAATTAGTTGTTCAGGAATGGGGGCCTGGTTTGATTGTAGTTTGTAGTTAGTGGTTCAGGAATGGGGGCCTGGTTTGATTGTAGTCTGTAATTAGTGGTTCAGGAATGGGGGCCTGGTTTGATTGTAGTTTGTAATTAGTTGTTAAGGAATGGGGGCCTGGTTTTATTGTAGTCTGTAATTAGTGGTTCAGGAATGGGGGCCTGGTTTGATTGTAGTTTGTAATTAGTTGTTAAGGAATGGGGGCCTGGTTTGATTGTAGTCTGTAATTAGTGGTTCAGGAATGGGGGCCTGGTTTGATTGTAGTCTGTAATTAGTGGTTCAGGAATGGGGGCCTGGTTTGATTATAGTTTGTAATTAGTGGTTCAGGAATGGGGGCCTGGTTTGATTTTAGTCTGTAATTAGTGGTTCAGGAATGGGGGCCTGGTTTGATTGTAGTTTGTAGTTAGTGGTTCAGGAATGGGGGCCTGGTTTGATTGTAGTTTGTAATTAGTTGTTCAGGAATGGGGGCCTGGTTTGATTATAGTCTGTAATTAGTGGTTCAGGAATGGGGGCCTGGTTTGATTGTAGTCTGTAATTAGTGGTTCAGGAATGGGGGCCTGGTTTGATTATAGTTTGTAATTAGTGGTTCAGGAATGGGGGCCTGGTTTGATTGTAGTCTGTAATTAGTGGTTCAGGAATGGGGGCCTGGTTTTATTGTAGTTTGTAATTAGTGGTTCAGGAATGGGGGCCTGGTTTGATTGTAGTCTGTAATTAGTTGTTAAGGAATGGGGGCCTGGTTTGATTGTAGTCTGTAATTAGTGGTTCAGGAATGGGGGCCTGGTTTGGCTCTTTAAATTCCTATCTGTAGATAGTCTACAAATCCATGTGCACAGTTCAATTTGTATATTTGCATGAAGTTCATAATGGCGTACACTGCACATACACCCAGTGATAAACCAACCCATCCTTATGTTAATACAGTATGTTGATACTACTCGAACTCATTAGATTGTCGCACCTGATGCCATCATAGATCAAATACACTTTCTCGCCAACTCTCTGCACTGTTTAATATCATTAAATATAGCATGGTTTAGGATCAATTTTGTTCGCCTACCCCTTAGATTAATGAAGATTATGTTTGATTAGGGTCAATGGAATGGACTGAATGTTGTCTCGGTCTGAACGCTATATAATCTGCTCGCATATGTTCGGGCTTTGATTTTTTGTTTTATTTTTGGTATTCTAGAATTATGTTTTGTACTGAGTCAGAATAGTCTGCATTCCTAACACATTTCAAAGATTCAAAGCATGCTGTTCCAATTCAGAACATTTTGAATCTATCAGGCTAGCGTTACTAGTATTATAAGTATAACAAATGATCTTCTGTGGTCAATATTCTTTTCAAGTATATTAAATATCCTGCTAAGTAAAGGTATGATTGTGAGACTAGTATTATTTGTACAGGTTTAAGTTCCATCTACCAACTGTGTATTAATGGGTAACTTTATTTCCTAAAAACAATTAAATAGGGGGTACCATAGAAATTAAAAAACAGTAATTTGGCCTAATCACCCCGAAACTCAAAGACGTTGATGTTCGCAAGCGACTAAAATATAAATTGAAAACATTACCGTTACTTAGAAAACTGTGTAAATTTTGAGTGAAGTGGCCAAGAAACGCGTGAAAATAAGGCAAAAATTCCATAAAATCCGTGTATTTTGATCAAAAATCACTTTTAGACTAGACTACCGTACTAGCTGCATTATTATTTAGAATCATAAAATCAGGTTTTAACGCAATCATATGGGGTCGTTCACATATTATGGAATCATCCGAGGGGGAGGGGGGTTTCAAAATGATTACGCTAGTATAATTTTGATGCAATAGCTAAGTGTAAAACTAATTACGGAGGGGGGAGGGGGGTTAAAAATTGGCCAAAAGATGATTGCGTAACATGTAAACGATCCTTATATCAACTTTGTGCCACTATGTTTACCCTGGTTTTATTTCGTTTAAATACTCTTTTAACGATTATTTTACCATTTACTTACACTTTTAGACTTGTTTTCCGATTGCGAGACTGGGGTTTGTGTTGATATCGGTTTTCAAATTTTTTCGTCAGCGGTTTAATAATTTTAATCATTTATCCTCCATGTGAGACAGCATATCAATGATTGTGCTTAATAAATTTTCAAAAAAATAGAATATTTTTGTATTGATTATCGATCTGTTATTTCACTTATCAAAATTGTAAAAACAACGGATATTTGCTTTTTATTTTGAACTCAAAAATTACTGATGCTAAACTAAAAGTGGTAATTGCTTAGATAATAAGCAAGGCACCGAAGTAAAGTCGAGTTTACTATAGTTATACTTGATCTGATTTACTACATCCTCTACAGAAGATGCATTTCATGGATATGATACTGTATTAATTATATACGATCAGCCCCTTTAGCAAAGCTTCTGGTTCTTAGCAAAATGCAAAACACTGGTATCGTCGAAGCTTTTTAGTACTACAAAGACATCGATTTCTGCAGAATCTAGCACAGCGATCTGCTAACTTTTATCAGATAATATATGTGATGAGCGATTAAGGTACCTAAAAAGGTTTTGAGGAAGCTTGATCTTTTTGACGTTTATTCAATGCAAGACACATTATAACTAGTTTTAGTATTGCTAACCAGACTTGTTTTAGAGCTGTTAACCAGACTAGTTTTAGAGCTGTTAACCAGACTAGTTTTAGAGCTGTTAACCAGACTAGTTTTAGAGCTGTTAACCAGACTAGTTTAAGAGCTGTTAACCAGACTAGTTTTAGAGCTGTTAACCAGACTAGTTTAAGTGCTGTTAACCAGACTAGTTTAAGAGCTGTTAACCAGACTAGTTTAAGAGCTGTTAACCAGACTAGTTTTAGAGCTGTTAACCAGACTAGTTTAAGAGCTGTTAACCAGACTAGCTTTAGAGCTGTTAACCAGACTAGTTTAAGAGCTGTTAATCAGACTAGTTTAAGTGCTGTTTACAACTACCACTACCAGATATAAACAGTGCTCTTTCTCATAAACTTGGTATAGTTTCCTTCAGTAACAGTCGCCCACGCTTACCTGTAGAAGTAAAAACAGTTTTCACCACTTTATGATCAGTCAGTGGCCAACAGTGGCCAACATGTCATATCATTTGTTTCCGCTCCGATTCTTCTACCTCTTCCGGTTCTTACTCTTAGCTCCATAATTGGAATTAATAATCATCCGAAATCTGAAGTGGCACTGGCAGAATGCTTGCGTAAATTCTGGCTGTCAGTTTAATACCAAGAGAACAAAATATTATTTAAGTTATAAACAATTTCCTACGTTGTGTGTACCTCGTGTCGGTAAAACAATTTACAAATAATCAAAATTTACTGAATCTGTCAGCATATGAAATAGCGCCGCTGTGGACGCAGAGAACTGTGGTGGTGGTGGTTAAATGCCATTGACGTATTTAAACTAAAGTCATCCTCTGAATTTGGGAAGCTGTTTGATTATATCAATATTTCAGTAAAATTAAATTTGTTTACGCTACCGGTGTTCTCGTCCAAATGTCATGTCTCATCGGATTTTATTTCGTAGTCCTTTAAGCTTTCAGTTTTAAATAATAAATTCAACTAAAATATTTAATCTAAAATTTCCCCAATGTTATATAAGAACATCAATAGAAGAATATAGAACAGCGATATAATCATATAAAGTTAAATAGTACTCGTTATACCGTTTGTGGGAAACATACAGGGTGGGCCAAAAGTCATTGTGCAAACGTTGGGTCTTATACCTCCGCCGTGTTTTATATTTGAGGGTTGTTGCTTTGCAGATGGTTTACTGTACCTACTGGTTCGAGGATTCCGTCGCCAAAATTTGATATCCTAAAAGTCCTAACAAGGTGCGATATCTGCAAATTTGGAGAAACTGAAACGTCTTGTCAAACTGGTTTAAGGTTTTGTGGTCTTTACTTTAAGTACTTCAAAATTATGACGTCACGAATGGAAGACTTAAGACCCCTAAATAAGGTATATCCTCCAGAAACATGTACATGTGATGTAATTGAGGGGGTTGCAATTTGACTGATCAGCACATGATGACATGATGTGCACATAGCATGGCAGGTTCTCGAAGTCGCATTTTCTAGGTTTACAGGAAGAATTAGGTAATTGACAGAATGAAGTATCGGGGATGGGATGTCAAAACGCGTTATGTCACGTCGGCCAACTATGTAACATATAGTGAGAACAGCTGCAGCTGTGAGCCTGGTTTTGGTAATGGATTTTATTTAATCTGTACGGGGGCTTCAAATATGTTGGGATGTTTGAGTTGGGTTAATAATTTAATATGACGCTTAAACTAACTCTACTTCTAGTTTGAGTAGTTTGAGCGTTTCTATATCACGTATTTGATTGCTCCTATTATAATGCACTTATTGTTACATTTATGATGCACTTTATAAAATTCATGCACTTGTGACGTACTCAATTTATTGCACTAACCATGCTTCTATTTACTTAACTGTTTTTGATCTCACAACAGTTATTAAACAGTACTATAAGTATATATATATTATAGCTATAATATAAATTAAATCAAAGCTGGTCGCCTGGTCTTAACACATTTAAATATATACATAATTTTTGTGTGTTTTTGAGTTAATTTATTCTTGTGAGCGACTATCATATATGGGGTAACGTTATAACGTTATTGTACTGAGTCTTCTTGGGCAGATAAGCTTACTGTATGAAAAATGGATTTAAAAATCATTTGCTAAAATTTTAAAAACGTCAAAAAAAAGATGAAAAAAATTCGGATTTTTGATGGTTTTGATTGCCTTCTAGCGTTCATATTTATGTCCGTTCATAATTATGTCCGTTCAAGTAATGTCCGTCCAAATAAGGTCCGATAAGGTATTACAAGTAATGGTCTGTTCCTGGTACCTTTTATAATATTTATGGCTCTACGTTTTCGGTTTATTTTATCATAATTGCTTTGTTGTGAATGTGATATTTGTAAACGTTTTAAATCAAAATCACAGATTTCGATCGCATACTAACATCACACATTCTATAGCGCACTAGATTGTAGAGATATCACACAATTTTTTCCCCGCATCCTGATAGCGTATCTGCACTCCAACCTGATAGAAATTATAAACGGAATACCAGACACAGCGTGACACCTGCCAAACCAGATTTATATATATTTAGTAAATAGTTATAGCATGAGTTATATAATAAATACTTATTGGCAGAGGAAGGGGAAGTATTAAAGTATTTTGCGTTTGGAGTAATCTTCCCAAAAGCGTATTTGTCTGGAAGAAATCTACAAAATTGCAGAACATTTCGGTAAATGCTGATAACAGTAATGACAGTTATCGTGGGTTATTGCGAATTCCTTCCATTTTAAAATTTGGACGATTTTGTGGAAAGTTTATATAACTGCAGCAAAGATTGTTCAAATTTTTTGCATTAAGTGAAAATTTTGATGACAACAATAATACAGTTCGTTCGAGTTTGTAGTTATTATCTGTGGTTCAGATAAAGTCTAAGTCACTCGTTATCACTATCAGTAACGATAAAAGACTTATTTCTTCAAATTTAAGGCACCTGAATAGAGAATACACATAATAGGTATCTTGCTCACAAAAACTTATTTTTTTCGTCCACAATGGTTGAGATACACTCAGACATTCGATTTTCATTTTTCTGGCTGATATCATGACTATTTTGTGGATAATATATTTCTTTCTCTGGCGAGGGATCTCAAACGAATTATAGTTCGCTTGTAAACGTTATTTTGCACCAAATATGGTCGTTAGAGTGGCGATTCTGGTTGCAACCTTGTTTTATTTCCGGTACTCGAACATGACGTCAAAGTAGGAGGGAGCAGATCAAGCTTCAATATAAGTAGTAAGTACCATCATTCGCTGATCACCACTACCATCTACCACCATCACCACCATCACCACCATCACCACCATCACCACCATCTACCACCATCTACCACCATCTACCACCATCTACCACCATCTACCACCATCATCACCATCTACCACCATCTACCACCATCTACCACCATCTACCACCATCATCACCATCTACCACCATCTACCACCATCTACCACCATCTACCACCATCTACCACCATCATCACCATCTACCACCATCTACCACCATCATCACCATCTACCACCATCTATCACCATCTACCACCATCTACCACCATCTACCACCATCTACCACCACCTACCGTACCATCTACCGTACCATCTACCGTACCATCTACCACCATTTACCACTACCATCACCACCATTTACCACTACCATTACCACCATTTACCACTACCAGTCCAATCCAAGAGAAATTGTATTTATTTACTATCTCCATTTGCAGGATCGTGAACTATAATGTCACATCCTGATTCATCAGACCGTTTTTGCCCAAATCTATATGTGCAGCAGTAAGAGTATTTGGAGATCCCGATTGTCAAGTATATATATTATTTATAATGAAATGTCATGTCTTAATTTTGATCCATGGCTCCTGCACCACTGGGCACTGTAACAATGGTGCCTGTGACATTGTCAATGATACGATCACCCACAAAGTAGTTTCTGGAAGAGTCAGTCACGGGTCATGATGATGATGGTGGTGGACCACCACTGCAGTGGTGGTGTCGAGCAGTGAGATTACCTCAAACACTACGAGTAGTATAATAGTAACACTGATTTTACAATACACCTGGAGTAGCTGCACACTGCACAGTAACAGTTATAATTCTGTTAAATTTAATGCAGTTCTTTAACTGTTCCAACTGTTCTGGTGATTGTATTAGATTTCTTACTATTGTGATTAATCTTGAGAATAAGGCTTGCCTAGTAGTTTTCACCTGAACTTCCACTTTGCTGTTATAGTTATATACTAAAAGGTACTGATTTATCTGAATCTCTTGATAGCACGTTAAGGTTGGCGTGTCTCCGGTCTCCTTTCGTTTGTGTCTCACGAGCCTGTACTCAAGAGATTGGTCAGCCTGATATGTGCAATTACCTGATCGTATCTAACCACGCCGTGCATTCCACCCCTCGCAGCTACTTAGCCACATTTTACCACATTTAACTGCACCTTTCAAACACCTGATCACTCCTGCTTGTCAGTTCATGGCTCAGTTCTGCTGTACGTACCTGACAAAAGTTGACAGGTTTTGACACATTACGCATGTTTTAAAGAGACCGTTTAGCTTAGTCACGATCAGTTTATCTTAGTCACGATCAGTTTATCTTAATCACGTTCTTTGCGTGAGATTAGGCTTATATAGAATATTATTATTATGGATTTTGAAGGCACCATTTTCTATGATTCGAAACTTAAAGTTGCATAAGATCTGATACTTAATTTCTCTTTAGCAAAGAACCTAAGGCTACATTCCCAGAAATGTCAGAACAGACAGAATTCTGGAAAAGCGATGGGACTTATGGGAGGGATGGGTGGTTGCACACCAGCAGATATAAGATCTTAAGATCAGTTGTTTGGTTAATTTGTACAATAAAACTGATCTCTATCCCCTTTCCCTACTTGTGCAGGAGAGCTTAGCTGCTTAGCTGCACATTTCAATCTCATCCCCTTGTTGAACACTAATGAACGTTTGTACAGCCCTCCAAATCTGTGGGGATAGCCGCGTGATGGGCGCAATTATCTGGCAATTCATTGTGAGCTTTTGTCGGGTGAATTGTCCCCGAAGGGTGAAATTCCGAATGTATTCAGAGTCGGGGTTGGTCAACTTTTAGAGGTTCATTAATTTGGCTGGTTTTCGAAACTGTGATATCTTTTGAGAAACTTCCGGTGCTTTTATAGTGGTGATTTGCCAAAACTTCACAACCTCTAAACTCAACTTAGGGGATACGTAATATCCCAAATTGTCGAATTTAAATGCTTTTCAACCACTGTCATCTGACACCTGCATAACAAACCCTACCCCCTTTAAACTTTTAAATACCAATCGAGTCACCTTTGTGTGTGGTCTATAGCTATATAAACCTCTGAAATTGCGATTGCAATTGGTATTTGCAAACCTTTGTGCATCGAATCTCATACATCTCTTGTGACTTTTATTTTTCTTTATTCCATTCATTTTTAAGCAACATCGGTTGTTTGTCTGGTTACTGAGTATAACGACTTCATAACGACTTTAACAGAAATGATAACTCTCAACAGAGCTTCACAATTAACCTTGGATCTCCCTAGATTCAAATTGTTTGGACCATTGCCCAATCCTGTATTTCGTTTCTCCCTACACTTCCTGGGAGCGTTATAAGTAAAATGTAGAGAGAGTCCCTCACATAGCAGGACAATCTTCAAAAAAACTAAAAACTTTGACGTCGTAAAATTCGAATAATCTTATTTGCTTCCGTACTTTGTGACGTAATGATTGGCCATGCTGAACAGTATTCGTCGATGTAAATCAATATTCAATACCCTGCGTGACCAGGATGATTTAACAAATAAATTGTTTTTAATTTATGTTATAACGCCTCTCCCTTTTTAGGATTAAGGATTCGCTTGCCACTGTAGCAGCATTATTTAAATTCAATCAACTTCTCGAAGGCCTCGTCTGTCATCACGCGATCTTGATGGCAAGAATTTTACAAGCTTGTTTCTGTTAGCTGTGCTAAACTTGGATTTTTGATTGAACTAGGAGAAACGGACTGCACCAATTTGATCAGCTAATCAGTTGTTAATCATGGGCAACGGACCGAGTGATCACTGCGGTCCTTTTAGTCCTCAAATTACACTCAGACCTGATGACATTTCGGAAATAGAGTCTACTGTCTTGCCACAAATATCTCTCCTTAGGTTTGTACTTAATTAGTGTATATATAATTGCATACATGTTTAAGTAACTTTTGAGGAACTCGTGACTATGTCGACTGAATCTTGAGGTTGATATGTAAAAATTAAAGCAATTTACCTCCTTATATAAACTAATTCATTTTTGTTAAAATTCCTCACAATTCATTGCTTGTCTGACTTGATTGGTTAAATATATTAAATTTGCGATCTTCATGCCAATTCAAGGCAATTTTTGAAAATTCAACTCATCAGCCATCAGCGTAACCATTAGTAACTATTGGTAACCATTCGTAACCATAGTTAACTATTAAGTGTTTTTTTCAGTGCCACAGAACAGGATCATATAAAAAATGTACTTGCTCGACAAAAAGAAGAGGACCAAAACCTCCACAAACATCTGACGTAAGTTTAAAGGCCATAATATCAAGGTCGAGCAATATATTTGTAATAAACATTTGTTGGTTCAAGAAAAGTTTATTAAACTTTGTTTGGTATTTAAACAATGTTAAAATCATACATATTTTCCTCGTAACAAATATTGCTCGGTAACAACGAACCTAAGCTGCTTTAATTTCGGCTGATTAATTTTTATTATATATGTCCACTTTTTTATTGAATTATATTTGAAAAACGGGATTCCTAATTTTCTTAGAATTTCATTGTAGCCATTGATAATGCAAAAGGACCGCAATATTTGGATTTCTCCATCGCTCATTCGGGATTCTTCATAACATGCATCACCGTACCAGAATGTACAGTTACAATATTTGACCAAAACCCATAATCATGGGTAGAGTGGACCGCTGCCAGTGTCTCTCTTTCCCAAACAAAAGGAAATGATATTAATTTGATTGACCGTTCTCAAATGCAAAATGATACCGAGAATGAAATCGGTCGCTCGCTTTTCCCATTCATTTACAATTGTAATAGATTAAGAAGAACTACCCAAAGGCAGCTAGCTGCCTTTGGGTAGTTCTTCTTAATCTATTACAATTGTAAATGAATGGGAAAAGCGAGCGACCGATTTCATTCTCGGTATCATTTTGCATTTGAGAACGGTCAATCAAATTAATATCATTTCCTTTTGTTTGGGAAAGAGAGACACTGGCAGCGGTCCACTCTACCCATGATTATGGGTTTTGGTCAAATATCATCGCTTTTTGATTAATGTCAGCGGGTACTTTATAAAGTCGAAATATAAACTGATATCTTCATTAATAAGGAGGAAGTTTCAACGATTTCGAAATTTTTCCTTTGAAAACATTTCCTTGTGTTTGGGTAAGCATATCGGTCGATCACTGACTGAATTTGCCACTTTATACTCATTCAAGTTGGCATTAAATTTATATATAATGACATTGAACTGTCGTGGTAAAGCAGAATTTGTTCGAAATCACGAATGAGCAAAATTATCACCTTTCGCACGTGCAAACTATGAGCGGACGTTGCGTGCGCATCCAATATTGAATCGCCGTAAATTTTCGCGTGTTGGTGTTTTATATATAGTTTGATAAGCATGCAAAGTTTCAAAGTATTTCAAGAAGAACTGTAATCACAACGGCACACCAACGTTTACAGAAAATGGTAAAAACAGCAATTTTCAGTGATTTTAGCAATTTTTAATCAATTTGGGCGTGTCCCCACGTGTGCAACTTTTAGATTTTTAACTTTAAAACTAGCCTAATACACAATTTATACCTATAGGAAGCAGAACTGAGCTCCACAACTCAAGGGATAGCCCAACACCAGAGAATACTAAATCGCAAAATTGACGTTTTTATAAAATAATTCTTCAAAAAAGCACTAACTTCAATGGCAAATATCTTTATGAAGGAGCAAGGTAGGGAAACTTTCCGGTAGATTTTCAGAATGCTTGAACAATTATCTAAGGTGAAAATGTCCTCAGATTTTGAATAAAATTACTCCTTAATGGTATAAAATCAGTTTGAAAAGTTGTTATTTTGTCAAAAATCAAGTTTTAAAAACACTTAATTTGATGACGTCATCAAGTGGTGATGATGACGTTAAATTATTTTTCGATATAATTAAAACTGAAGTGTAAACAATTATTTTTAAGACCTGTGGTCGGAAATTGCTGTATCTTTTATACTTTTGAATCTCCGGACACTTAAATTCAGGCTACAATTGACTACATTTGACTGGCAAAGCGTCTATCCCTGAATATATGTATCACGACAATCTATCGTAAAACAGGGGTTCCAGAAAACCCATTTCCCGATACTCCTGAAACATGAAATTTTTTTTACAGTCGATTTGGTCAACGTCTAGACGCCCTGCAAAGTTTCAGATCTCTAACTCAATTTTAACATGGTTTTTAAGGCACCTGAATATGGCAATTTTGGGTTTTTTACCGAATTTCGTATAACATGCTGGCGCGTATTTTGCGCAAATTTCTTAAAAACCTCCACATAACTATTTCTTGTTCCTGTCATCTTTAACATTGAATTAGAATGATTTGAACTTAAATATACCTGCTGAACTACTTTCGATGAGTCTTAATGCCCGAAAAACAATAAAGGGTTATAAAAGTAAAGGGGGTAAATAGTAAAGGGGGTAAATAGTAAAGGGGGTAAATAGTATTGTGAATATAAGAGGCACGGTCATGCTTGCCAGCATTGTGATTATGTCCTATTATGTCCTACAATTTTATTCCTTCATAAAGAATAGATAAGCGATAAACACTTAAACAGTCGAGAACTGCTAAGAAATGTTCACAATAAATCTTATTTCAGGAGCTTATCTGATGAGATATCGTGCATGAAGAAACAAATAAAGAAGAGCAACAACAATTTGGACTCTTGTCCTTTGTGCCGATTTTCACTTGATACCCCAAGCAGGTACAGATATAGCAGTTCTATATTTTTTAACATCAAACGTATTAAGGATTGATTGAAGCAGCTATATTTAATAGTTATTAATGGTACACTGACCCTTGTTTTATCGCCATTCAGAGTAAGATACTAAGAATTTCTTTTCCTTCACCATAAAAAGTATAAATGCAACTGATTTCAGGTGCGCGCTTTGTCAGAAAGTTTTCTGTGAGTTTTGTTGTACTCACCGTTTCTTGAAAGGTGACAACCCAAAAAACATCTGCTTAGCATGCTGGAAGAGTACAATGCTCATGAACAATTCGTGTGCTTGGGAATCAAGTCCTGCGCTACCTGTTAAGAAGATCCCACGGCCTCACTCGAGCGAGGTAAGTCATATCAGCGGTTTTTTAAATAATAACAGGTATCAACATCAGATAAGGCTGAAAATGTTTGTTATAACGAGGAGCTAATAAGCGCCACGATAATTGAGAGAGGTCTGGTCTTATAGTGCTTAGTGATAATTATTATTTGAAAGCCCACTTTCCAGGACCCAGGTGGGTTTTTTATTTCAAAATCAAATATAACTACTTATTAAAAAGTTAATTTCAGCGGCCATCACTCAGTCCTGGTGGTACTTTTGGAGCCAGATCTTTCGTTCTGGAACATCAAAAACCTTTCGAGGCATCAGGCAGTCAAAAACGATCATTCCCTGTGAACGTGTTTTCCAAAACTAAACAAATCGTCAAACTGCCCCTGAGAAGACACGATCAGTTCCACCAAATGATGGATAGTAGTAGCACTGCCATGGAGCTTCCTTCTAAACCTTCCAACCCCATTAAAATGAAGGTAAGGAGCCAGAGGGGGTTCCTTGGAACAGTGAAGTGAAGTTAATATTTGTTGAGGTTCAATGGTAATCTGTGTATTTTAAAAATTGCATGCTGATGATCGGATTTGCTAAACGGTAGCTCGAACAAAAGATATTTCTTACGGGTATATATTAATAAGAATTATAACTATAACTGTAATAGCAAGGTGTATAATTCACTGCATCTGGAGAACATTATATCTCCAGTCTTTGTAATAACTTCCCAACAATTCCTTTAATTTCTCATTCTCAATTTCTCCTCGCAATTTTCTAGGTAGGATTCTATCTGGAAGACGATCGCCTGACTGTCAAAGTCTGTGAAGCTGTCAACATTCATTATGCAGATGGGGCACCTTGCTTTGCATCCTTAACATCAACGTAATTAGTATTTTAATATTATTTGATCTTAACCTTAACATAATAACCGTGAATATTAGTCGATCGGCCATGTCACGTATCGGTATGTTATCTGACAAATTCGTGATTGAACCTATGGCTATATTTCATAATCATAAAATCCGACTATAGGAATAATCGTTGACGGAAAGCTTGAAGCATTTAGTAAATACTGCTACGCCTCACGTATGCTTAAAGTTAAATTTAAATTAAAATGATGCATATTACATATCTACAAATATGACTTAACATATAAACTCAAGTTGACTAATTATCAATATAATTGCAGTTCGAACAAATGCCTGGCTATGACGTACTACAGCAAGGTCCAGTCCAGATCGTGTCATTGGAACACGTTTTCAGTGGTGGAGGAGGACGGGGTTGCTTTGATGGAACAGGAGGATTTCAGCTTCCCACTCATAATAAGACTCACTTGCAAGACTCAGTCTGCCAACATTGTCCTGGGTGAAGTATGTTCTTTGTTGCAGTGTGTTATTTAGGTTAGGACTTAGGAGATACACAGCTACAGTTTATCAGTAGAATAGTGTTTTACCGGAAAAATGAACTAATAATTATACATTTTAATATAGAACTTGTTGGCTTTTTTGTAACAAGAGTTAGGGTCGTTACATGTCACAATAGATTTGCCATTTAAATGTAACCTGTTAATATGATAAATGATAATGTTTACCCTCCAGAAAAGACTCAACATAACATGGTTAGACATCAACAAAGCTCGTTGGTACGTGTTGGAAAAGCCCCAGTACTCGATGCCATCTTCACCAATAGACTATCACAGTAAGAATGACGATATAGTTTTTCATTGAGCAACACAAGTCGAGTAAAATGTTTTAGCAATATGATTTTATTGTAATTTTCATGCATAAGCTAACAGTTTATTTCTTTAGATATTCCCCACCCAACATCAAAGGAGACAGTGAATCTTCGTCGCGATGCAGCTCTAAAAGGAAGTTCAATCAAGAGATCTAAAAAGCTCATAAAGATTCACAAACAATTTGGCGGATCTAACGATTCTTACAAGTCAAATAAAAGCGATGATGCTAATTCGATCAAGAGAAAAGATAAAGACCCTTTGGGCAAGATGCAGTATAAAAAGTCTGTCAGCAAGCCTAGGTTGTTTCGCCAGAGCATCAAAGGGAGCGTAAAAAAGTTCAAAAACAAAGAACAGAACGACAAAAAAGAAACTCAAAGAATCAGCATATGGAATCAGCAAGAGAAACCCTCCAGTTTTACTAACAGGAAAACCAAAAGCTTACACCTTCCTAAAAGAAAACAGAGTAATAATTTGTTAGGTTAGTCGAAACAATATGGAAAAAATATATGACATTTTTATCTCATATGATATGTTTTCATTGAGTTTTCATTGAGTTTTCATTAAGTTTTCATTAAGTTTTCATTGAGTTTTCATTGAGTTTTCATTGAGTTTTCATTGAGTTTTCATTGAGTTTCATTAAGTTTTCATTGAGTTTTCATTGAGTTTGCATTGAGTTTTCATTAAGTTTTCATTGAGTTTTCATTGAGTTTTTACAGTTTCGTTAACACATTTTAAATTTCAGACGCTCCAGCTATGAGTCGGAAAAATAAGGTTTACAGACAGTTTTCTTTCTCTGGGAACAGTTCTGTTTCCTCCATGGAATCCAAACCATTCTCGGTCGTATCAACAGCGTCAATAAAACAAGAATCGCGATCAAGCTGCAGCCGATCTAAAAAAGCGGAAAGAAAATCACCCAAGGATTATCAAGTAATTAATTGAATATCTCGCTATATGCGTAATGTGATATTATTAATGCGATATTATTGATTGTTAATACGATATTATTAATGCGATATATAGCAGGTCTAGATTTGCGATCTCGATTTTGTGTGTGTTCCGATTTTTTTAGGGACCAGTATAAATTGTTTGGTCTGATATTTATCTCTTATTGTCAGAGTCTGAGTTGAACAAATGGATTATCATTTTGAGCATTGTTGTTTTCTATATAGATAGAGATTTAGCTGATAGTCGTTGTTCAGATCGAAAAAGATAAGGATCAGCCAAGTCCGTTGAAACAAAATGTGCCAGTGATGCCCACGGCCTCACCCTCCAAACGAAGATCCAGTGGTTGCTCCAACACATCTTTATACGGACTCAGTCCGAAAAATATTCCATGTGAGTAATGTATATCACAATTTATATTTTGCTTCAGATGCACAGTTTGCATATCTTAAGTCTTAACATAGTCATGTGTGCTGAAAAATATCAGCCATCACATGGAAAGTGGGTTTTAGTGATTTATAGTAGGAGAGGTCAGGGGTAAGCATTATATAGTTCGTATAGTTAGGGTTTAGTTAGCTAGTAAAGGATAACTGATAAGGTTTGCATTCCAATATAATTCCCACGACAGGATCATAGTACGGTCTTGAAAATGCTTTCCTTACAAGTAAGGGTAGTGGTATAACTTTGCAACGCAGCCGAGACAAACCTAATAAGCTAATAGTTAATTCTTCACAGTCACTCAAAGTAGATTTGTGTTTTTTATACTTATAGTAATCCGGCGATTTAAATATTAAATATTATCTCACGCTACTCAAAGTGGTGATTAAAAGTCAGGAAATTTGGATCCGAACAATTTTGTCCAATTCATTTTGTGTCTTGATCTTGATCTATTTGCTCTTGCAATCATATAATGTAACTGTTATAAGTGATATTTCTCGACCAAATCGAGAATTTTGATTCGCAGTTGTTGTCATCCACCACTTAAGCTTAGTTATCAATCTCATTAGAATTTAGCTTCAAAAATCCCTCGCCCACGAAGATCAGTTCAAGGAGATCAGCTAAACATGTTAAATCGTAAAATAATCTCACCGGTCGAGTAAATGATTAAAATAATGGTTTCTAACGTATTTCTCAAAATCCATACCTCATTTCTTATAATAACATTCTCAGATAAACGTAGACGAAGCAGCTTTATAGAGGCCGTGTTAGCAGAGATCGTGGAGCCGGAAAGAATCTGGACAGAACTAGAAAACCAGGTCGGTACACTGCTCAGTGCTTCTCCGGCCGGGCTGTCCCCCTAGCTCTTACAGGAGAAATAACTTTCTTATTTCTTTTACGTTAGGAGAAGCTTATCAAGCACATAGTTGACATGATAGTATTTCGTAACTCCATAATTACATAGTAGGCGGGACTCAGGAGTGGTGCCAATGATGTCCTTACGCTGTTTTGAAGATGCACAAACTTTGTCATGATAATATCGGCACACATGGTTCTGTATTGGTTGAATTGGTTAAAGAGCTTTAAGGTTTAGACATCAGACTGCCTAATCATGTAAAAATTCAGCATCCAGTATAATTATAAACGATCTTCCGAGTGCCGAGGAAGTTGGAGTTATAGCCTGTTAAAGTATTAAGAGGTCTCTCCGACACTTCCTCTGATATTTAGCACAAATTTAAATTGCACATGTTGCAATCATAGTTATTGAAGTCTCCAAAATGTGCAGAAATTGCACTTTGGCGAGTAAAATAAAATTTATTAGATGTTAATAGCTATTAGCTCAGTGCGCTGGTTAAAGCTAAACTTCAGATTAACGAAGATAGTAAGACTATAGAATATTTATTCTCTGTTCAGGTCAACTATCCCTGTGACCCGACTCTACACAAAAAGGTGTCGGTTATTGAACAGTTGATAAACGAAAGACGTGCCTGCAATGCCAGGAAAAACAGGTAATGATTGATCTCATCAAGGTACAACTACAATTTGATATATTTCTGTAGCCTCTGATTTATGCCGACTATCATGATACCGCAATGGAATCTAAATTATCTCAAATTCATTTCAAATTCAACATCGCCCTCAGACTCACCCAGTCCCATCCTTCTCGACAGCGAGGCTTTCAGTTTTTCTTAACATCTTAGCAAGAAAATACTCTCCTCAGAGCATCTGCAGACGCGTCCCAAGAAAACAGTACATCTACTCGGAGTACGCCCGCGTTTAGGCAGACCAAGTCCCAGTCTATGGTGGATATCCGGTCTTATCCTCACTTCAGCAAAGAGAGGGTCCTCAAGACTCCTCTGAAGCAGCCGACTGCACGGGATGTGCGCTTCCAGAAGGTAGAATATTATCATCTTGTAACTAAGTGTTTGTTATTCTCATGCGGGCTGATACGTACGTTATTAAAGTCGTTGTAGATTCTATCTAACAATTTTAACTGACTGTGCTGTTGTTAATGTTATAATAACAATAAAATTGTTAGATATAAATATCTTTACAATCCACAATAGCTATTTTGTATTTTAGTGTGGGGAGATCCAAAACAAAATACACAATTTTCTTCAAACTACAAAAATCTTAATCCCTATTTTGAACTCTGCAATTAAGCTGTCCCACTCTTCTTCAGAGGTTACCTCCAGACGGTGAAGACTTTAACCTGACCATGAGGACCCCAGAAATCAAACACCCTCAAAAACCAGGCGGGGCTGAGGTCGGTTGGATCTGTCTATCTGTGAAATGGGGATATGGTGGACGCATTGAGGTGAGTAATTTAGTTTTTTGGTCCATAAAGATTAAAATAGTTAGAATTTAAATATTATTGGTCGCAATATTTTGGTTGTACACAATATCATTATCAAATAACCTGTTGATAATGATAAGATCAGCTGATACTAAAATTATTATTGAACCTGTTTAGACTCAGCAAAGACGTCAATCTAACTGATAGCATTATAGAAAGTGGTCGCTGTACGACAACCAACGTCATAATATCAAATTATTAGCTACATTTAAACTACTTAGTATTAGTTCGAAGGTATTAAAACTGTTTAGTCATAATTTGAGAGTTTGGGTGTGGCGTTGAATGTGGTAGCATTCCATCAGCCACAAACAGTGAACTGTGGGGCATAATTAATTTTCATCTGAAAGCACTCAATTATCCGTGGTGGGTAGTTATCCGTGGTGGGTAACACAAATACATTTATAATTCTTCAGACATACCTCAACGCGATAAAACTGCCCTCCAGCGTGCCCCAGTGTGTCCAGGTGAAAGTGTCCCTGAAGAGCAGTCGGAGAGAGGTCATATGTAGAACAAGGCACAGGTTATTATTGGATAATACTCCATTTACAGTCATTCGTAATGCTGAGTCACCATTTCAGTGCATAAATATTCAGTATTATATTTATTCAAAAATCGTGTTTATATATATGTGCATGTAGTCATCGCTGAGAATATTTTGCACTCCCTTTTACTATTTTACTGCCTTCTTAACTAAATTATCTGAAGGAAAAATTGGTACTGCCTTACACTCATAATCTCTATAACACGTTGGAGAAGATCACTGACCGTTATTTAACTCACAGAATCAGGCTGCGCGGGGACGAGACTCCGGTTAATAAAAAGATTTGTTTCGATCAGAATCAGCTAAATACGGTGCTTAAAGTCTCATGCAAGTTCAGGTTTGTGGTCTTACTACAAAAGTATATAAAACTACTGAAACTATTTGCTGATATTTGCTGTATTTATTTATACCACATAATTCTACACAATTCAATATTCATTATTATTATTCGAGACTATGCAAAGGCCCTGCAGAAGGCTTTATAATGATCGTACGGGATTACTATCGCAACAATTCAATTTCTCATAATTGCATTGATTTATTTTATCGTTATTAGTAAATTTATACACTTATGAATAATAAAGAGGAGTGAATCATTTTACACAATTTCTAAATAAACACAAATAAAAAATTAACGATTTAAATCATAACTTGACTTGACTCAAATAACCAACCTAATGTTTTGACTGATATACCTATACAGTATACATGCAGAACAAAGTGAGCTGTAGTAGAGTAGAACAGTCTTTGCAGTGAGACATATTTGGAGAGACTAGAGTAGGCACTTTAATGTATTTGTAGATTAGTCTCTCTTTAGTCCCTCTTCAGTCTCTCTTTTAGTCTCTCTTTAGTCTCTCTTTAGTCTCTCTTTAGTCTTTAATTAGTCGGATAGTCTATCGTAGGTTGGATTCTCTTTTTGGGTATCAGTTTTAACATAGTTCATCTGCTAAACTGAGTAACATCAGCTTCTTAACATGTTGCTCCTTGAGTGTACTGTTACAAGAGTCTGGTTGAGTGTAGCCCATTAGTCGTGCAGGTGAATTTTGAAATGCTGCGACTTTTTTGTTCCCATTACTATGGCTTTATTTTCATAAATAGCTTAAGGATCATCATAGTTCATCTGTAAGAAACTTGGCATCAAGCATGGCATATTCTTAACGAATAACCTAAACCACAATGACGTACTTCCTTCTCTCGAGCATGTGTGTTTTTGATACGGGATAGTGTACTGATAATTATAGTGCGTGTAATGGTGCACCTCCTCTACACAATATGTCTTTCCTAACTTAGCTTTAAACCAGGGATTAGACTCATATGATGAATGAGTGCATGTGTTTAAATCTTGGTCTATTGTATTAGTTGCAACATAATTATAGTCATGCGTTGTTGACATAGAGACAGAGACAGGCGTTATCTCGTTGTCATCAAGCAGGGCATATTCTTAACGATAAACCTAATTACCTGAACCACAATGACGTACTTCCTTAATCCTCATCATAGTTCATCTGTAAGAATCTTGGCATCAATCATGGCATATTCTTAACGAATAACCTAAACCACAATGACGTACTTCCTTCTCTCGAGCATGTGTGTTTTTGATACGGGATAGTGTACTGATAATTATAGTGCGTGTAATGGTGCACCTCCTCTACACAATATGTCTTTCCTAACTTAGCTTTAAACCAGGGATTAGACTCATATGATGAATGAGTGCGTGTGTTTAAATCCTTGTCTATTGTATTAGTTGCAACATAATTATAGTCATGCGTTGTTGACATAGAGACAGAGACAGGTGTTATCTCGTTGTCATCAAGCATGACGTACTTCCTTAATCCTCATCATAGTTCATCTGTAAGAATCTTGGCATCAATCATGGCATATTCTTAACTAATAACCTAAACAATAATGACGTACTTCCTTCTCTCGAGCATGTGTGTTTGTTATACTCGATGAAAATGTTTTATGGATCATCATAGTTCATCTGTAAGAATCTTGGCATCAATCATGGCATATTCTTAACGATAAACCTAAACCCCAATGACGTACTTCCTTAATCCTCATCATAGTTCATCTGTAAGAAACTTGGCATCAATCATGGCATATTCTTAACGATAAACCTAAACCATAATGACAAACTTTCTGTGGTTTTCTTCATATCTTCATATCTTCATTTCTTCATATCTTCATATCTTCATATCTTCATATCTTCATATCTTCATATCTTCATATCTTCATATCTTCATATCTTCATATCTTCATATCTTCATATCTTCATATCTTCATATCTTCATATCTTCATATCTTCATATCTTCATATCTTCATATCTTCATATCTTCATATCTTCATATCTTCATATCTTCATATCTTCATATCTTCATATCTTCATATCTTCATATCTTCATATCTTCATATCTTCATATCTTCATTTCTTCATATCTTCATATCTTCATTTCTTCATATTTTTATTCTTCATATCATGGGACTATGATGGGGTAAAAAATAAGTTAGTATTCGTTAACTGAACAAAACTGACACTATGCAGCGGTCACTGAATACCTCTATGAAAATAAAATCCGGAAAAAAAACCAAACCAAATAAAAATTGGATCATTCCGATTGACATAGAAATAAAACGACTCGACAATAAAACGATCATACTGCAATACCAAGTACGGTGAGTTAAGGAAGATTTTTGGGCGAGTGATTCAGTAAGAACCGTGATTTAGTACCTAACTAAACAATAAATGCTGTTACACACCAATATGTATAAAAACTATATTGAAGATATACACTGTATATCTTCATTGGGGGGGGGGGTTAAAAATTAGCCAAAAACTAAAAATTGATGATTACGTAATATGTGAACGGTCCCTAAACAAGGTGTACTAAACTAGGCTATAAAATTTTAACTGTTTACAGTTGGTGGCGTCGAGCAGAGCTGCTGATCCCTCTCGACCAAGCAGACAAGACAGCCCTCGGTCAGGGAGCCTGGTTCAGTCTCAACCCCGTCTCCTTCTTTAGAACTCCCTTTAAGAAGGGCGAGTATGACGTGTTTGATGGTCTTTTGGATAACACTAGTATCAGCTTGCAGTTACCGTGACAAAAGGAATTTTAGGAAACAGACTGCATTAGGTTTACAATTTTCAGACGAGTATTTGTGAAATTATTTTATCGCTTTTTCGCCATTTTTTTGGTGTGATTCGATTTCATTTATTTTAAATTTAATTATTAATTTTTTTAACAATTCAGATTTGCTATTTGCTTTCAATGTGATTGTTTTTAAAATTTGGCCGCAGCCAACAAGGAACATTTATTTTGATTTTGCAATTTAAATTCGTTTCGTTTAATCGAGAAAAATCACGATTCAGACCTTCCCATAACAATTCATGATCCTAATTACGCCATTTTAAAATGAGTTATTTATTTATATCAAACAAAATATCATGTTCGAGTGGAATGACTAAAAAATTAAAAATGTTAACAATGTTAAAAATGTTTTGGCAAAACATCTTTAGTCAAAGTGATTTAAAGTGTGAGATGACATGTTTAAATCATAAAAATTAACTTAGAACATGTTATTGATTCTTTAGTCTAATCAATCAGACAAAATGCGGAAATGTGAAATTTTTAAAAAGTTAAAACAATTATATTTATATTCACGAACCGCTATTCGCTCTAGGATTGTCACATTACAATCACACTACTTGAATATCTGTTTACCGTTACATCCACATATTATTTTGAAGCTTTTAAGCTTAATGTAGTGTGTGAAATTTATTTTTGTTATAATAAACTACCAGTAAAGGTTTTTAGTAGAATTCAACCTTTTTCTGAGCCCCAGGAATGGATGAGTCTCATATCTCCAGTCTGCTCTACTGCCTTCGCCGCATTGTTTATCTTTCGTTACGATATGATGGCTCAGACACGCCATCGTTTTAAAATTGATTCGAAAAAACCGATTTCAAATCGTTTAATATTGAAAATTGAAATTGAATTGGATTTGGAATTTCATGGCTCAACCCGCCGGCGCCCGCTCCCACTAAATCGCTCGCCCTTAAATTGTAACAAAATTCTTGTGAAAATGCCGTGTAGGTGTGAAAGTAGTATGATTATGACATCACTGAAATAGGCTAATCATTTAAAGGATTGAACAACTATAAGGATTAAAAAGAGCAATAAGCTAAACTTAAGGCACTCATGAACACGAAAAAAGACATTGCAAACAAGGTAATAACATGAAAGTAAATGAGCTTTATAAATTGCATTTGAAATTGAAGATCTTAAATCTTTAAAGGATGCAAATGAATGTATGTAGGTAATAGTAGTAATACTACCTTACTCGGGATTATTATGACGGGTTTATTAACGACCGGTTAAAATATGGTTCGGGAAAAATATGGCGAAATTGCTCGAAACCCACCACATTTTCCCGGTCGCCATTTTACCGGTGTCCAACCTTTCAATTTTAGATTCAAAAATGTTGTCTCAGATGTAAATTTCCTTATTAGAGATAAGCAGGTTCAGAAATTTTCGCATTGCTAAAACTTGTGAAACAAGTCGAATTATCAATAATTGTTGAAAGTAGACTCTAGCAAATTCGTTGTTTTGAATTAGCATTACATGTTTACGTGTATCAAATAACCATTATGACTCAATTTGTAGAAAATCTTCGAAAGAATGCATCGTTCACATTGTTTAGAATTATGAATAAATGACTGATGAAACTGATTCATGTTATTGACCGTTTTAATTAATTCGAGTTTTAATTTAACTGTTACTTTTACTTTGAGTCCTATTTCATTATGTAGAGATAGTCCTACCTAAGAAATTAAAAATTGGCCTATTTAAATCAACTTTGACAATAAGGATATATGACAAGAATTGGGCAAAAAGGCGAATTTTTTGCAATTTTAGCCAAATGAAGTCGAAAAACCTACAACAAGTGTCCCAATAGTCTTCTTTAGTGAATATAAGACAACCATTAAAATATGAGCACCCATACCCCTTGGGAACCCTAAAAGCTGAGTCGGCGGGTTTATTAACGACCGGTGAAAATGTGGTTCGGGAAAAATATGGCGAAATTACCCTAAACCCGCCACTTTATCCCGGTCATAATAATCCCGAGTAAGGTAATAGCGTTCTAATTCTATTAATATAATAAGGTGTTTCGTATAATGGCTAACCCGCCTCTCAACTTCCCTAGTTGAGTGTGTCCTAGAACCATGCTCATTGCCTGGAAGTCCTGCATTATATATAATAATGAACCTGGAAATATACGGCGTGCAGCTCTATAAACAAACAAAAAAATAAAATAAAAGATAACCCGCTGGCTGCCCGACAATAAACGCTAACTACTAGCATGAGAGTACTCAAAGTAAACACATTAAAACACTGTAGAAGGAACATAATGTGTGTAATCTTATTTTCTATGAGGCTTTAATGTGATTGTGAGTGCTAGTCACGCATCGTTTGGGCAATTAGGCTGTAAAGATCGACAGTAAGCCTTCCTTACGGTCATACGATGGCTTTCACAACGTGTCTGCATTTCCCCAACTCCTGCTGCTGGTGAGAGAGACTCCCAAATTATATACCTACCATAAATATATTAAACATAGATATCGACAACAGACTCCGAGAGTCTTGAAGTTCTGTTACCAGTACCACCGCCCCTGGTATGGTGCAACCCCGACGGGCCAACAACGGAAATACAGGGACTTCTGCAGGGGAGGTCATGGCCTGCTACGTGCAACTCGTAGGAGTAAGCAATGTTCCTGTAGGTGTAACGTCACTGTAGACCGCTCCTCTATCGTTGTTTTGAGTGTCCGATCCAAAACCAAATCCTAGGGTACACGAGACGTGGTAGCCTGTGAGCGTGTTAAATCCTGGGGTTACACGAGACGTGGTAGCCTGTGAGCGTGTTAAATCCTGGGGTTACACGAGACATGGTAGCCTGTGAGCGTGTCGGTGTAGACCGCTCTTCTATCGTTGTTTTGAGTGTCCGATCCAAAACCAAATCCTAGGGTACACGAGACGTGGAAGCCTGTGAGCGAGTTAGAGTCTGTTAAGTGTTACTGTTAGAGTCTTAGGGTTACCGAGACGTGGTAGCCAGTGAGCGTATATACCGCTCCTCTATCGTTGTTTTGAGTGTCCGATCCAAAACCAAATCTTGGGGTTACATGAGATGTGGGAGCCTGTGAGTTTCCTGCGGTTATGCTGCGGTTCTAAGGTTAGTAGTTAGTACTAGTAGAGGCTATTACATATATATTAGAGCCTTTCCTTAATTGTTGTAGAGATGGAGCTAGTCCCTTCCTTTGCATAGGTTAGAAACACCCATGCACCTCCCGTTCGAGCCACCCACCCCACACCGCGTGGAGGTTCGCCGTTGATCGGTGAGGTTTTCGTGGGGCGCCATGAAATTCCAATTCAATATTAAAATATAGAACGATTTGACATCGGGTTTTTTTTTCAAATCTATTTTAAAACGATGGTGGGTCTCTGAGCCACCGTAGATATATTCGTGACAATTTCAACATTTTAATTTTGCACTAGTTATAGTTTTCTAATTTCCTGTTACACCGTCCAAATGATTGCAAATAAGGTCGAGTTAAATAAAAATAATTCCATGTGTATTTCACGTTAAGAAGCAAACACTTTTCACAGTCTCAACAAAATCCATGAACTATCCCAGCGACACACACACTGATGAGCTTGCTTGATGAATGTGCATGATCAGTAGAGATCGTGCATGAACCTTCAAAGAGTTTAGAGAGATTGCAGAGTCATGACTCACTCACACAGACATATGTTAGTGTGCCACTCAACTTCCACCTCACTACTCAGTACTGAGTACAATCAGTAATCACACCAGGTATACCGTGTAGGTACTGTGTTGGAAGAAGAGATGTCTGATGTACGTGACGTATACAATCAGGTTTATCAGAAGATGGCAGCCACTCAGCTGGACAAGCAGCCTCTATTCTGAGTAGTTGAGTATGTGGTGCTGGAATATGTGTGTGTTCTCATGTATTATATTTGTACATATAGATTGAGAGCTCTATACGTAGGAGAGTATTATCCGGTGTACTTTTTCTTACGCTATATCTAAAGTCAATGTGTAATGTGTTTTTTTCTTGTTTTAAGGTTGTTGTTTGTAGTTGTTTTGAGTAAACGCTTTATTTTGTGCCTTGTTAACTCCAATGTGCAGTTTATTAGTTGTACGTGTTTTAATTGTTTAGTTCGAAGTTGATACCATTTTGTGGGCTTGTTAGGGGCGGAGCTACAACAAGAGTTGATCGCGGGAACATGAAATTTCTAATGAATGAGCCTCATAACACACAATCAGTCATGATACAACTAAAAAACAAAACGTATATCACGTGTCTAAATTATAATTACGATGAACAGTCAAGAATTGACGCCGCTATGCATAAACTTGAGCAACAAGAATACAATGACGATTCCAGATGGCAGAATCTGCCTACCAAATAACGCTAAAAAGCTCAAAAAACGTGTATTTTTCAAAAAATCGTAACGTGAGACAAGTAGAGTCATGCGCTGGTTTTAATCTAGGGCGGTTGCCTTTTTTTAAAGTCTTAAGAATATAGTAATCCGATGACAAATTTTCGGTAATACAAACAAAAAGTCGGCCCAGTGATTTCATGCCACTGACATAATCATTTCAGCTGCACTACAAATCAGAGGCACATATTAGGTGCGGTAAAAAAGTCGAAATTATGCGGTACCGCACCCGACTATAAAGGTAAAATGTGCGGTAAGGTGCGGTAAATTTTTACCAATTATGCGGCAAATGTGCGGCGATTTTTTCGAAATTTGTGCGGGAATTGTGCGGGTTTTTTTTTGCATTTTCTCGAGGACTTTGGAAATTCTAAACGTATAACCGCCGCTCTTATTAAAAATAGGTCTGTTTATGTGTTACTGATCAGGGTGTAGTTCTTTACTAAGACCATGATTGAACCTATATTGAGATTCAGTTATCTGGGAACAGTGACTTGATCTGGTAGAGATCAGGAATCAGGACGCAGTTATTTGAAGACGCCTCTTGATAGAGTCGATCAGATCCCATGCGTGATCGCAAATATGTGACACGCTTGTTGGCATTGATCGTCAGTATTTGTGAACCATTTGATCCAAGATCCATTAAGCCCACTATAAAGCCAACGCTGCAACGAATAAAGCTCATTACCCTTTACACCTACTTCTTCTATTATCACCTACGAATGATAACTGATACACTATAATCAAAGTACGGTAACGACGAGGGTTCCATAATGGCCTGGGTCACGGTCCCGAAAGGGCCTGGATCACGGTCCCGAAAGGGCCTGGGTAACGGTCCCGAAAGGGCCTGGGTAACGGTCCCGAAAGGGCCTGGGTCACGGTCCCGAAAGGGCCTGAGTCACGTGGCCTAAGCATGAGTTCCAAAAGGGCCTGGGTCACGGTCCCGAAAGGGCCTGGGTCACGGTCCCGAAAGGGCCTGGGTCAGGGTCCCGAAACTGAAAGGGCCTGGGTCACGGTCCCGAAAGGGCCTGGGTCACGTGGTAACCGGGTCACGTGACCTAAGCATGAGTTCCAAAAGGGCCTGCGTCACGGTCCCGAAAGGGCCTGGGTCAGGGTCCCGAAAGGGCCTGGGTCAGGGTCCCGAAAGGGCCTGAGTCACGTGGTAACTGGGTCACGTGGCCTAGGTATGAGTTCCAAAAGGGCCTGGGTCACGGTCCCGAAAGGGCCTGGGTCACGTGGTAACCGGGTCACGTGACCTAAGCATGAGTTCCAAAAGGGCCTGGGTCAGGGTCCCGAAAGGGCCTGGGCCAGGGTCCCGAAAGGGCCTGAGTCACGGTCCTAAAAGTGCCCAACTTTTAACATATTTTGGTTTTACACTCGAAAATCTTAACGCGAAAATTTCAAAATTATGCGAAATTACGCGGAAAATGCTAGATTATGCGGAAATATGCAGATAATTACAAAATGTGCGGAAATGTGCGGAAAACAATAAATTATGCGGAAGTGTGCGGAAAACGGTAAATTGTGCGATCCCGCACCCATCGCACCTAATATGTGCCCATGCTACAAATGTGACCAGCAAGCACATGATTTTCATTATTCACAAACAAATTATAGTTTACCAAGCTGTTTGTCTGAGTCTAACTGTAATCGGCCAAAACTGTTAATCCAACTTGCAAAGGGATCATGATGGGTCTCCTTACATTTTGTCTATTTAATTTTAACCCGTCAAATTTATTTTATCCATTTTATATTAAATTCGATGCAGACACGTCAATAAATAACTCGATGGTGGTGTGCTAGCATAGCTCATAGCTGATAAACTTTCATGATTTATGACCAAATAAAGTGAATAGAAATGTAAGGTCATCAGCAAATTTCGGTCAACATTAGGTCTTCGGAATCTAATGTTCTCCCAAAATCGGATTTTGAATAATTCAACATTTTCTCTGCAGATTTGTATTCCTCCGAGAATTTGTATTAATCGGGATCCATTTACTATTACACATTACATTTACTATTATACATATCATATAGAAATGCTTGAATAGATTAGTGGTAGTGGTAAGCAACAAATGTTCCAAATTGCAATGACCATAATCCGTGGTCTGGTTTGAAAACAGCTTTCACCAATAGCTATCATTTTGTCAGTATCAAATATTCGGGTTTGGAGGGTTTTTGAATTTTCAAACTGCAGTTGACAGTTAGATTTAGATACCTAAGTTTGTTCTCTGAGTTCGGCTGTGATTGACTAAAGCAGATCCAACTTTCAAAGGGTTAATGGGTCCCTTTACACTGAATTTAGTTAATAAATTGAAGAGCCCGATTTTCATATTCGAACAATTATAAGGTAGAAATTTCGGTCAAGTTTTTAGGTCCTCAGATTCTGTATGTTCCTTAATCCAATATTCTCCCAGAATCAAATTTTGTATGCTGGTAATGGTATGCAGCCAGCGTTTCAAATTCAATTGCAAAAACCATATTCGGGGATCGGGTTATTAAAAACAGTTTTCACTAATAGCTATCATTCTGTTAGTCACAGTGTTAATCTGTGGAGCAATGCACAAGTGCCGGAGAGAGAAGCTGCATGACAAACATTATACTTGAAGGCAAGCAAAAACAATCAGCTAATCACAGCTAGGATATATTGTCAAATTTTCAGATTTCAGAGAATTTGGTTGGCATTTGGCTGGTGAACTTGTAACGTTGCTTTTTTTGTCATATTAACTTATAGCTTTGTGGGAATCGTGGAGAACCATAAAGATTTTAATCCTTTAAAAGCTTACGTTTGACGTGGAATTATGTTTATTGGCTTGGTAACCAGCTTAAATCCAGATGGATTGCCGTTAGTAGTATTTACATGCAGGAAAAATGATAAAATATGCTTAGTTACATTTTAATATCGTTTGCTTGATCATTGATACTTGTTTTTTTCTTCAGAGAATTTTCGTGAGAAAATAGTGCAGAACTAGAGCGTAAACTATTGAGTTTATACCCTTAACTCTTTCAATTATGTAACTTTCGCTTTTCTGATACCCAAATAATTATTTATTTATCTCGTTAGAAGTCTACGCATCGTCCCGTTATGATCAGTAGAACCTTCGAATCACATATTGGTTCAGAGATTCCATTTCAATGTTCAGCTGGATTGGTTCTGTTTATTAGATATAACCGATGATCCGCATCATTCTCATAAGTTCCAGTTAGAGTGCAGATGTAAACTAGTTAGGGTTTACGACAATTAGGCAATCGCCAGGGACTGCACTAGTCATGAAGATAACCGTTTTTATAATTGAGTTTTAGAACATAATATTGCATTTTTTGATTTCCCTTGCTGTATAGTTGCACAATGCACAGCTATACTGTATAGTTGCACAGCTATAGTTCCCATACTGTACAGTTACACAGCTATTATACTGTAGAATTATCAATACAGATCCGTACATTTTCAAATTTGTGGCTCTTGAGTCTTGCCTCTTCTGTTAAAGCAAAATTGATTTGTTCATTGTTGCAGATCTATGAAACTTATCACCGAGAAGAACTAGAACTTTTATTTATTCTCGGTCTTTCTAATATAATAATGACAATCCATATATATTTTTCAATCATATTAGAGTTATGCAAGAGATATAGTCATAGTTTTCTTTTCATTGTTTTAAAAGTCTATACTTTACATAATATCACGCATCTAGCAGAGATAGCTCAATTGTGCCAAGATTTAAGAGTACAGCTTGCTTTTAGAGTGCAGATAAAACGTTTTCATTAAGTTAATAACATGAACAATGTGTATAGTGCAAGCTGCGTCAGTGTTAGATGATAACACATTGCCAAAGTGAAAGATATGTGACATTTATTTTCTTCAGTAAGCTATTATATACTCATGACCTGTATTTTAAAGTTTGCTTTTTTGAGTCTCCTACAATAAATACGCGATACTAGACACTAGTCAAAAGCTACACTTTTTTATGGAAGATTCTGACATTTTAGATCACCCGGCAGCAATGACGATTGAATTAGATCGGTGGCAGTTCGAGAGGAGACTTCATCACTATGTGGAGTATCAGTACTGGGAGAAGTTGCAGAGGTTGAGAGTATCTTCAGGGAAACCTACTAATGATAAAACACGCAGATCCTCAAGTCAGTATCCCGGATTTGTGAAAAGTGAGATTGCGGAAGTGATAAATTTCGTAAACCTCACCATTAATGAATTAAGTGAAATTTGCCGCTGATATCTGATTATTATATGTGTATCTAGTTGTGGGTACAACTATAAGTATTCATTGCTGTACTAACGTAATTTAGAATACTTGCTTGTAGTTATAGATTCACAGCAAAGACCGAGGTCTCAACCAGCACTGAGACGAGTGAAGTCACCAAACACTGAGATATCAGACAAAGCATTTCTCAGAAAGGTTTGAAATTGAAATTATTTTTATACTTACACTTACAGCGCTTTTTTGTTCTAGACATCACCACAATATTACCTTTCAACCGAGACAACTGAAATTATAACTTTCTATGATCAAATTCTTCCCAGGTATCCGCCAAACCAGGTAACTGCGCCCCATCTATAAAATCGTCAGCTACCTCCAGCACAACTAACTGCCCTTCAACTAAGTCAGTTACCTTCATGCTTCCAAGAGGAGGAGAAGTGAGCGATCACGAGAGTACGGAGAGCGAGCCGACACCACCATTTCCCTTCTCAGGGACTAAAGCTAAAAAGACTTAACGACTCTTGTATATGTTCGTTTTAGAACTGTAAAGTTAACTTTAATTTGTAGTAACGATGTGAGATGATATAATCGTTAGATTAAGAGCGTACAGTGTACGCCTCCTCCACAGTGTACACTGTACCCCTCCCCCACACTCACAGATACGTGTTTGATGAAACTGTTCCGCGCTGTTCTATTGTCCCAAGTTTTCCTTCATGCAAACTTCTGTTTGAAAAGGCGGTGTTCTAAACTGTTAAAATTAAAGTTTGGCATGGATGCCAAAATCGGCTTGTTGATCACTTGCTTACGGAAACAATTGCTTACGGAAACAATTGCTTACGAAAACATTTTATCGGCTTGCAAATTTCTTTTATGGACGAGATGGTTAAATTCAGCTTTGACACGTGGCAACAATTGTAGCAGAATAGTTGAGTGGCTGTGACAATTGAGCTTGCAATCCGATTGTTCCAGATGTGTCACGTGTCCAAACAAACGAATTCCTTTGAACTTTTGAACAAGATAACCCAAATCGTTGGCAACTTGTTTTAACTTTCCAGATTCTAGAATAGTGATATACGCTACATTAGCTTAAGGCTAATTTACGCTAGATTTATACTGTATTTATGCTAGATTTATGCTAAACTCATCTTAGATGTATCATAGATTTATCTTAAATTTATGATAGTGATTGATGCACTTAAACCGAAAGATACTGGTTAGGCAAATTATTCTAGACCAATGGTACCGTGACTGCAATTGAATTCACTTCAATTAAGGTATTAGTACTAGTAGATAATTGAGAATATAACCGAGGCTGGCGATTTTTCTATTTAACTGAATCAAAATTTTTTAATCAGATAGATAACAATTTATACTTCATTTTTTGTCATAAAATAAATCGTCTTTATTTAACAAATGCATGAAAATGTAAATATTTGATACAATTCTAATTTTTCTGCAAGCTATTATAGTGGTCTTATTATTCTCGTTAAAGAACACTTTTTGTCTGCACAAAATTAAGAGTCGCTCAAACCGTTCATCATGTTTCACAATCAATATCCATGGCACGCAAATCATCATACATTACAAACTCAAAATAGTTATTATGTACAAACAAGTAACAGCTAAACCCTAATCAAAATGTGAATTTCCAAATGTTATATAATCCTTGTTGGATCGCCAATGTTATAGATGCTGAACATTTTGACGCCGAAATCTAAAGAGAAATTGTAATCGTTTCAAATATCGTGTAAATATGCTAGGTTACAGATAAATATTTTAAAACTTTCTCAGGTATATAATTTTAAAGTAATAAGTTAATCTATAAACTTAAATTTATGAGCTATTATAAGGTAAACGAGCGTCTTTGAGGATTAGAAAATACGACATTTTAGTATCCTCCTCCATTTCATCATTCCATATCTCACGACGTTTAATACACCGATATTTAACCTTAAACTTAACTCAAAATTTACACTCTATCCTTCTAACCCTGACACCAACCCAAAATCAAACCTAGTTTAAAATGACAGGGCTGAAATGTCGGGTCCCAAAAATATTACCAGTCAACTCTTTCAGAAATCCTGCCTGAATCGCAGTCACTGCACAATACAGCATTAAATCAGCGTCACAGCCTTCGGTTCATAATAACCGACAATTTTACTGAAAATTCTGCAAACCTAAACAAAAACTGCACCACTGCGAACATCATTGTCGTCACATCGCATTCTCTTTTTGACGTTATCATTATTTCGAATTTCGTAAAATTAAAAACTAAATAAATATATAAAATTTGGTTATATCATTCACATTCAAAAGTCTGACTTGAGTTTGGCATGCTAAGTTTGTGGATTCCAAATCACAACTGTACAAAATGATTGCCTGTCCCATCTGTTGTTCGTCTGTAGTCACGCATAATCAATGACGTCATGTCACATGACACGACGTCGAGCGGGAAATAATGTCACGTTGGTTCACGTGACGTAAAGGTGGTTTCCGGATGTCATTGATCGGAAATGTTGGAGTGCATTTCCCACGCTTCGCCCAAAAGCTTTCCTGAGTCGTCGCCTAAGAATAGAAGACGTTACCAATATATTCTGTAAAGGGCATGTAGCACGCCTTGTCATGTTATTGTTGGTATGTATTGAAGCCGAACAAGTGTTCCATCACGACAAACGCAAACTTGGCAAATAGTTGAGGGGTTAAGTAACCCGGCTCAGGAATTTAAAATTCTCAGTTTTTCGGCTTGTCATAAGAGAATTCCGGCCTAGAATGAAGTTCTAACCCACCGAAAAATATGTTACGTTCGTGCGCGCGTTACACTGAATGTTATTTAGGATCCTTTAGTAGGAAATATTTTACGCGCGTTACATTAAATGCAATGGAGATCGGATTAAAATAAGATTCTGATCATTTTTAAAGCTTTATATTTAAAGCTTTATAGATCATAGTCCATAGATCATAGGTTGGAGCGTTTCATACTTGTTTCGAACAACAATTTGTTTAAGAATAGTCTTTATCCAATAAACTAAAAATACAAGAACTTACCGTAAAGGGAGTCGTTTGACTCCTGATCGAGTGCTGCGTCTGATCCCAGAGTATCTGTACTTGCTATTCTTTTCGCGGCGTGGAGGTCTGGTTTCTGGCCCTGGTGAAGAATTCTGTTAAAAACTCTTGTATAGATAGTCAGCGTGACGTTAACTTCTATAGTTCTACCAAAAAACAAAACGCAATAACTGTATAAGTTTTAAAGGATGTACGTGTATAATGTTCATTGCTAATCAATAAGGGCATTAATTTTATCTACAATTTATCTGGAAATTTTCCACATTATTTGCAACTAAAATTTCATTACACGTCATCCTAACCATGTTCCTCACATCGCTAACACGAAATACCCCATTGTTGGCAAGGAGGCAGCAGAAAATCAAATTCTGGAAACTTAGTGTCCTTGTTCAGGTGGCATATTAGCTACAGCTCCATAAAGTAACCAAACCAATGAGAAACATCATCCTGTGTCACATGATCTTGGACAGCCAATCAGAGTCAGATTTGTGTTTGACGTAAAGACGTAAATGGCTAGTGGAGCAGTTACATGCAATCCAATGGTTCTCGTTGCCAGAAAATTTGGGAAATTTGAGATTACATATTTCAATACTCGACGTGTCATTACCATTGAAGCATTAAAAGCTCTTGGCGTGAATTAAATTCCCAAGAATCTGTAATGATCGACAGCAAGAAGTATGGAATAAGTGACAAAGTGGAAATTATCCCTTTATAAGTTATAAATCCATTATTCTCACTTCAAAATGACAAAATCATGTAATGCATAACAGATCTAGATTTTACTTATCAAAAATATGTAAGTATATAACGTACATTGTACTATACTTATAATATCTAGCTAAACCGCCACTTACAAAAGGATATTTTATCTCGTTTGCTGATAACAAACATTTATCATGTGTTCTCGTAATATTACAATCATATAATATGCAGCTGAGTGCTTGTTAATGACTAAACCTAGCTGATTTGCGTAACGTGCTCACACAATATGTAAAGTCATAATAACATGGTCAAATCTGCAAAATTGGCTGCTTCTTCCATTCCACGCCGGCAAACAACAAGCAATTTTGTGATGGAGGTAGAATTTTAGCAATTCTCGATCTCATGAGAACCACATCAAATTAATATCACCAGCCATGAAATTACTGTACTGATTCTATCTCCTACATTTAAGTAGTCAGTATTTATGTAGAGAGTTGAGGGACATTGTGAGACGACGACAAACAAATTATTGTTCTCAATACCGACACCGTTGCTCTATTATAGTTCTATTATGTACAGAATTAACGTGGCGTTGTGATGATAGTTAAAACACACACACACACACACACACACACACACACACAAACACATCTGGTTTTAACATGACTGACTTTTATTTGGTATCAGGTGTCAGCTATCAATTTTAATAATTGACTGTCAGTAAACATTCCAGAAGTAAATATTCCTGTAGTTCTAAGTTCTAACTATCAAATGCAACCAATAATTACGAAGATGGCATTAAGATTCCTTACTGTTATACAATCGGGAAAATTTCCAGTGTTCCATAATTTGTTGGTGGTTTGATAAGGTCCTGACTCCCTGACACTGACCTACTTATTCTGCAACCACTTATTCTACAACCAGACCTTCGCTCACAAGGCCCCCCTTCTCCTCAACCAATACTCACCCAAGCTGCAGGAAGAGTAATGTCCTCTCCGTCATCAACTGAATCACTTCCGTTCTTCTTAAGGTTCTTGTTGCGCGGGTTAGTCGCCCCCCTCTTGGCAGCGTTGGTCATAGTCTTAGTGCTGACACCGTTAAGTTTCCTCTGCATTGGTCCCTGCTGTGAGAGGAGAGAGTAAGTAACTTGGTATATAATTGTAGAATAAATAAGTGGTGAGTATCGGGCTTTTAGTTTTATGTACTATTAGCGTTACTGAACAGGCGAACAGGTCAGTGTCTTCAAATCAGGCAAATATGTTGCAAATATGTTGCAAATATGTTGCAAATATGTTGCAAGCTCTATAAACTCCACACGGAACAATTGTTTACTTGAATTATAAAAAAACAAAGGGTAGAAAAGCACACTCTGAACACGCAGATATTATGTATTATATCGGTAAAACCCACACTGTAAACATATAATACATTTACTGTTTGGTACGGTGTATAATATCGTGGCTAGTACACTATAATACCCATTAGTGTACTAGAGGTCATAATAATGAGTACAATTATAGTTATTATCGGTACTTAGTGAGTCACGTGGAACAAAATGTGACTGTAAGGGGGGAAGGACTAATAACAGGCGCTTATAAGTCAAGTGGTGCTTTTTCGAGAAACTTATTTTTCTTTTAATAATAAGGTGAGATTAAAGGTGAGATAAAGGCTGTATAGTGTATACTGTATGGTGTATATAGTATGAAAATAGAAAAGGAGGAATGTTGACTCATTAAGAAAATTCCTGATCCTAAGAATAAAAGATAACAGTTCCGCTCCAGACGCTGTTGGCTCAAAGCCTATCGTGAGTTGACAGAACAGAAGACCTAATTTCATAACCCCAGATTAAATATGCTGCTGCCTGCTGTAAGTATTGAAGATAAAAAGAATTGGGATCAAAATCAAAAGTAAAGTTCCCATGCACAATCAAAACACTCTCAATCAAAACACGCGCTCTTTCTCGCACACATATACACACGTTTTGGGACAGTCTCTTAGCTTTCACAGCCTGAAATTCTTGGGTTTAACACACTATTCAGCTTCTCATAACAGGGTTAAATGTTGTAAATATGTTATATATGATAAAACATTGTAAAGGTCGGTAACCGCAGATTATTTTATTTGTTAATTTGGTCAAAACCGATCGCTGCAAATTACAATCCTTTTCAAGAACACGCAATCCTCACTTCCTACTAAAGTTGAGGAAGTCAAGTACCATCAGTATATTTAAAAGACAATATAACATTTTAATATAAAAGAATTAGCATAACAAATGAGTATACCTTCTTCTTTGTGTTGGTCCTAGCAGGAGTAGAAGTAGTCAGTACGTTACCACTACTGTTACTCTTCACCAGAGCAGATGGGGACACGGTCTTGTTTCTCTCCATTACCAGACTCTGCGAGATATACGTTAGGAAACTACAGATCTCATGATAGTTGGAGAGTCTTCTTGTTAAATATTTAGCAAGTTTTCTTGTAACCCAAAGTTGATGATAGTTTTCTAGAGTTTTAGCAAGACGAAAATCCGCCCGAATAAGTCGTCATTATGTCAAGAGGTGAGATGATCTCATTAAATCATCAAGCATGTCGTAATTTGTTTTGACGATTATGACAGATTTATCAAGGTCGTTGATTGGTGAACATGGTGGTTCCAATGTGATTGCAAAACTTTTAACGCTCTAGATCAATTCTCTTCATCTAGCAGCAAAACCATTTCCAGACATTCACGTTTTTTTTAATAAACTGAATGCAAAACATTGCATTTTGGCATGTACGAAAAGATTCATCATGCATACAAGATTCTAAATTTGAAATCAGGCCAAGGACTTGAAACGATTCAAGCATTGAGCAAGCATTTCGCACTATACGCCCTCTACCTTTAGAATTGGAATAATCGCTACATCGCTCAAAACTTCAGGTACTCTGACAAAATTTCTAGCTATGGAATAGCAGCTGCAGTATTCTATAAAAAGACATGTTGTAAGATTGCATTTGTTGTTCAACTTTAATGTAATTGCAAGTCATGCACCTTTGATCCAAAAGGGGCATAATGAAGGTTGTGCAATAAATTTTGCTGCTTTCTCCAAATAACTCAGATTGCTATGGCTTTAAAGTAACTTGAAGACTTTAAATACTTAAAATAATCTGTTTAATCAACACCTTCGTCATTAAATCCAGACATAAACAATCATGACTTCAAATAAACTTGCTAATGAATTCAAGAAATACAAACGGGTGTTCTGACGAAAATACGCATACAAAATTAAATAAAGATTAAATTGTCAGCAATTCTATTAACTCTACTGTTCTGACCACGTGACTGAACTAACCTTGCTCTGCATAGGACTCTTGATATTCTCTCTACTTTTGCTTCGTCCAGTCTGAAACAATTAAAGATGGTTAGATTTAAACTTACTTAACTGTCAAGTCTTGTAGTGCTCACATTTTGCAGTGGGTTTCAGTAAAGATCGATCTCTACTTGTAAATCGTCACTTGATCACCAACCAGTTTCAAGCTTGATAAATCCCATCTGTATTCTATATAATTCTATAATTTACAAGTAGTTATACAGTAAAATACTCCATACTAGAGACTAGAATCTGTGAGGCCGGTGTTTGATGTGGCCGTGACGCGGCATCATGTGGCCGTGACGCGGCATCACTATAATCCTGGTTTCCAATTATCTAATCTGATAAATTTTCAAGAATCAGCAGCTGTTTCTGCACGTGTACAATCACCCAGTAAAATAACGTATAATTTCGAGGGTAAGCTGTGATCTCATCAAGTAAAATGCTAAAAAAGTGGTGCAATATTAACTGCACCCAGCGCGAGCGAGGTTCCAAAATAGTGTCTCTATTCTTTGTTACACTTTTTTCATAAGGATTAGGTAAATATGTATTACCACTTTCTGTGTCAGTTTTTACTAGATTTAGTATTGTGAAAATGATCCTCTCTACATTTTACAATCAAAGTTCTTATTTGCTTCGTGATAAAAAATTATTATGCGTTTATGCTAATTACTACATCATTAAAGTAATCACTACAATTTGTTATTCAGATAAAGTGCCGTAAAACCTGTCAAATTTGTTGAAGATAAACGGGATTTTGTATCCTTAATTTTGTCTACTAAGAAGTACGACCTCATTAAATTTATCTTCGCAGTAGAAGAGAAAATGTCTATCGTAGACTCCGGATCCCTAACAAACCCTGGCACCCTCTCACACACCTCATCACCCGATACAGTCCCCAACCACCCCAACCAGCTCCTCGACCAGATCCTAGGGTCACTCTACATCACCTTCTTCCTTGTGGGCTGCCCTGGTAACCTCATCTCCAGTCTCTACTTCCTGCTCCGCCCTAAAGAGCTCCCCACTCTACTCTACACCCTAACAGCCCTCACTGACACGGCTCTAATCTCACTGAGTGTGTTTGTGGGGGTGTCCTACTTAGCGGGGCGGCACCCCCTTCTCTTCCAACACCCCCTCCTCTGTTCCCTCTGGAGTGTAGTGTTTCACGGGTTACAATACTTCTCCGTGTTTCTAGTAGCTATCCTCAGCCTGACTCGCACCTACAGCCTGTTCTACCCTCTACGTAGACTCAGAAGACGAAGAGTACTGATGGTGGTTGCAGGGTATGGTGTTATCATATCGCTGGTTCAGATAGTACCGGGGTTAGTAGGGTTAACCCACGAAGTGTTCACTAAGGAGGATATGTACTGTTGGAGTGATGCTAGCGATCCTTCCTACACGCCTTCTTACATCCTGGTTCAAGTGTTGGGTTCTCTGTTTCTCTTGCTACCCTTTCCTGCTGTCACGGTCAGCTGTTTGGTCTCTATTTACCTCATTTATACGTCCCTGAAAATGCCAGTTGCTGCTCTCAAACATACGAGGATAAACATCAAACGCGATGCTACCATCACCATCATCATCATGACCTCAGTTTACCTCATTTGCAACCTCCCAATGTTTACCAACATGATGATATGGCTCTACGAAATAGGAGTCTACAAAACTGACTCAGGGCCGTTTTACGATACCAACACTTTTACTCAGTTCTATTTGTGGAATCTAGTGGACGTGTTTTTTGTAGTGCTCAATGGAACTTCCAACTTTGTAATCTATCTAACACGGAAGAAGAGCTTCCGTGTTTGGATTGTGAACACGTTCCTTCACTCCAGGTCAAATTACACATCTCCCTTACCAAACAGGAGTGCTATTAGAAGTAGTAAATCAAGCTGTAGAAGCAGTTCCAGGACCAGCCTAAGAGCTCGTTTGAGAGAAAGTTCCAGAGCTAGTCTCGGGGCTCGCTCCAGGATAAGCTTGAGGGAAGGTTCTAGGGCTAGTATTAGAAACAGTCCCAGGGCACATTTCAGATCAAGCTCTAGGATAAAACTGAGACCTGTGCAAGGAGAACAAGGGGGATCGCCAAGGTTGGAGGAAGCTGGCAGTTTGTTATCAGGAACTAGACTAGAGGAGTAGACTACTCGGTCATGGAGAAAGGAGATAATGACTTGAGCTAGCTCCTAACAGTTATGATGAACACATGCAGATAGCTCGAGAAAATTAGATAATGACTTGGTGATACCGAACTTTAGGTACACTGAGGACTTTGCCCCAAAACAGCAACAAATATTCCAAATATTTTTGTTACCCTTATCACTGGAAATGTCGAAATGATAATTAGGGTTATTACATAAACCTCCATATTCGAAGGACTTCAGTCAATCAACTTCATTGGTCAAATTTCAACTTCGATATTCTATTCAGGCCAAGATTCCATGTTTCGACGAAGGTGAAGGTGTGTTCTTAAATGTCCATTTTATTAAATTACAAGTTAACTTAATCTAATTATATTTCCCAATATCATACAATACTTTATTCATTTCAGATTTCCGGACCACTCACTTAGTAGAGCTCACTTAGTAGAGCTCACTTAGTAGAGCTCACTTAGTAGAGCTCACTTAGTAGAGCTCACTTAGTAGAGCTCACTTAGTAGAGCTCACTTATTAGAGCTCACTTAGTAGAGCTCACTTAGTAGAGCTCACTTAGTAGAGCTCACTTAGTAGAGCTCACTTAGTAGAGCTCACTTAGTAGAGCTCACTTAGTAGAGCTCACTTAGTAGAGCTCACTTAGTAGAGCTCACTTAGTAGAGCTCACTTAGTAGAGCTCACTTAGTAGAGCTCACTTAGTAGAGCTCACTTAGTAGAGCTCACTTAGTAGAGCTCACTTAGCTCTGACACGTAATATTCTAATATTCTAAGCTCGCTTAATTATCGAACCCAATCCTAAATACCCACTACCCAGAGTAAGATGACTTAATACACAGCAGCTGGATCGATAATTCAGGTCGCTGGAGACTGACCACCCAATAACTTGATGAAGTCTAGCACAGTCGGAGGTCACTCTCTGTCAAAGTAGCCATGTTTAATATAAATATGCCAATTTAATATCCTCATAAACTGTCTTATATATTATTATATTATGTGATGTAGGAGACCTCACATAAATGCACGTGACTCACACATGGCATTGTACACAGCACAGAACGTATAGTGGTCCAGTAGACAAATTACTCTCCTCAGACTCATCATATTTGTATCACTCATCATATTTGTATCACTCATCATATTTGTATCACTCATCATATTTGTTTCACTCATCATATTTGTATGGACTCATCATATTTGTATTTTATAATACCTTCCGGGAATTATATCCACTAAAAGTCTCCGACACTGAGAGCTGATAATTTGCCGATATATCCCGCAAGGGAAGCAAAGGTATTATCAGCATAGACCTCAGACTGGCTGGCGGCAAGTTGTAAAACAAATAACACTGGCGTTCTATATATTAGACACTATATTGTATCATGCGCACGTATCGGATTACACCCCTTCGAATTCGGAACCGGAAAATATTATAATACATAACACCTTGGCAATTTCGTGCCCGCGCGTTCCCTCCAGCAAGCTGTCGGGAATTATCGCGCTCAGCACTCATTAGCCAAGGTATTATTATATTACATTACGCATGAAATTCGTTTGCTGATAAGAAAATTTACCATGGTCGACGCCGCGCTCAACTTATTGGATCAGCCAACCACCCACCCATCTCACGAGACGAATCCTTCATCAGATGACAAGGGGCTACCAGGTAGTGACCCACTCACTACCTCTTCAAAGACCTGCCTGGTACCCCCACAACAAGACGGTACGTACGATAAAACTTTTAGGACGGCACTATTATCTCCTAAAACAAGTTTAGAGCTCTTCTCAACCCTGACAGAAGAACAACTTAAACATGAATCGGAATACCATTCAACAATCTGTGGTTTTACAGATCATACAATAGGAGTAGGGATGCTAACTAGGGATAGAAAGGCACATGCCTATGAACATTTAAAGCAACACCTAGAGCAACACCTAACTAGCAATGTAGATGATATTTCTAAAAATTTGCATCAGTTCACTTCCGTAACCTCCCTCATTTCCGAGAAACTTCAAGAAGCAGAAAGCCATCATGCGAGGATTATTGAACAACTAACAGAGTCGATAGCGGCAGCGAAACAGTGTATCACGGACATGTTAGCTTATGAAAGCGCCGCCAACTCTAGAAGAACTCCTCCATCAACCCCACCGCCACCACCAGCACCAGCACAGCTCAACACGGTGACGTTACCAACTATACCAGGTGCTGTTGAACCGTGTGATATAAACTTTGACCATTTAGACCTGGAGACAGTTTGCCACGGAGTACATTTTACTAAGATAGGGCATCGACAGACAGCATTTTTTGGTAGAACAGAGTATCGTTATGGCAGAACAGTACACAAACCACTTGATATTCCCACGAATCACCCACTCCTTGAAATCATAGACTCAATCGCTCATCACACAGAAGACCCAACATTCACCACAGACAACATAACTTGCCTTCTTACTCGTTATGAGAACGGTAAATCTTCAATTCCCATGCACAGTGACAACGAAGCTTGCATCGTCAATCCCAGTAACATAATCACAGTCAGTCTCGGTGCTACCCGAACAATTGACTTCCGCAGCAAAATAGGACCTCTCACGACACAATCCATACACCTCAAACACGGGCAGACTTATTGCATGTCAAGGTCCTCCCAGGATTTTTGGGAACATGGTATTAAAGCAGATCCCACAGCACAAGGCGAGAGACTATCACTAACTTTTCGCAGACTCTCAGCTCCCACCACACCACAGCATATACCACCAATCCGCCAATCTAGTAGACCAGAAACAGACCCGACTCCGATTCCAACGGAACGTGTTCTGCTATTGACGGATTCAATTCATTCAACCACACCCGTCAGCTTGTTTCCTACTCACTTGCCATGCACCAAGGAGACAATGTACAAAATCACTGATCTTCACAAGTTTGAGCACCTATTCCCTCACATGAGTTACGTGGTGATTTCGGCAGGCATCAACGATTTGTCCAGGTATAATCACCGTTCTTACTCGTTGTTTGATGTCGTGGCGAATGATCTGCGTACTTATTGTGAGAGATACCCAAACACCACATTCATCTTTAACTCCATAACACTAACCACTTATCACTGGCTAAATCCAGAAATTCGTAGGTTTAACGAGTCTTTATTTATTTTAACCACGAAGGTTGAAAATCTATTGATGTTTGACTCGCATCAAATATGCTTTGAGCTGGTGAGGAAAAGGTGCACTATACTAGATCCAAATGGGAACGGTATTCATCTAACCTTAGCAGCCAAGAAAGGGATCGTTTCGCGTCTCTTGGACTGCATCATTGAACTGGCCAGGCGAAGACCGACAGTAATCGAAGAGGTGTGGCCTTTAAGGGATGAGTTCCGATCTCTTTTGCCAATGCAGTAGAAATTCTTAAATCAAATTTTTCGTCGCGAATACATAATCGTTTACAACACAATTTTGAACAAATTTAATTTTTCAAAGCTAAACGTATAGTAACGTTCACAGAAAGTACCTAAGTTCAAATTTTTCAAAAAACAGCAAGTCCCTTATCTTCTTTTTTCTTTTCTAATCATAAATTATTTTTTATTGCGATGGCTTATAGACCATGGTAAATGTATCACAGTAAATTTTAAACGGTTTTTTACTCTTTCTTATCTTATCTGAACCGGTTATAAGCAAAATTGCAGATAACAACAACATAAATCCGGACCGAACTAATTTCAACACAACACAAGCGTAGAATTACTGGAGTAAATTCAGTGTATTTATATTTAAATATTTTAACTATTTAATCAATTATTTAACCTTTACAGATTTTGACTGATTTTGGAACTAGGAGTCAAACATAAAACTTAACCCGTTTTCTTGACCCACAGTTCCTGTATAAATCTCTTTAGATCTTTAATTTTATATTGATAATCAGTAATCTATCGTATATCATATAACCAGTAATCTATAGTTATACTTGCAAATTAAAGATGTGCAAAGAGTCTTGTAGATGTAGATTATGTTCTAAAAAATGTTTAGAACGTAAAGATCCGCTAAAATGCAGCCTTTGTAACGGTATTTTTCATCGTAAATGTGCTAATCTTGAACCAAATGACGTAAATCGAATGAAATTAGACAATAGTTTCATAAACTGGTATTGTTTGGCATGTACTACTGACATATTTCCGTTTACTAATACTGATATTACCACTCTAACTAATGAAAATTCGTGTAACACTTACATACCCTGTAGTACAGAAACAAAAGCTAAATCTAAAGTAAGTTTTGCCAGGGTGAGTTGCAAAACTTGTAAAAAGCTAGGAAACAAATCAAAAATGGCGGTTTGCTGGATATGCGACGCTTATTCGCACAATAAATGCTCAGCGGGCGAGTTAGGATGCAAAAGCTGCACACGTGAATTGTTTCCTGGTTTCGAGGTATCACCTAGACAATTATACACCGTACACGGTAATTACGAGAATAGCGCAAAATTTAACCCATACCATAGAAACCATGACTCTAATTATATAGGTAATACTTTTGAAGAAAACAATGACTTAAACTTTAATCCATGGGATAACTGCTCAGATGTACTAAATAGCTGTAAATACTACGAACCACGGCAAATCAACACGAGTAGGCCTTATGAATTTAAAGTTCAATCTCTTAATATTCGATCTTTGAGCAAAGCAATCTCTAATATACGTGATGAAATTGAACAGCACCTAAAATTTGATGTTCTGTGTTTCAACGAAACAAACTGCACGGTTGTAAGTATGGCATTTCAAGGAAAAGAATTAGAGTTAGAAGGCTTTCATCCCCCCTTTATTCAGGCTCCCGCAAGGGACTCTGGTAAGGGCGGTGGTCTAGTAACCTATGTAAACAAGAATCTCTGTGAATTATCTGATGTCACTGCACGATCTGAATTATCTTATAGAGATGATCCAAACGTTGGCGAATTTCAGTTAATAGAGATAGCTCAAAATGGCCACAAAAACGTCATACTATGCAATATGTATCGGTCTCCCAGTGGTAATGTCCCCAGTTACTTAGAAAAATTGGAAAACACCCTAAAAGATTTGGCGCGACATAGCAACAAAAACGTATTATTTCTAGGTGATACCAATATTAATCTATTAGAATACGGCGTAAATGACCATACTACTAAATATGTTGATATTTTTGCAGAGTATGGATTCGCACCAACGATATCACGACCAACTCGTATTACTTGTCACAGTGCTACACTTATTGATCACATTTTCGTAAACCAATGCCATGCTATAACAAAGTCAGGCATTAGAACTGAATCGCTATCTGATCACCTTGCCACATTTACCGGCATACTTCTCGACACTAATAGAATAGGAAATAAATTGAAAAATGAAACTTGTGAATCATCAAACCGAGTAATAAATGAAGAGAAAATCGCTCGTTTTGAGGAGAAAATAGCGTCTATTGATTGGAATTTTTTACACAACGTTGACGGGACAAATACAAAATTTGAAGCTTTTCACACTAAATATGAAGAAGTCTATAATGAGTGTTTTCCAGTTAAAAAGAAAAAATCAAACCACAGAAAAAACTCTAAACCGTGGATATTAGATTGGCTTCAATGTGCATGCAATCGAAAGAACCAACTATATAAATCCTTTGTTAAAGAGCCTACTGAAAAAAATGAAAAAACTTATAAGCATATGAAAAAGTTTGTTGAAAAACAAGTAGATATTGCGAAAAAGAAGTATTACGCATCATATTTTAAAAAGCATGCGAGCAATAGCAAATTACAATGGCAAATGATTAATCAAATATTAAACAAGAAATCAAAAGAAAAAATAAAAATAAGTAAGATTAACTATAAAAATAGAGTTATAACCGACTCACAAGATATAGCTGACAGTTTTAATGATTATTTTACTAATATAGCTGAGAACCTAAAGAGCGAAAACAATCTGGTTCGCGGTGCAGGATCAGTAGGACATTCTCTTCCCCAATCAAGTCGATGTGATTTTGATATGGAGCTGGAGGACTCCTCGCCCTCCGAAATTGCTGAAATCATACATGATCTTAAGAACAAATCGACTTCAGATATGAATATACAGCCTCTTAAAAAGGTTTGCAATGTGCTGTCTCCAGTAGTTAATCACCTGATCTCACACTCCCTTCACGAAGGAGTATTCCCCGAAAAGCTCAAACTTGCTAAGGTTATCCCACTCCATAAAGGAGGATCGCGCAGCGAAATTACAAACTACAGACCAATCTCACTTTTGTCCTGCTTCTCAAAGATATTCGAAAAAATAATGCATGCACGTTTAGTAAAGCACCTAAAATCACGTAATATTCTATATGCGTCGCAATTTGGTTTTAGATCGGGTCACAGTTGTGAACATGCGTTGCTTGAAGCTCAGTTTAACATACATAAAGCTCTAGAAAGGAAGCAAGTGTCAGCATTACTGCTTCTTGACTTCTCCAAGGCGTTTGACCTAGTAGACAGTGAGATACTGCTACATAAGCTGGAGCACTATGGTGTAAGAGGCCTTAGCTTATCCTGGTTTGAGTCTTATCTAACTAACCGGAAACAGTATGTTCACGTCAACGGTTGCAGTTCAGAAAAAATGGGATTGGAACATGGAGTTCCTCAAGGGTCCATTCTTGGTCCTATATTGTTCATTATTTACATAAACGACCTTGCAAATGTAAGCGATATAGCCCATTATATTTTCTTCGCTGATGATGCAAACATCATCGTTTCTGCCGACACGTACACTGAACTGAACATGCGTGCAAACAGAGTATTAAATACTGTACAGACATGGGTTAAAAACAACGGTCTTAAACTCAATATAGGAAAAACTAAATACATGATATTCACTAACAGATTACCAGAGGATATAAATATTAGTATAGAAGGACAGCGACTAGTGAAAAGTGAACATGAACGATTTTTAGGTGTCATTATTGACTCAAAACTTAGCTGGAGCCAGCACATTAAACAGTTAAAGACTAAAATATCCAGAAATGCAGGCGTAATGATGAAACTTAAAAGTTCCATTCCGAATAAAGCTCAAAAAATGCTATACAATAGTTTAATTCAATCTCACCTGTATTACTGCGCTACTGTTTGGGGTACTAAATCTTTAAATTCCATTCAGTCTTTATTCTCTGCTCAAAAGAAAGCTATTCGCGCCACTGATTCAGATTATCATAACTATTTTTACGACAAAGAAAAACGTAAACTACCATCTCACACAAAATCCATCTTCAACAAAATAGGAATTTTGGCTCTTCCTAACCTCATTGCTAAAAGCTGTCTAACTTTGATGCACAAGGTTTATATGGGAGTAGCACCATCGAGTATCTGTAGTATATTTGAAAAATCACCGCTTAGACAAACGGAAAGGAGAAATCCAAAGTATTTTGAAATTAAGTTCAACAGATTACGGATCACCGATTATAGCATCTCTAACGTAGGACCACGATTATATAACAACACGATAAACGAAATAAACAAAATCCTTCCCTTCAACGTACCTAAGTTACAAGATAAGTTTATTAATTCATACAAGGACAACATTGTACGTTACTTACTGGACAAACAAAAACTTGACCTAGAAAACCTTTCGTGGACGGACAAGAACTTTGTCCTTTACAACTTTTAAACAAAATATTAGCAAAATATAACAGCTGTAAGAATCCTAAACGTTAGTGCACTGTGCAGTCAAATAAATGAACTGCGAAAATGCATTTGACAGTCAGTCACTGCAATTTATTCTGCAACTTATTTTTCAATTTTCACTGCCACACTTAGGCTTATCTTGCCTACACATTTAAAAAAAAAACGAAATTCCTTGCGCACCGCGTACTAAAATTACTTGGATTTCTACCGCTTTGATAAATGACTACATGAAGATGGGGAGTTAATATTGTTGATTTATATAATATAGATTATTTATTCTTTAGTGTAGATTAACTTTATTTTTATATATTTTACCAAGTGTGAAGGATCAACCATACGTTATTGATATTTTTGAAATATTTAATGATACATTGATATAATAATAAATGATTGTAATATTTTTATTGAGGCACATGCCACCCCATCGCGGGTTTACTACTACTAGTTAAACCTAACTCCTTGCTATAGCTATAGCCAGTAGGTGAGGCTGGGATTATTTCATCACCTTCACTAAGTTCAGCTCTTATGACGCAATCATTATGACGCAATCATTAAACAACAACGACTAGATCACTTACGTAATCTCCAGTTCTAGAGATATTATATACTTACAGTATTTGTGATTCAATTATTAGATGAGTAGAAACTTTACACACAAAACAAGTCACTGACAATCTGTACAATATTTTGGGAGCCCTTTTTAACCGAGCCGGCTAACTGACTAATGGCTATCAATATCATAAACTTAGTGGTAAATAAATCATCGAGTAGATTTATCGTGTCTTCTTGGCTCGAGTATATTGATAAATGTTAACGGAAATTCGATCAATGCGATAAAAGACAACACTGCGATAAAAGAAAACAATCCATATTTACCACATCGAGGGATCTGTTGCATCTTGGGCTCTGAGGTGATCTGTGAATCTCTATTTTCTGGAACTTCTCTGATATGTGTCTTGGTCTGTTGGAAAATTAATGTCATTGACAAACAGACAGATATACACACATACGGACATACAGACTTACTTACTGACTAAGGCAAAGTCAAATACAACGTGTTGACGCTAGCCTTACCCTTCACTGTCAACTTGACACTTGACAGTATTCCACAACTTACAGAAAGGTCATATTATAATTAACAGATAAATTGGCGGGAAACTTTACTGACTCACATACTGACTCACATACTGACATTTGACAATGTACCGAGCTGAATTAACTTAACAAACTTACTGCTTTACAGACAACATTCTAAACTTACACGGTCTCTGAGTTGATACCAAGGATCTCCTTGTTGTAGAGCTGGATATCTTTGGGTTTATTGTCACTGGACCTCCAGGGAGGTAATTCCTGCTCTCTGTGCTTCATATATCCTAACTGTAAATACAGTAGGTTATTAACCTCGCCTTATTGTATGGGGACATTACACTGTATTCAATTAAATCGGCCTGCCAATTGAAATTTGAATCTAGTAGAGTATTCAGAAATCACATATAAGATTACTAATCAGGTACATACAAAGTAAAGTAAGTTAAACCGATCCCTTGATCACAACTTTCATTAATTGAGTCAGTTCATGGTTCTAGAAAAGAAAGCAAGACGCAAGTACTTACGTTCATGGGTGCAGTCTCGCCCAGTTTGTAAGCTTTAGGTTTGCCGTGTCCTTGTCCCTTGAGACTCTTCTTTCTGGCTCCTCCTCCAGCAGAGGACCTCCTGCCTCCTGACTCCGCTGAGTTGTTCAACATGCCGTCCTCCTGAAACAGTAATCTCTTATTATCACTAGAAAATATTAGATATTTATAGAAACCACTGCACTGGAACGTTCGTCATGATGTATGAGTATACGGTGACTGAGGATTAACTACAAATCAGGATAGCACCGCCGTGACTGCGGGTACGCTGTCGTTATTTGTTCCCACTCTTACAGTCTCCTGTACTAGAAAACTACTTAGTTATCTCTAACTTCGTTAGGCGCCTCGTCGCTCTTTGAGAGGTTTCGAGGAATAGATTACGTATTTTCATAAAAAGCTCCTTGATAAAATAAAGGGTGAGCACCCAACTCCCAAGATGAGATTTGCTCCAGTAATGTTTCAGTCAACTTTGACAGATCATCTTTGGGACGAACATCACCCTGAATACTGTTAAATGACCATATATGGAATAATTACAGAGTTACAGGTCTTTCTATGCTTACTTTCATTACCAAAACATCATAAAGTCATGAAATTTTGCAAAATGTTTTTTGTTATACGCAAAACACACGACCAAATATCGCCACAGATATGCCACATTGCACTTTTTAAAACCCTGGGTGTTCGATTTCAACAAACTGATATTGAGAGGAATTTAAAATCATGTGATATGGATTACGGACATGTGGCTGATAATTTGATTTTAAAATATCTGAGACTTGCTGTTGGAAAGAGGTTCGGTACTCCGTCATTACCCAAAGGTTCATTGAAATCACGCCATTTACTCATTTTATTTCCTCTTTAAAATACCTGATAACCAGATATACACGGAATTTAACTCTTGGAACGAAATATTGATTACATTTGATAACATTTGACATTGATCGAGAATTTGGAACATAGAAGCTTTCTTTTAGAAAGCACACGTAATAATATGGTACAAAGTTTATGGTTGATCAGACAGGACATTGTTAAACTTACTTCTACCACTTCCTCAACAATTAGTTCAAGCTCATCAACAATAAGGTCAAGCTCCTAGAAGAGTTAATGATACAGTGCAAAACAAGTCAAAATTCCCCGTCGTTCTATTCTATGATTTCTACATTATGAACCTATGAACTACCGGCGGCCACATCTCAGCCACAATATTGCCACAAGTTTTAGTAACTAAAATTCCTGCACAGGATAGAGCAGGGTCACTGGGAGAACAGTGGTTTTAAAACCACGAATTTGACCAGTAGCCTTTTTGTCTTTGAAGCCCTAGAGGTCGTCGTATTCTCACGGGAAATACATTAAATTTATCTTTATCATTCATATCATGCAACGATCACAGCCTTTTTTAAGCATGCTAATTGCGTTGACAAGTATTACATCAGCTTACCTCAGTAATATCGAGAGGGGGAGGAGGAGGGGGAGGGTGGAGTAGATCCCATACTTGTTGCTGGTAGAACCTGAACAAAAACAGTGGTGAGGTGTGGTGGATTGTGAAAACCGCAAATTTAACGGATTCTGATAAAATCACAAGATCACTTATTTCTAGATATTTGGTTGGCGAGGAACGTACCGTTTCCAAACAGCACGCTCGTAAGAAGGAATAGGTTTTCCGTAGTCCCAGCCTCGTCTCAGACACTTTGGTTTCCACACTACATCGTGTTCACACAGCCACTTCCAGTGCCAGGACACCTGAAGAGAGATATGTTCGTTAGTAGATATTATCTAGATATATTATCTTGTCAGTAATAATTACTGGGTAAGCAGTAAGCACGAAGTAGGGGCTGGGTAAGGATGAGGTTACGCAGCCTAAATTAAGGTTACGTATGGCCAGGCTAAACTAATGAAGGTCCTGTGTGTAATTAACCGAGAAACCCTATCAAGGATACCCCGCATAAACTCAGTAACTTGCCTGACGATTAAGTGGAGTATTGTAAACCCTTGACACCCACTTAGACCGTCTATAACCAATATTCTCCTACTTACTTACACACAACCACAATGCCAGTAGCATGGTGTGTTGTACTGAGGAAAGGTAAACACACGCTAGTGAGATATTGAGTATTGTTATACCGGACACTAACAACTCGCCAGCCAGTGTCAGCCAGTCATCATCCAGCTAAAACCGGATATTATGTGATACTAATGTCTTATTTTTACAACAGCTGTGCGATTCTAATGTCATTCTTTATTTATATAAATAACAGCTATTTTACGTCATCTGGCCAGATTTGATCAAATGTCCGTGCGAAATCTTAACTACAGCGACCAATGTTTAAATCTACTTTTCATGCACTTGTCAGTATGAACTTTACTATTCAGCACAATATGAATTGAATACGGTCCTAAAATTCGGACCACAAGCACATCATATCGTCATCTGTGCACGCCAGATCTCAAATGAAATGTGCTAAACAAAACCGCGCTACACCACGCCTATTAGTTTTCTGTAATTCGCGGGTGTCATCTATTAGCGTCATTATAGAAACCACGGAATAAAATATTTCCTTGTGTTTGACTTACCAAGCTTGCTTGAGCAAGAGTACGGGGGTCAAGGTATCCCAGTATCTTGAGACTGATGTGTTGGGGCAGTGCTCGTGTAAAATCTTTTGGTTCTTGTGGGACTCGGTCTTTTATCATGTTGTGTACGAAATGTATACTCATCTGGGGGAGGAACGGAAATTAGTCACATTAATCTGTTAATTATTCATTATAATCAGTTAATTAGTCATTATAATCAGTTAATTAGTCATTATAATCAGGTAATTTGTTATCATAATTGGTTGGAACTTTGGAAACAATAGTAATGCAACGACATCCAATGGACACTAAATCATTGTAAGTAACAACTGAGTTACTGCAGTTCTTCCATTACAACGATTAATATGCTCCTTCATGACTCGATATTATGACAAATGAAACCATTCATTATGGGTTTCAATCTGTAAATTTCGTAACCATAAGTTTCACTGGTACACACCACTCAAAATAGACAGTAAGACGGGTACATGGTCATGATAATCTTTAATTAGTGTGATTATTAACCCAGGATTAATTAACATAACCATTATCTATAATATAACTGTCATTTTTTAAAACATTCTGAGAAACCCGGTAACATTATCTCAGTTACCATTCACCGTACCCTGGGAAATCATTCACTTCCAACAACCCCTGATTTAATGTGAACTATGATGACAGATTGTGAGGATTAAGCTGATTTTTTAGTACTTGGCACTATTCCAATTCTCTAAAAGCGAGCTGTCTCTATTCTGGAAACGTGTTTATTTTAATTATTCTTACTCTGACACATGTCACCCACTGTTCGTTTACTGTCACCACACAGATCCCACTCTTACCTTAGAACTGTACATAAGGTACAGGGCCTGTCACACAATGTTCACTCATTCCTCCTAGCTCAGAATATTCTGGCATTATCAAATATTCGCAGGTAGCCTCCAGTATTGAATATAACTGGATTATTTGATTTAGCATAAGGTTTCCAAAAATATGTTCTAGGTAGGTGATCTAATACGCGAAAGCCTATCTTTTGAGGAATCAGCGTCAATCGTTATCATGAACCACGCGAATAACGTCATCGTCAAGTAGGTGTTAACATTGTACATCTTAGATTTAAGCTACGGATAATTTTAATCTCAATATAGAATTCAAGCAATGTAAATCATCAAATCTTATTCTTAATCCTCAGTAATTTAAAATTTTATTACATACTTTCTTACATATTTGCAACGTAATCCAAGAATCAGTAATTCAATACGAGAATGGTGACGTGACGCCGGAAATTGAATATTGGTCCGTGCGAAGAGGAGATGGTTACCAATTAGTAACTAGTAACTAGTAACTAGTAACTAGTAACTAGTAACTAGTAACTAGTAAATAGTAACTAGTAACTAGTAACTAGTAAGTGTAACTTGGTTCAAACATTTAGACTTGAGAACAGAGTGTAATAATTACTGTAATATAGTACCAATATTTCTGCTATTGTAATGAAAACTGTAATAATAATACTGTGAGTTATTTACAGCCCTCCGAGAGTACTTTGTAACTGTGTTTTTAACAAACTGACCTTTTTTTTCTACAAATATAGACATACTTTGCTGCGGTATTTGGAGTACAAATTAGTGAGTTGAAGGAATGTTTATTTCTGCCCGTAGTATGGGTTCGGTTAAAGGACTGTATAACTCGTTACTACTGACTTTTAGCAAAACTGGAGTAGGACTACTAATTGCCGACCCAATCATAATTGAACGTGACAATTTCCGGACTTTTAATACACATTATACCCGGAGAACCGTTCTGACGAAATCTTTCCCGGTAAAAGTTTGAATTTTGTATAGCTAGTATAAAGCTAGTATAGTACAGACTTTGAAGATTGAATGTTCAATGTAAAACAGTGTCACGTTTGTTACAATACAGCTCATTAATAGCGATACTGTCGTAGACACGATGAGTGATATTGGTATAGTACTACTGCTTCCCTCTTTACTCACTAGTGTTACACACAGGGTTCTAAACAGACACCATTATTAGCAGATCTGCTTTTTTTATGCAGAGTAAAAACCTTTCTTATTATCCTGAGGGTTTGGAAGAAGCGATCTTTACACTAAACACTTCCTGTGTCGCTGTATGAAACACCTGGAATCAGGCAGACCCATTTAATGACTACTAGTATGATATAATATATGAAATGGATTGAAATGAAAACGATTAAAATGTAAGTTTCGAAGCATTTGCCGTACTTGATCCTTGATCCTCTATCTCAAAAACTACCTTATTATAATTAGAATTTTCTATCTACATTTCGTGACAGAAAAATGGAGAGAGTTGTCTCCTTTTTTATTGGTTTTGTATTTTTGGCTGACAGAGACCGCCCCGAGAATTGGTGACTTTTGCAGAAGATCTGATTATATTTAACATTTGGTCTCTGTCAGCAGATTGCCCGCATGGGGCAGTTACAATGTGCAAAAGTTGTATTTATACCCACTGTAACTGTAAAATATTTCCTTGTGGATTCCCCATCGACAGGGTACTCACGTGACCTTAACGTACTTTAAAGTGAGCTGCGCATGATATGGTGCAAAGTGTTACAAGGGTGTTAAATTCCAATCGCCTTGTGTCTAACTAATAATTATTACAAAGTCCAACAAGCCAGAAAATTATCACTACATCATTATGGCTCCTCTCGTTTATTCCAAGAATTCGTTCCAAACTGAAACTATAAACTGTAAACTAAAGGAAAATACCAGTGCTGGAAGTTAGAAGCTAAAGATATTCTTGTCTCACATTAAAGTGGTGGAGAGAATTCTCTCCTTGTTTGTTAAATGGTTTTTATATCAGTATTTTCGATAGTACGTCTACTATACTGGATTGTCTGTCTCCAGATTTTTGTTTGTCTCCAGATTTTTGTTTGTCTCCAGATTTTTGTTTGTCTCCAGATTTTTGTTTGTCTCCAGATTTTTGTCTCCAGATGTTTGTTTCTCCGGCCTGGGAGGCCCAGGAGATTATCTCACTCATACTGCCTCGTCCAAGGTATTGGTGATTACCTGGATACCTGGATAGATGGTCAGGTACTTGTATGGTGTACATGATGATGAGATATCTCAGAAGGCGATTACCTTGCTGAGACACTCACTCTGAACAAAAGTTGTATATAATATACCTCGGTTTTTCTCAAATATTTCTTTGTAGGTTGAGTTAGACTTGGTAATTGTATAATAGGCTGAAGGCCGAGTCAAACAGCGTGCGTAATAACATAATTAAGTATGCGAGCCTAGGGTTAAATTTCAATTGTTTCTAAATATCAATTCCATTGGTTCATTGCAATTTGCATGTTCGCCATAAAGTTTCCAATAATGACGTTTTAAATTCTTCAATCGGGACATAACAGATTATATGACAGCAATAATAGTCACGCTGCTCTTAACTACCTACGATTGGAGATGCAAAACTACAGTTCTCCTCGCTAATCTCAGGGATCTTCTCATAATCGTATAAAAATCTCTGGGAAGTGATAAGGACCAGTATTGAAAGTTAGAAGCTGAGTATTTGGTAGCAAGCACAAAAGTGGTGGAGAAAATTCTCTCCTTGTTTGTTTGGTTTGATATTTATACAGTTTAATCGTTCCCGCTGTATTACGTTTACGTCGCTCCTCAACGTTTCGTTGTTTGCTAGCACGACTTGGCGAGTCGGCTAGCTAGCCCTCCAGGAATTCCTGACGGGGTCGTGCATCTCAGAAGGCAATTGCCTTACTGAGACATTCACTCTTAACAAAAGTTGTATATATACCAGGGTAGTTCTCAAAATATTTCATTGTAGGTTGAGTTAATCCCGATAATTGTTTAATGGACTGAAGATTGGGTTCAACTGCGTGCGTAATAACATAATTGGGGAGGAGAGCCGAAAGTATCACTAAATTGCTCATGAGTAGTGAAAAGTCGCTTTTTGGTGTTCGATTACATTGGTTTAGTGGTTCAGTTCACAGTCATAGTTGCGTCTTGATATTAATGATATTTTATGTTGAGTGATCATAGACTGCATAACTAGGTTATTTTCTGTATATAAGTCAATATTGTTTCTAGTTCTTTAAAAGTTATGATACTTCCACTTTCAAAGTCAGTAAAACATCCTTAATACTCTTAAACTTGTATAACCCTTGTACACAGAATGAGATACAGCGCATGTAACTGTTTTATGATGCAAATTAAACGAAACCTTTCATATTGTGATATTTCTTAGTGTGTAGAAGGCGTTTACAGAAGGCAGTTACATCAGCCAACTAACAACTGTGATATTCTAAACGAGATGGTAGTATGTTAAAATAGAGCAGTGTAAGGATAATGGCGTTACAGTTACAAAGCACAAAGGCGGCAAACACAACGTATTGTTAAGTTAAGAAAGTTCTTTACTCTATAATATCAAAATTAGCTGAAGACCAGTGATAAGGTTATTTAGGGGATGTTATCTATCATAAAATATGGATTCATCTGCAGAAAATGTGCTGTTCTATACAGTAGGTATACATCGGCTTTTTCAAACTTGGGAGTAAAACTTCCCGAAAAATAAACAGATTCCCCCCTATTTTATCAATCTTATATTTTTGGTTAACAGAGACCACCCCGACTATGTATTGGTGACTTCTGCGCACGCCACGTGACACATATTTCCAATACTGGCATGAGTCTAAGCAGAACAATCAGTATTCAGTAGATTTCTATTTAAAGAATGTTATAAAGTTAGAAGTAAGGAGGAGAGTATAAAGTTACAAGTTGCCAGCGACTGTTACGGCGTTACACGAATATTTGGTCCAAGTTTAGAATTAGAAGGGACAACTCGTGATGGTAAGAACACGTACATCTCGATGGAAAGTTATTGTGTCAAGATTAAACACAAACAAGGATAATATCATGTTTTGAATTGTGATTTTGCAGAAAACTCTTTTTTGCGGCCTGCTCTAAGCTCTTGTTTAAAATGTCCAACTTTTATTAACTTTTTCAACGAATGAAACTTTCCTGGATCTATACATCTATCAGATTATGAAAGTTTTAAGAACTTACCTTGTTGAACTTCTCCACAAGATGCTCCAGGAACTGTCTTCTCTGTGTGTCAGTCCAGTTCTCAAACCAATGTCCAATCAGAATCTTCCTCTCCTCGAACAGCTGAAATAGAGTTCAGTTTACAACATGAACTAGATTACTTCATGGACTAAAAAATGTTTTAAATTGATTACATGTTGGTATTTACAACAGGAAATTCCAGAATTAGACAAAACACCACATTACATAGCAACATGTCAATCAAATATCTATCATCGTCCTAATTAAGTGGTTCTTTTGTCTCTGAAACTTATTTCCGGAAAAGCAACAAGCGACAAAATGATGTTGCATACTAATTCCAACAAATCGTAACACAGTAATTGGGAAGTTAACCAGTTTCTGGACACAAAAAGTAGGGTGATAAGACTAGGATCCGTCACAACTCATCACTCTACATTACATTAAACGTGCTATAACATACTCCAGCTGATGAAATATTACATTTTTACACGTATTATACTATTATAGCACTTTATTTGGCGAGAATGGCTAGACGACAAAAGTGTCTTATTAAGACATTTAAAGGATTCAATGCAGAATTCTGCCAGACCCTTTGATCTTGTTAAAAAGAGAGCAAATAGTTTAGATCTAACATTCCTAACAAACGAATAATAGATCACCAAGCTGGAGTAAGTTCTACTATGCCTGGTCGTTCAACGTGTAACCTGTTAGTTCCATACTATCTATAATAGTCGTGCTGCAATTAATGCTACAAACCTTCAAAATAGCGATGAGAGCACCAATTGAACAACATCCTCCAATGACAATACGAGATCTTAAAAATCTCATGGAATAAGGAACAGAAAAACTATGCTCAGCAGTGAAATGACGTCAATAAGGTATATATGATCTTGAGGAACCATGCCAGGTTAGATCCTCTTTGGTTTTATTAGTTTTCTCGGAGAGAGTGAATTATAATGTGATGGAACAAGACATAATGTTCGACATAGCAAATGTCGAGGTAAAAATGTCGAGGCACAAAAGGACAATAATATGAACTTAATGTAGTGTGCTGTAAAGAAGTGCGGGGCAACTGAGGGCCCCATTATATCACGGGACCAGGAAAAAGTGTCTATCTTTAGTGTACAGCTCTGTAATACCGAGTGTGTACTGTGTATGATACTTGAGTATACTAGTGAAATTATAGTTTTGTGCTAGTTACCATGGCAACAGTGCTAGTTACCATGGCAACAGTACATCATCACAGATGTTGCTGTTCTCAGTTAGTGCTCTGCAAACTCTGGTAAATTTAGCTAATACATTATGGGGACGATGTGACAGCTACTGGAGCTAATGGTTAATCGCTGTCACGTGTCTAAGCAATATGGTTTAACTTTTTACTATTAACCAAGTTTATTGGCTAAGTTTTTCGCAGAATTTGAACGTAAAACGTCAAACGGGTATGATTTCAGTTCAGGAATATTGTCCATCAGTGTTGTTCCACCAGAGACCATGTACTTAACTCAGTCTCAGTATGACTGGAGAGTAAACGACAACCTTTTCTGTGCCAGTACGTGTTATACTATAGGCTTCTCAAGTGTAGGGTAAGTTTAACATGAACCGTGAATAACCTAGCACGGTGGAATTTCCAGAGCTAGGTTTCCATTAAGATACCTTACTCGCTGGAAACTTGGCTATGATCCAATTTTAAGCTACACTCATCACCTTGGCTTTCATGTACGATTTTATGTATTCCTTTTTTAAATTAAACCAGATAGCTGCACCGGAATGACGTCATGATTGGGTTTAACAATTAGCAACCGGATCGTGATAATTTGACTATTTTTCATAAGACCTCTAACATTGGAGATAATGCAGTTTTAACTTGAATAAAGTTATATGTATAAAGTAGCCCAAGGTCAGAGGAGCTCTTTACAACGCTTTACAACGCAGGCGATGACAGCTACACCCAAACCCGATGACACATTCTTACACTTGGACTGTCAATTTCTCCCTTTTCACTGGATATGACCGGTCATGTGATGTCGAGGAGAGCATCTTATTGGTACACAGTCCATGCTAAGAAATGTAATTCTAGCAACAGCGCTGCTCGCTCAGCGGAGTTGTACGACTTTTTGCTCAAATACCAAGAAATAACTGAGGTTAATCAAAGGACCAATCGGGGAATTGATTGAATGATCAATAACTGATAATTTAAATGAAATTAAAAAAATTAAAATCATTACCTGACTGTTCAGAACACCTCCTTTTTTAGGGGTCCATGCGCTGTGTAAAGTGTTGACCACTGTGGTATCAATTTCATTGCTAGTTCTTCTCTCTCCTTTTATCTTCACTGGCGTTATGCCTTTGACAACTTTTCGAGCAGACTTTGAAAATGACATATTCTAGCAAATATGAGGTGAAGTCAAGATTTAAAACGTCAAGGTTTCTTTACTGCAGGATTGAAAAATGTTATGTAAGTGAATTAATTAAAGAAATGGATAAATTAATGGATAAATTAATGGATAAATTAATGGATAAATTAATGGATAAATTAAGAAATTTCTCAATCCCCTGATGCTTATATAGTAAGGCATCATCCAGCTGTCACTATGTCTTGAATCACGACTAAAATATTGATAATGATACTTTAATGGATTAAGTTTGATAATACTACGTTAGCATGTAATGCCAACTAAAAAAGGTGATGATAACGTATGTGTCTTCAACAGTCCTTTGAAGGGTTGATGTTTGAATAATACCATATTTGGTCAATATAAGTTGCGGATTCTCTCTCCTGCTGTAACAATTTCAAAAATAAACCTGCATGTATTACAGAACTAGAAGAGAAGCCATAGCTTGTATTAGCCAAATATGGTATTATTCTTTCTGCCGACTTTCGAACAAAACTTTCGATCGACTGAAGACCCATAAATTATGTTAAATGTATAATGAGACTTTATCTGTTGATTAACATTTTGTTGATAAATATGATAATCCAATGCGACACTTGTAGAAATTGTTGATATTAAGGTCGCAATTAACGAATTTTGGTAGGATACTGGCCTTAATATTTAGTCCTCAAAACCACAAATATTTGAATGAAAACAGGCATTTTCGATAGCTGTACAGTTTGTCTAATTGAGTTGTCACACACGAAATTTACAGACAATGACTCTGCCATAAACTGAGAGGGGCAGTTAAAAGCTGTAGGGGCTGCAATAAAAGTTGCCTGACCTATTTTGAAGCACATCAGAACAATTTTAGGGAGGGTGGAAAATATGTAGGTACTTTACGCCACTGCGTCTCGTAGCAGGATCAACAGGGTTGTTCATTACCCTATTTCTCACTTGATATGCCGGTATAAAATCTCTAAAAAAGTGTTTCTAGAGCAAAACGCACAGTTTTACTAGTACTTAAGTTCAGTTTTTCAAAGTTTTCCCACATTTAAACGACAATTTGGTGCCAGTGGCGTAACGAAGGGCCCCGCTGACCCCACTGTGCGGGGGGGGGGGGCCGGGGGGCACCATTTAAGTGGGGCGCAAAATCGTTGTTTGAATGTGGGACAATTTTGAAAAAGTTAACTGAGGTACTAGCAAAACTGTGAGTTTTGCTCACGAAACACACTTTTTTAGAGATTTTACCGCTGTGTCCTCTTAAATCACCTAATTTGTTCAATTCTAGGGAGGGGCGCCAAAAGGGGAGGGGGCGCCAACAGGGGGCGCATTTTCGGCTGGGGGAGCGCCAACAGGCAACGCTACGCCACTGTTTGGTGTGCCCTAGGATGGCACCCCCGCACAGCAGGGCAGTGGCGTAACAACCGCCCCTGCTAACCCTGCTAGCAGGGGGCGGCACCTTAGGGGGGCGGCATTTTCCTGGATTGTAGGTCTGATTTCACGGAAAAAGCGCCTTATTGGTGTACTACCCTATCGAATTTAGCGTTCGGTCAACGTGAAACAAATATTTGGGGTATCATTGTTGCTTCAGGGGGCGGCAAAAAGGTGTAGGGGCGGCAAAAAAAGTACCCGACCTTTTTTGGATTCATAGAATTAAAAGTAATTCCAGGTCATTTTGCATAACAGCCATACTGCAGACAGATTGAAAAATGACAGGACACTCTTGCTAATTCTGGAATAGCAATTATATTTTGAAGTTTTGTTGGATCTAAGTAGGATTACACAAAATGTTTGGCTTGGATTACAGGGACTATAGATCAAACAAGGACTGACTTCATGATAGGAACAGTAATATGATAGATTGACTGATTGTTGAATTATCAACGGAGTAAAAACATTTCATCAAGTAGGCAGTATGGAAAGTGGTAGCCCACTCATATGTTTGTAAAACAGTACAACTTTATCCAACACATACTCACAAAGAAAATTCAGTAAATCGCTGAAACATTAATCTGATTGCATACATCAGACGTAGATATAAAATAAATGCAGTTAATGTATTTTTACAGTAATGAGTAAGTCAACTTTCCGAATTGGGGCGCCACAATTCGGCAAGCCCGGGCTTGCACGTATTAAATTTTAATTACTTCCTTCAGACTTCGTGAATCGAAATTAAATCTTTTGCAATGTATTCAAAATCAATTTATGAATTTTTACAAATCAGTTCACAGTTGGAATATACTTACTGGGCCGCGCTCAGCCTGTCATTCCGCCTAATCTCTATTTACCAACATTAATTAAAGCCTGGGCCGGGGTCTTCAGGTAATTCAATCACTGAAGCGGCCACGGCGCGGGCAAGGCGGCTACCAAATTATAAAATAATAATTTTTGGGGCATCCACGGACGCCCTTACCTGAGGACCCCAGGCTTTAATGTTGTTAAATATAGAGATTAGGGGGAATGACGGGCTGAGCGCGGCCCAGTAACGGACGCCCTGTCCTAAGCTAAATAGCCGTTTTTGTATTTGGATGTCCCGGGGCCAAAATTATTGTAATTCTTTATCAATTGTTACTGGACTAACCCGGCGCGCGCTATACTACTTCCTAGCTTACCTAAGGACCCAGGCTTGAATGTTGTTAAACCGAATAGAGATTAGCTGCGGAATGACAGGCTGAGCGCGGCCCAGTAACTTGCTAGCACTTTGAACTGGCATCGGGCTAACATTTCGAGAAAAAAAGCGGCGCGCGCTACTTCGAAGAAATTTAGACGAATAACATTCACCTAGGGACCCCAGGCTATTATGTTAATAAACATAAAGCTGCGAGTAAACTTACTGGGCCGCGCTCAGCCTGTCATTCTGCCGCGCCTAATCTCTACCAACATTAAAGCCTGGGGTCCTCAGGTAACGAGTAAACTGCTGCGGGATGACAGTCTGAGCACCGCCCAGCAATTTCTTTTGTGCATGTACGGTCTAAGTTCTAGAATCTAGTTCCACTTTTCAAGTATTTAGTATCATAATCATGTTATTAACTTGTTATATTACGTCAATATATTATGCAATGAGGTTGACAAAAAATCAATTTCGATTGCTGCAGTTTTGATGTTTTTCTATCGACAGGACCGGTAGCATACTTGTTATATAGTGTGATATGACGAAGAAAACTTAATTACCAGTTGTGATATAGTTAAGCTTGTTAGCCTTTCATTTATTTGTTTGTTTGTTTAACGAGTATGTGATACTCGTAAAATATTTGTTTCAAATATTACCGTCGACGAGTCCATCGCGTCTTGGTAGGTTATAAATCTATAATTTGTTTGTGTTTTCATACAGTCCACTTTACTTCCTTATCGATTGATATAATAATAATTAATAATTACAACATTTATAAACCGCCTTATAGCTAAATCATATAACTCGATATAATTTAATCCTGGAGATAAACTCCAGTGCTTTCTAAAGCGGCTCTTACATTAACTGAGCTTAGTTTAATTGAAAATTAGACATGACAAGTTCATTTTACCTATGTAAATGCAAAATCAATCAAATGCTAGAGAAAAGGAGTATGTTTTAAGTTTGGTCTTGAAAGATGTAACTGACTCAGCTGATCTTATGTCGTATGGCAAGGAATTAAATACTTTAACTGCACAGTGACTAAAAGCTTTCTCTGTGTTTACATAGTTAGGAGAGGGCGGAAAACTAAGGTAAAAATAATCATTATCAAGACGTACATTTTTAAAACTTTGCTGCCTAGGAGATATCAACTCTTTTAAGTAAGGAGGAGCTATATTATTTAAACACTTGTAGGCAAGTAGGGCAATCTTAAAATCTATTCTAAATCTAACTGGTAGAAAATGAACTTTCTTAAGTAGTGGAGTAGTGTGTGCCTTTCTTCCTCTCCCGAAAATAAATCTTACAGCAGAATTTTGCACCTTCTGTAAACGACTTAAATCATAAGAGCTCAGTCCAAAATATACGCTATTGCAATAATCAATTCTAGAGAGTACTAGAGCATGAACAAGCTGAATCTTAAGGTTAAAAGACAGTTTTGATGCATTAAACCACAAATTTCTGATCTGAATATTACATGCTTGAACCACTGACGTAATCTGATCACTCATTGAAAGATAACTGTCCAAATACAGCCCAAGACTCTTCACAGTTCCACTAACAACATGTGGCTCTTGATCCCTAACAATCTGTAGAGAGGCTGGAATATTTGTTGAGTCAAATTTAGAGGATATAACGATGACTTCAGTCTTAGAAGAATTCAGTTGAAGGAAATTGTTTGTCATCCATTTCTTGATATCAGACATACAGTGTTCCATATTGTGCTCTAGCTGTGATGGGTCATCAGAATCAAGAGTGAAATACAGCTGGGTGTCATCAGCATACAAATGAATACAGCACCCATGCATGCTTGCAATGTTCTCAAGATCTTTGGTGTACAATATGAATAGCAGGGGGCCAAGGATTGAACCTTGTGGCACACCTATCTCAAGAACAGTTGCTGAGGAAGATGAATCCTTGACTTTGACACAAAATGAACGGTTAGCCAAGTAGGACCTGATCCATGTAAGAGCAATGCCTGTAATGCCATAAGCAGATCTTAGCTTCTTGATTAATCTTGGGTGATTGACAGTATCAAAGGCAGCACTCAAATCTAGAAGTAAAAGAACAACTTTAGTTTTCTTGTCAATAGTTATCAAGATGTCGTTATGGATTCTGGTTGTTGCAGTTTCACAGCTATGAAACTTCCTATAGCCGGACTGAACTTTAGAAAGCAAGTTGTTATCCTCAAGATAACTGGTGAGCTGTATAGATACACACTTCTCAATGATTTTTGACAAGAATGAGAGATTGCTAATAGGCCTATAGTTAGATAGAGATTCACCGTCAAGGCCACGTTTCTTCAAACTTGGACGAATGAGAGCCTCCTTAAGTTTTAGAGGAAACTCACCTTTAACTAATGATTCATTGACTATAAATGAGATCAGAGGAAGGAGTTCTGGGAGACACTTGATGAGAATCTTTGTAGGTATGGGGTCAAGATCACAGAATTTGTTAGACATATTCTTTATGATGCTTACTAGTTCTTCATCAGACACATGACGGAATTGTACTATCTTTGGGCTATTAGAAAGAGGAACAAATTCATCTGAGTTAGGAGAATCTTGCGATTGTTGTTCTAAATAAATGTTGTTGTATATGTTGTCGACCTTTGATTTAAAGAACTGTGCAAAGTTGTTAGCACTCTCAAGATTTGAAGAGCAAGAAGGTGTAGTAGTACTAACTTTAAATAAATATAGTGTTCCTTACTGATTGATAATAGTGTAAGGAGAGTACGGATGTAAGAATAGAACTTGCACTCTTGCCTGTCCAACCAACTTCATTCTCCAGGAAGACCAACACCCAGGATGAAGCCCGTCTGGATGTAGCAGCTGTTGGTCTGTATTCACCATTCGAAAGAACATTCTTTGACATCTGGGTCACTCATCCTAATTGCGACTCAAATACATTTAAGCCACTAGATAAAATCTACAGTGGTGCATGACAGACCTCTATGAAGAGAGAGTATTTCAGTCAGAGAAAGGGTCCTTTGTCCCAATAGTCTTTACAACATCTGGAGGAATGGGACCACTCTGCACTGTGTTCATAGATCGTATTTCTGAGATGATAGCTGACCACAATTATAAAGAAGCTAAGAGCCAGGTCAAAAATCACATCAGAACACGATTCAGGTTTGATCTGATACGAAGCACACTCATAGCACTCAAGGGAATCAGAGGAAGACGAAAAGGCCAGCACCTTGGACTGGATGACTAATCCTTCAATCTCATACCTCAGTACATATATAGAGCAGGGACAATCTGGAACACAGTACGACAAAATCTCATGCTAACTACATTCACCTGTAAGCCCAATCACCTCAAATCATCCATAAAAATAACCATCGCTCACACTCAAAAGGAAGGAGAACCAAACGACTGGAACTTAGCCTTAAACAGTGTTCGACAAAATTCAAAAACTTTAAAATTGACCTTGCCTAGATTACTTAAGCTTACAAAAGCTGTAATATCTTAGCAAAATATAACTTGCAGCAGCCCCATACCTTGTCATGAACATAATATCGATACTACCTCTGTGATCACATCTTTCTCTGGGTGCAAAATGAATAGATATATATATTATATAGATTATAGGTTTATCAGTTTTATAGAAATTTGAAAGTTCTATAGAAATTTATTTAATTTATTTATATATGGATTATAAACATTTTTGTTTGTGTGTTTTGCGCTATGCATCTTTATACCTATTTTAGAAGAGATTTTTATAGAATATTAGAAGTGTAGTAGGGTCAGTTTCAGACGAATTAAGCATAAATATCATCATTGCCATGTCTGAAGTGGTTTGTAAATGGGCCATTGTTAGCCCCAAGCGTTTTGGTCCTTCATTCCTGCCACTCAGCATTGCCTACTGTAAAGTAGAAATTTTTCTAAGACAATAGAGAAACTGACCCTGTCTCACTAAATTCCCCTAAATTCAAGGTTGAATTTTAGTCCACTTACCATAATAAAAATGCTAACAACCAAAGAAAGTTTTTTAAATAAAGAATATTTCCTCAAGTTTACGTCTAGCTAACTAATTAGTGGTTTAAGCTCTTATTCTATTTATGATTAAAGGAATGTAAAATAAAACTTTTCGTTTCATTGAAAACTTTTCGTTTCATTGAGTATAAGTAAAGTGAATGCAGCTCAGCGCCCAAATGTCCACATGAGCCGCCCTGCTGAGGTCAAGTAAGATGAATGCAATGGACGATTACAAGATGACAACATTGAAGATAACAAATAATAAACCATAACAGTAACCACAACTATTATAACCCTAACCAATCGAATTATTTAAAAACATGTGCACAGCAAAAAAAACTTGGGACCATTAATATTGCACTCATTTTTGATTCAACACTCAAATCCTATAATTAGCAAGTAGGGTGCAAATTTTACTATTGTTATGCACAGAGAACAATAGGCGAAAATTGATCAATCGGTGTGCAAGAAGAAATTTCAAGTGCAATATGATGCAATTTTCCTTTAAATGTTCTGCAACTATTAGGTCCTTAATCAACATTCAATATTTGAAGCTAAAGATGGCGTCTTTATACCTAGCAAGTTTTGCTTCAACGATTCATTCAAAGATTTAGAAACATTGGCACTTTAGGAAATTCTGATTGAACACTCTTTTGCATCATTATCTTTAACCTTCAACCAGCAATCATTTTTACTTCAATTTTGTTTGATCATTAGGTGAAGAACATCTGGTAGATCTTAAATGCTCCTCTGCCAGAAAACATCTTAAAATAAAGCCTTGATCAACTACATTAAAATCTTCATGGCCCCAAGGGTGCAGGTTGCGTCATATTCACAACAACTTTCATCACAAAAGCTACAAACTAACTAATATTCTATTTTTGTTCAAGTTCTTCTTGACCTTGTTCAGTGAAAAAGCGCCCCCCCTGTTGGCGACCCCTCCCCTTTTGGCGCCCCTCCCTAAAATTGAACAAATCAGGAGATTTTAGAGGATACACCGGTATTTGGTAAAATCTCTAAAAAAGTGTATTTCTAGAGCAAAACTCACAGTTTTGCTAGTACCTCAGTTAAGTTTTTCAAAATTGTCCCACATTCAAACGTCGATTTGGCGCCCCCCTAAGATGGTTACTTTACCTATTGTACAATTTTTATCACATTAAATTGTACAATGTTCGGAAGTATCCAAGTAGCCCGACATGTGTTCCCGGACAGGTGTTTTCGAACAGGGAAAGGGTTAGGGTTACTAGGGTTAACCCTAAACCTAACCCTAACACACCTGTTTGGGAACATCTGTTCGGGAACACTTGTCGGGCTACTTGGATACTGCCCAATGTCCTTCAATGTAAAGATAGAATTTAAAAATAAGTTAGACTTGTATTCATTTCACAGCAAATTTGCATGTCCTTGAGATACAACACGTTTCACTAATTCAACTAAAATGGTTTTTCTTATGTTATAGAATGATTTAAATGAAAATTCGTCAACCATGAGGAATTTAGAAGCAATTTAGAGGAAGCAACAAAAATGGCTCTTAAACCTGTAGGGTAAGTTAAAATATTGAAAATGAAAGATTATTCAAAATGAGAGATTTTAAAGTTTGTATTCCATGGTCAGAATGATTTCAGATGGCTCAGATTAATCTATTTAAAAAAGTTATGAAATAGGTCAGAAGACATATAATTACATTCTACCCAGACCACTTGACAGTTACAACAGCTTGACAGATGAATACCTCGTTGATTATTTCAACAACAAGCGGATCCGCAAACACCTACGTCATATGGGGCTCGTAAGTAATTTCTAATCTTTAATTTGTGGTAGCTTAGGTGAACAAATTTCTTGTAAATTCTGTTCATTATTTTTAGCCTAGATAGTAGATTTAAAAGCTGGACGTTGAAATTTTTTCTACATTTAATTAGATAAAGAAAATGCTAGAAAATAGTAATAAAGATTAAAACGCAGTTTAGTGAATTGTGGTGTTTTCTTAAAATATCACCACACAACCTAGAGCACGCTTTGCTGTGCTTGTTATTCTGACATTGCCACCTGGTCAAAAGCTACACAATACACGTTTCAGACATCTGCTTGCCGAGACACACTTAATTTGACTCTATCTAAGTATATATAATATATATTGCTTCATCACGTTTTAATCTTCTGCTATAGATCTAACCGGCGACCATGCAGTGTTCAGTCTGAGGATACCACAAACCATTTTTATTTAAATTGTCTGAAATTCGTGCAGTAAAAAGATATTACAGTAGATCTTTGCAGCACTATTTAAACTATTATATAATTCACCGATTTAGAATGGCGGTTTTTAAGATATTCTCAATAATTACAGTCAATTAAATTACACATAAAAATCAATCCAACTGTTACCGGACTACTTTTCATCAATTCTACGGTTAGAAATACGTTTAGTATTTTTGAAAGTATGTTCAGACTTCCTAACGTATCGAGCAGAAATAGTAATAATCCTTATAATTTTCAGAAATCTCAACCTCCAATTCAAAATCAGTGCACTTAAACTCTTGTCCACTTTTCAGATAACGAGGCGTGGAGAAGTGGTAGATGAGCCCACTTTCAGGTACCACACAGCGCGTAAAGAACACCGAGCTCATGTTAAGGAACTAATGTCCCAGGCTGTTATCAACAAAACTTTAGAACTTGAGGTACCTTCACTAACATTCATTTATTTGGAGAATTTAGTTTATAAATTGGTGTTTTAGTTTTTAATACTCAAATTCATTGACAGACTGTTACATTTCTTGCAAACGATAAAGTAACCTTAAAAGGAACGATTTTCACAAAGATGTGTCTGGACATGCGACTAATACAATTACTGACAGACGTCCACTTTGGTTACTTGAACAAAAGTTGCACAAAATTGTTATCCATATTAGGAATAAACTGTATCTATCAATAATCCCTGCAATGAAGGGCCATGGAATTGCGTGAGCAAAGTAATTATATATCTATTTAATATTTAATCTGTTGTGTCTCGAAAATTTGTTCTAGTGAAGAATATTTAATAATTTAAAGATAGTTCACGGAAAATATTACAGAGAAATAGGCGTGCGTTCATTCGTGACAAGTTGATTGAGATCAGAAAAATCGAAACTGTCAACAGAGTCAAGGTTTGAAATACTATTAGTTAATTTTACATTGGATATTATTTTATAAACATTGAAAATATAAACGCACAATGCACATAGATTGCCATATGTTGATGTGTTCATTTTTATTACATCATTTGTTACAAATGTTGGAGAGATTGCAATAAAATCTAGACCTTTTATGGGCTAATCTTCCTATATTTCATTCTTTAGAAATTTTAAAAGATAGAACGTTCACTAAATTTAAGGGGCAAACGTAAAATATAAAAATATTGCACAAAACTTTAAATTCAAGTTCAAGTCCCTCAAAATATAGTTCCTTAGAACTGAATGAAGCTCTTTCAACAGAAATCTTACTCTTACTTGGTTGTGCATGTAAAATGTAAATTCCTGCAATAATATTTGGTTCTTTCTAGAGAGACCGAGATGGCCTCCCTGACTACTCCTCAGAAAAAGGAATTCGACCCAAGAGTGCTCCTTCTAAAGTCAAGGTATATTTTACCTGCTTGAAAAGTAAGCAAGTCTTACAATTTCACCAAAAGTCTGAAACGATCTTTGTATCGATGACTTCATAATGACGATGAGCTCGCAACTTTACTGTTTAATTAATCAACTAAGTGAGCATGTTTACCATTTTACACACTGTCACGTTTATACACACTGCTTAATAAACACAGATAAGGTCATGTTTACATTACACGTGTGTACAGTAAAACCCTCATCAGAGGTTTTACTTCCATTATTATATAAATAGCATCTGACATCAATTTCTAATGAAATCTACAAATAATGTGTCCCCCCCCCCCTGGTCACTCTCACGTTATCCCATCTATAAATAAAATAATCAGTTTATAAAACTGGAACCAGACACCAATATCCTTCTCGAAAAAGGGCAGTAATTCTGTGTTATAAACTAGACAAATAATGTGTGTCCCCCCCCCCTCTAACATTGTGCCGGTATAACAGGGATCTGAAGCAGAGTGTATTGCGGGTGTAGGAATACCTCCAGGTAGTTCTGTAAAGTGGGTCCCTCTCATCGTGCCTCCGTACGGCAGTACTCCTTATCTGGCTGTAAGTCTCCTGCATGTTTGTATACTTTATATCGTGTGTGTGTGTGTGGTGCTGTTACTATTCTCATAACTACACTGACAGTTGATTTCCTTGAAAAGCTTGTAGCTGTAACAGACAAAACCTATTTTCTTGTGGTAAAATGAAACGGAATCCTTCCGACCGTTGATTGGTACGCAAGATTATTTGAATGACGTTGAAATGATTTTGCTAATGATAGCTCCACAATATGTCAAGTTATCAAGTAGAGAAATTAATATCATATCCCCTCTGTGGCCTGCACTAAGTAGAACATTAGACCGCATGTCGTGTGTCATTATATATGATCTCTAATGTATGTGATCGTATTGCATGTCGCATGATAAACTGTGTTGGTCACGTGACTACACACACTGTAGACCAGTTTTAGAACATCTAGCGGTTATTGTCATCCCACTGCAACCTGCACTGAGTTCATGATCATCTCAATGCAAAACTTGCATTGTGTTCTCATCGGAGATATCTGAAGTCTGAACTTAATGAATTTTATGCTACTAATTAATTGTAATACTGCTCTTTATGGCTTATATTACTAAGTTACTAAATACTGGAGATATTTGTCACAAGTTTTCTTCGAGCGCAAAGCACGTGTTCCCCACCTGAAAGAAGTATCATAATTTTAGCTTCATACAGGGAATCCAGTCGAACCCTGAAAATTTGTAGGAATTATCTTTTGAATTAATTTAGATGGATCGTTGCTGACTGGTTAATTCATATTTGGCTGTTATGTCTAGTACTCTTCTTTGCCATGAACATAAATCTACAAATATTTCCTTGTGTTTGAGAAACGTCACATTTTAGTTGAGTGGTGTGCCGAATCATGCGACTCGGCCCAAGAAACGTGTGCAAACTTCATCAAGCCGGGTCCAGAACGGTAGAGCTACAAACCGTAGCTCTGAGGTAAATTCACGGTAACATGTGCAAAACTGTGCTGACATCACGTGGTATTATCATGACGTCACGTGGTGTTATGATAACGTCACAAGATGTTTTCACTGAATTCTCAAGCCACGCTAAATGTATCTGTTGTTATTATTTTGTTAGTTGTTAGATCAGAGTGAACGTTTTTAATCTTAATCTTGGAGCTGTGATGTTTACTTATTATTGACACGTGCTAAAAGCTTGCTGAAACGCTGACAGAGGCTAGAGACGACACTAAAGCACTACTTAGAGCAAACTTTCATTCCAACCAACTGTAGACCTCATTAAATCATATTATTTGTACCATCTATTTGTCAGAATAACCCGACCATCTAGAGTATACCCATTTACAAGCCTCAGTTTTTATTGACATCTGCAACATTTGGTCCAAGCCTATGATCAGCGTATTATGATACTCCCTGAACTTGATAATAATTACAGAGCTACTTGCTAGAGTGCAGGCTTATAATCCAATATAAACGCTCATACAACATGCACAAATGTTTACCACTATATAATTACTTCTACGTTAAATACTGCTCTGGTATTTATGTTGGGTTGGATATACTATAGTGCATGTCACTGAACAAGAGCTTTATCATTATTATCAAGCCAAAGTTGTATCAAAGTTTTATCAAAGTTTTATCAAAGTTTTATCAAAGTTTTATCAAAGTTTTAAAAATCTACATAGTTGATAGTTGATAGTTTATAAAGTTTTTATTTATCTGTGGGGGTGGGGAACTATTTCTAGAAACTACTGTATTACAGATAAGAGAACTATTTAGGGAACTATTTCTAGAAACTACTGTATTACAGATAAGAGATCGTAAAAATAGGGATCCCGCTGCAATATTTCACTGGGTGGTTTCATCAAGTGTTTAGTACTGTTTGAAGGGTTAAACGTGTATTTAGTTAACAGTTAGTGTGAAATATTAGAAAAATGTGTTTAAATCATCTTGGGGTGATTAAGTGCAATTTCCACTCAGTTTTGGTTCTCAGGTAATAAATTCCAGACTAGCAGCACTCTGACTCAAAAGCACTCTAGTACAAAATCAGCAAGATTTTATAATCAGATAATCGAGTACTCGATCCTGTTATGTAGACTTTACAGGGAGAAAAGCAGACGCCAAAGAAGTGCAAGCCGAAGTGTGCGCCGCGCAGTGCTGACCCCAAAAAACCTCGCTGCGTTCTTGTTAACAACTTCACTGATGAAGGGTTGTCTGATAAGGTATTATAAGAGACCTCTTTTAGTTACTAGCTCGGTTAAGATGCACTATATTTTTAACCCCTATAATATATCGTTACTCTTGTAAATGTTCTATACCTCCTTAATTGTTTAATTCAAGTATTTGCTCTTTTCCCTTTGCTAAAGGGTACATAAAATACTTTTTTGTAAAAGCACCTATCTGCTTATCAGGCACTTTTTCGATTTCCATTTTCAGCTTTACAATACACATGAAATAGAAGTAGAGAGTAATTTTATTTCTATTCAATGTTATCCGCTTAAATCTCTGTTATCTCTGTCAAATCCCTTTTAAATCCCTTTTAAATCCCTTTTAAACCCTTTTTAAATCCCTGTTACATTCCTGTTATCTGTACTGACTATTAGTGTGTCTGCAGTACGGTTCGGATGTAACTCTCAGCACCGCTGGTTATCATGCTCCCCCTAACTCCAATATCTACCAGTCCTACAGTACGCCAGATATGAACCAGGTACCTACTTTATTCTCAATAATATCTACCAGTACGCCAGATATGAACCAGGTACCTACTTTATTCTCGATAATATCTACCAGTACGCCAGATATGAACCATGTACCTACTTTATTCTCAATAATATCTACCAGTACGCCAGATATGAAGCGGTCGGTTACCGGGTCGGTACTCAAACACGATAGTTTGTTATTACGCAATGGTGATTTATTGTTGCGAAACATCTTCGGATACCGTCAAACACTAATTTGACGGCCACCTTTTATTACTGATCCAGTGATCGATATTATAATACTCATATTCTACATCATATTATGTATCCTATAGTATAATAACCTACATATTACTATGGGTGGTAATGCAATGTGTATCAGTACTGGTATTGGTAGATGATCCCAGGCTGAAGTTGACCCAGTGGGTTTGGAACGTTAACCGATCTGGTTTTCATAGACCTCTACTTAGTTACGTGCAGCTCTGATCCATGTGATTTATGATAGAATAATTATGAGAATACTTGCTAAAACCTAACATGTCGTTATGTTATGAGATTATAGTGTCTTCTCAAGGGAATAATAACTTTCCCATATACCCACAAAATGTCCACTCAGGAGCTGTTACCAATTTCTAAGAGTTCGTCAGATTTTACGCCGACAAATCAGAATCCACTAATCATGTCTCGAAGCAATTTAATATTATACATGTGACGCTGAAACAAATTCTAATTTTATCCACTATTAGTTACCAGTTATTAAGATGTACGATTGTAACCAAACCGCTGGCTATGGCATCTGCTGCATGTTGGCTTGAACGTTAATTGTTAAATGTCGGCTAAATAAGACTTGCCGCTCCATGAAATTAACGATCATCTGATCAAATGTCTCTTTAACACGTCTAGAACTGATTTTTCAGATGATTTTCTCACATCATATCAGAATATAGAAGAAAGTAATGGTTAGTTCGATGAGAATTTACTCAGTTTAAAACTAAAATTAAATGTTTTTGTGAATTATTGACCTCAATGTTCAGCCGATGGTGCCAGGGCGGAGTTTACCGGTGCGACCAAAATCAGCCATGACTCGGAACAAGCGCAACCACAATCAAATTAAAACTCGTCCCAAAGTGAGTCCCAAGCATTCTTATCATTTTGATTATAAAAGTGTGGATTAATTATTATATGAATGACTCCGATTAATTATTTTTAGTGGCATATAATCTCATGAATTGACCTTTCATCTTTTATTTTATTTAATCTGTGGTTTATAAAAGTAAAGAATTGGTTAAATATCATCATTTTGTTAATACAAATTTAATGTCTGTGAAATTTTAACAAGTAGGCATCTGTTAAGTTGTATGAGAAACAAGCACATTTCTTGTGTTGTTATGATACTCTGACATGTCTACATGTCTGCTTATCAGCCCACATTTACTTCTAACACTGTGCTCTTATACTTGCATACTGTCAACTTATCAAATGACAAGCAGAAATATTTTATTTTTTTCAAGATGAAAATTTTATAAAAATTTTAACTTGCTATGTTTGGAGGGAATGTTTGGAAAAATTTTTCAGACAGAGAAATATTTCAATAAGCTGAATGATTTTCTAGGGGTTAAACGCTAAAAAACAAATGCTTAAAAGCACGAAGCTGATATTTGAAAAATTATGAATGTTGGCGGGGATATATTTATATATTTCTTTCACACAATAGGTTGATGATACTTTTTAAAGATGTGTAAAGATGTGATGTTATAAATTTGACTTTACTTTATGTAATAGTAGTGGGGTTGTTGTTTAAATCATATTCTTATCTTGATATCTCTTTCAGTCTGCCAGTTCAAATGCCAACTCTTCTCCGTATACCAATACTTCAACTGTACCCAGCACTTTTCTACAACGCAGACAGGTTACAATTATTGATAGTATTCAAATATTTACATTTTTAGATGCTGGAAGAACTGTATCGTTTATTAATTCAACTGTTGTGGGATAAAATTGCAGGCAAATGTTTTCAATGTTTGAATAAATGAAAATTTATACTTTTTACCATACTTCCTCATCAAAATTTCACCATACTGATTCCATAAAATTTAATATATTTTTTCGTCCCACATAGAAATAGAATTTGTTAGATTCCAACAATTTCTGAGATTTTGTTGGTATGCGGTGAATAGTTGGGAGCATGATATGCTGCTTCAATAAAGGTGCCCGTCGATCCCGCTCATTAAATATGTGCAGTCCTAAATGGTACTCTGTTGCTGTTGCCATGGCATCTGGTCTTAATGAACCACTTTATTGCCTAATTCCTAAGGTGCCACATGTTTCGAACACTTTATTTTCAATGAAACGCGCATTGCGTTTTAAAAGGAAAAAAGTACGTTTTTCAGTGACTAGTGCAACAGAATTTTGCGCGTAAAACCCGCGCGCAGCTATCAAAGTTTAGGCAGATCACGTGAAAAAGATAAAAATTTAAGTTAAAACATACATGATTGTCAATATTGTCATATTCTATGATTCATAAATTATGTTTGCATATGTGCAGACGTCAGTGGGTTGCGTCAAAGAAAGACCATGCAGCTCACTGTCGATCATGTGATCAATATGTGTCACATGGCAAAAACTGTGCAGTCTATAATAACTAGCATACACGTGAGCGTCATCTACATGAATGTGACGACAATTTTAAGCTAGTTTATTTAAAGTTTCATCTTTACATGAACAAATATAACGAGGAGAAGCTATCTGGTGAGAGATATCTGTATTCTGTCCCGGCCTATTTATTATTGGAGGACAGCTGTACAGCTGCTAAGCTCGCCACAATCTTAAAAACGATTTCACCCGTGATCAATTTAGTATTGGTGTCAAACTTTTCCTTGATTTCGGCCAAATATTTAGCAACAGTGACACGATGGAACAAATAAAAATTACAGAAATCATATTCTGCACTATTTTAAAAGAATTTTACTTTTTAGATTTTCAATAAATTTCCTAGAGTCACACTTTGAAATTACATCCAAATCAATTTCAGATCCATTCGATGTCAAAAATAACGTTACGATACCTCGGAAAATCTCTGGACCTGTCTTCAGGAGTGTTTGGAGACGCTGTCCAGGTCATGATTATGCAACAACATTGCGGAGGTAACACGGTCTGTGTCTTCCAGAACCTCGTCTCACCCAACGAGTGTTTCACTTTCACCTCCAGAAGACACAGAGACGCTCCTTTCGGGATTACCATTTATCTCGGCAGCATGATGGTGAGTGTGTTCCGGTATTTTCATTCCCGAAGTTTCCCCGTACAGTTTTCTCTGACGATTGGCTAGGAAATAGCACGTGCATCGCCTAGCTTTATATTATCGCATATATATTAGTAGTCCATGTGTGCTATTTTTTGTATTGTCAGTATGATGGTGATATGCGGATCTAAGTTCTTAAAACATGAAATTGTGGACAGAATATATTCTAATATAATCTGTCTGTCAAATAAACCCGTATTCCGTGGAGACGGGCACTGCCTTTTTTGTTTTGAATTGTTTAAATTTCGTATTTATTATCTATAGTTATAATTTTGCACTATTCCAGCACCTTCAAAAAACTTTTTGTTGATATCTAATTGGTGGCAATAGCATTAGCAGCCTGTCTGATTCACTATATCATTGAGTTATAACTCGTAGCAATGTACGTGTCTATAACAGTAATATCGTATTTTCTTTGGAATATCGTATTTTTCGTCGGAACTATCTCGATATGGTTACATGAAGGACGGTATAGGTTTTCATGATGATGAATTATAATATGATCCTAGTTACAAATTTCAGACTCACAATTATAAAAAATGTAAGTGCGCATTTAAGAAAACATTTGTTTGTCATTATTCTTAACTAGTGTAACAGTGCTGACGATATTGTAATCATTCTATTATTGTACTCACAAGTCATGACATACTATTTCGACCACACGTGCTTAAGGATTTTGTCTATATTTTAATTTGATTATTCCTGAACATTGTTCTCCTACTCAAGCAAGCAGCTTTTTGTTTAGGGTGACAATACTGCTCAGATCTCGTACTTCTCCTCTGTTTTAAATTAACAGATCTTCCTCAATATAATGTGAGGTTTGATGAAAATTTGGTTTTTTTCAACGGATATCGTGATCTTTTATCAATCAAATTAATGAACCATGTATTAGGCCGGCATAACGTTTTTTTCGTTTTGGTAACTTTTGACTATAGTGACAGTGTAATTGTATATTGTTCGATTATGCTATTGATTTTGACTTCTTTGCTTAATGACAGAAGGCTTTGTTGATAACGAAATTTATTATAATCTACCTTTTTAGAAATAATAATTCCTTAATTAACCACGCCTCAGTAGTCAGTAATTGAATCAAGAAGATGATTCAAATGTATTTACTGACGACTGATGCCTAGCTATCCGATAAGTCACTACACTACCTAGTGAGCTAGTTAGCTAGTAGGAGTTTTGGTCGTTCTACATGTTCCGATTTGTATAAGCCCTAGACACTGGACATTACCTTTTGAGCCACCCTGTACACCCAGAATATTTAAACTGTGATTTCAATTTGATGTGTACAGGGTGGTTTTGTATTATGCTATGTAAAAGGTTTAACAAATAATTGTTACTTTATACTGATAACTCTTCTAGGACACGCGGCTAAGTACGTGTTGCGAGTATAAACACAAACCAGGTCACATACTCGGAGGAAAGTCCGGACACTTTGCTCTAGTCAGAGTCGAGGGCTGTTTACCTTGCTACAAGTTAGTTTTCACATTCTAACTCTCAATACAGTTAGTTTCAGTTGTGACTTAACACATTTAGTTTTTATTGCCATGCTCTTTAACCTGAGTGTCATGTTCCAATTCTAGTTTCAAGATTTAACTCCACAATGTTCGATTGATCGATAGATTAACCCAGCGGGCCGGTTGGCTATAAAATTCCAGTTTCCATAAACATTTTGAAATGGAAATAAATGAAGGACAATGACTGAATGACAGTAGCCTACTTTTGAAAGATATAAGCTTTGGCCTTTACACTTACAGCATTAGCTCCCGTATGTCGAACATATATATTATACATGAAGTAAATAAAACTAAGGTCAATTATCATTCGACTGTTTTTCAGGTGCTTTGCTCACGTGGACGAATTTAAGAGGCAACAGACCGCTGCACACTCCAAATTTCAAGAGGACGTCCACAAATCCGATATCCCCGAAAAGTCATCAAAAGTGAGCACCGAGTAACTTGTGTTTTGTATCACAAAATCAGTAATGTTTTGTTTGATATAGATAGATAGATCTGAACCTATTAACTAGTGAAGCTGAGTTGCTGTAAGTCTAACTTTGATCGAACTTCTCTGCTAGGGTAAAAAGAAGAGGACTTCCCGAAAGAAACAGGGCAGCCACTCCAGTTATTCAAGCTCTGACAACGAGGAAAAACCAAGCATTGAGGCAACTGTGAGTAGAATTGGTTGATACCTTGAGTTCTTGTGCATTGCTAATTTATTATTTAGAATTATCAAGCGAATTATCTGGTGATACTGAAACTTCTTAATAACTATTTGTGGTTGTTCATTTTAGTAAGGTCAAATTGAGAATCATAATGTGTTCGCTCCTAACAAGAATTTAATTCCTAATGGCGTCCAACGGGGAGGTTAACTTTAAATTTTATTGATAATTTCCACAATATTAAACTATGTCTTGTGAAAACCTTCCATAAATTAACGTTGCATAATAATTTTCGTTACGCCTCAAACAACTATAACCTTTAATAATTGAATATCACCACATCAAGTTCTGTGCATACTACATACGTGTGCAGTATGTATATATATAATGCTATAATGTATAATGTTCTATTCATCAGGCTGAAAAGGTCTGGAAACATTGATCAAGTTAGGAAAGTCTAACTCACTGAACCTGCTGTAACCTAATAATTTAAAATCCAGTGCATAGAGCTGGTAAATAGCGTTCATCCTACTCGGATCTAACTGACTAAAGAAAATGTCGCTATAATAAGTGCTACTATGAATGTCAACCCCAATATTCTCCCGAGACCCCGGATAGGGTGTTGAACTTGTTTTAGTCATGTCTTGGAAGAGTTCCAGGTATTCTGAGATGTGCTCGTAGGGGATTAGCAAGTCGTACGGCCACCTACAAACCTCCATTTGATCCCACTGGGAGCTGAAGTGAGGGTTTAGGGTACCGGAGGGTGTGAGGAGATATGTGTCAATGAATTTGGTGAACACCTCAAAGTCTGACGAGTTCTCGGTGAAGTTTACCCCCAGTTCTAGAAGCTCTGCTTTTCGGAGCTGTTTGTCTCTGAAAGCTGATAGAAGGCGAGTTAGTGGATTTCTTATCGCTCCAATCTTTATAAACTCCCCAAAGCTGAATCTAAAATTAGCCTCATCTTCTTTCAAAGAATCTACGATTTCAAAATGTCCTCTAGGTTTATCATGGTAGCCGTCATGAAGTTTGAAGTCGCCATCAAGATAAAATAGGAACCTCTTAAAGCTTGTGGAGCCAGTCTTAGGATTACTTGCAAACAATATCTTCTGTTCTGGCCGTTTTATCAGCATCCGCGGTTTAGGCACAGGGTTCATCCCAAAACCCCACGTTGTACTCAAGTTCTCTTGCTCGCATCGCCGTCTCACGACACTTAACATGTCCTGTGATCTTCTGATGAGCTTACTGAACCGATGTTTGGAGTTGCGGTTCAACTCTCGTGTTACATATGATATGAGTCTAGAGTTGTAGGACAAGGTCCGGTCGGTGTAGAGGAAGCTCCAATTCAAGCTATCTGCAGCATCGTCTCCACCATATTGTAAGTATCTGACTTTGGAGCGGAGAAGGGACAGATGAAACTGGATATCAGTGTATACCAGGAGGTAAGTAACTGCAAATAATGCAAGTAGAACGAACACACGAGGTGCTTTCATAGGTAGAAAACAATTTCAATTGTGTTATCTGCAATTGTTTCAATTGGGTACAATCAATACACCACACTGAATGTATCAATAACAGCCGGAACTACTAAATAGAAAGAAATGTGCTGATATCAATAGCGGCTGGTGCAGGGTGGTGCCCTAGTTATAAAATATATTGTGCCTCACCGGAAACCTCCACCCCGGTAGTAAAAATGAAACATGCGCTTAGAAGTTCTGTGCCATCCTCTTAATAATCGTAATGCAACGAACAGTAATTATATCACTAAACCACCGCTATAATAGACATCAGTGACATTAAGGGGGCAGGGGGGGGTCTTTATGAAATTTCTCTCGAAATTGATTTTATAGTTGTTTCTAATAGAGGGGAGTGATATCTAACTGCTACTTTTGGTCCCATGGAAAAATATTGTTCCTAGACGAAATTATTGCCGGTCAAAGGTCAGCGCTCATGTGTAATTGTATTGCGTGAGCGATTTTCAATCGCGCGCCCTGAAAATCGAGTCTAAAAATCTATCTCCTCCTACAGTTTTTGAGCAATTACCTTGAAACTTTCAGGATATGTTCTAAGGACCATTTAGAAACTTTTGCTCGTTTTAGAATTTCGAGATAGGCCTTTAAAATTTTTTTATTAGATTTTGAAAATCTTGGACCTCTTTTTTTGACGATTTTTCCAGGTCCAAGATTTTCAAAATGGAATAAAAAATGTTTAAAGGCCTATCTCGAAATTCTAAAACGAGCAAAAGTTTCTAAATGGTCCTTAGAACATATCCTGAAAGTTTCAAGGTGATTGCTCAAAAACTGTAGGAGGAGATAGATTTTTAGACTCGATTTTCAGGGCGCGCGATTGAAAATCGCTTGCGCAATACAATTACACATGAGCGCTGACCTTCGACCGGCAATAATTTCGTCTAGGAACAATATTTTTCCATGGGACCAAAAGTAGCAGATAGATATCACTCCCCTCTATTAGAAACAACTATAAAATCAATTTCGAGAGAAATTTCATAAAGACCCCCCCCCCCCCCCCCCCTGCCCCCTTAACGGCAACAGAAGTGGTTAGTTACGTGAAACTTATGACTAAATTAACAGCTTCCTAATGATCGTGCATTGCGGTCCGTGACCTCTTGAAATTAGGGCTAAACGTGTCGTTTATAAGAACAGCTGGTGTGTGTCTAGTGGACAACTTCATGAGTCATGACCACCGGTTGTGAACCGGTTGTGAACCGGCCGAGAACCGCTTATTGTCATTGTAATATAAAAATAAACAATACTTAGATTTTACAGCTCTGTGGTAAGTTCTCCCTAATTTATGCTCTGAATTTTGTCTTTTGTATTTATATTAGCCTCTCGAGATCATCACTTGTTCCCTCTTGACAGATCACAGTGAAGCAGAGGAAGGACCCGGAGCCGGCTGGAGAACCATCTTCTACCAAGGTATTACTACTACTACTAGTAGCTTTGTAGGTATTTAAGGGATTACAATATTCAAAGGTTGAGGGTCACCGCTATATTAGTCTTAGAATTTAGAACAGTAAAATATGATAGTTATTGATTACACAGGATTACACAGGATTACTGATGATGCCGATGGTGATATGATGATCGTCCCAGGAATAAATATTGCAAGGCTAGGTTGGCCTTATGACATCAACTTTCAACTAGCAGGAACCCGTGTTTCTTTAAAGTGGTGTCAAGAGACATTAGCCAATTTTGTTCATTTAATTTGTGATTTTGACACCGCCTGGGGATCCATTTTTTGGGACCTAAATTATTCATTCCTTGGCTAATTTTGTATTTCTTTATACTGACCAAAAGGCCATAAAAGCATTCGACCCAGCAAAAAAAGTATCAAAAGTATATCTCTCACGGTTTCCGCGGAAAGTCTTGTTAAACTTGAAGTCGTGATGTCAGTAAAATGGCAATTGCCACATTCTTTGAAATTATAGATCTTCTGTTCATACATTTTGTTGTACCGTGCAGATACAGACAAGTAACCGTACTACATATCTTACTATATGTAAAGCGAGACGATATATATATTAATATATATATCGTCTCGCTTTACATATAGTAAGATATGTAGTACGGTTACTTGTCTGTATCTGCACGGTACAACAAAATGTATGAACAGAAGATCTATAATTTCAAAGAATGTGGCAATTGCCAATTAGGCCTTAGACAAAGGTCAAACTTACGGTATTCACGCATCATGGTTTTATAGCTTTACCTACAAGACGTGTAGTGATGTCAATTATTTAGTAGACTGACATTCCCTAATTGCCACAGATTCCTGATGACCCCGTGACTATGGAGCCAGATGAAAACGACATCAAGGACTTTGAGAAGCTTGTTGTAAAGACTAATAATATTGAGGTTGGAAATAGGAATTTTGTTTTCTGTATTTGCTGTATAAAAACCTGATTTTATTGACTCATTATTTATGATTTTTACCGGTCTCATGGTTTAAAATTAGTAATCGATAACGAAGATAAATGAATAAATTGATTATGTTACACTATAAATTATGATATCCACTATCCACTGTTTGTAACGATAGTACCATTGCAGGAGGAACATGCTATAGTGTTACAATCATCTGATACTGAAGATGAACCTGAACCACTGAAACTTCCTCCCAAGATAGAGGGTTTGTTTGGATTTGGGTCGATTATTATAAAATTCTTTGTACTTGTAGCCTCATTTTGTTCAAGTTGTATATTGAACAATAAATTCCGGTTTAAAATATTGTATAATATATGTATTCTTCAGAAGATTTGAAGCTTGAATCTTCGTCTTCATCGGAGGACGAAAAAGAAGACGAAAAAGCGAATGAAGAAGGAACGCGTATAGATATAGAAATTATAAAGGTATACTTTCAAATATATTTCACAGAAGCAAACACAAAAACGTTCTATTACTTTATATTCAACTTCGGCTCAAAGATAAAAAAGCTGCAAAAGTATGAACCTCCAAATTTAAAACTTATTATCAGCAATACATACATAATGAAAAAATAATAGCAAGGGATGCTATCCGATAAGGTATGCAACATAAGATGCTATCGAATAACCATACAATACTTTGACTTTAGTCCAAGTACCATCGGCAATCACTGGACTTGCTCGCAACTCCAGTAAGTTTCCCATTTTTAACTGTCAGGTACTTCTTCCCATAGTTAGCGAAAATAACAACAGCCCTTCTTCCCGTGTCATCAGTCTCATCGGTTGACAGTATCCACTCCTCAGCTCCGTAATGCTGAGCCTTGGTGTAAATATAATCCCCGTTAGGATCGTACCCAAGGTACCCTTGGGTGGCATAGTTTTTGAAGAAGACAATGTTGCTCCCCCTACCCTGACCCTCCTGGACCCAGTAGCTGGTGTCCTCTGGACGATCCCGTATGGTGAGAGAGTTTCTGCTTCCGCTTGCAGGATGGAATTTAACTTGTCCTGTCTCTGCGAGGTACTTTTTAGCACTGATGTGGATGAAGGCACGACCTTTTTTAGGTGTAGCCAGTTGCTTGGCTTCGTTGGATGAAACGTTGACTGCAACGTTGGCGATTTTATCACCGCATGTTGCGGTTATTTCTTTCACTAAAGATTGCATGCTTGTTTCGAACTTTGCGTTGTTCCGGAAGTCGATCCAAAGCATGCCAGCCGTCAGTAACCCCAACCAACTGGAAGCTTTGAAGTTGGGTTGTGCCATGCAAGGCACGATGTCTTTGTCACAACCGTCGGTATAGTTGAGCTCTTTCTTGCAATTTTTAGAAGCCTGATATTTCTCAGTCAAGAAAGGACACACCACTATGGAGTTCTCAACAGCTGAAAATACAGTTTTAATCTATACCCTAAATTTAACAGACTGCAAGTGTAAATACGCGACCATAACTTATTATGTCTTATCGTAAGTTCGACACAGTAAAAAGTAGCTATAAATTTAGCTAACCTTCAGCCATGGCTTCATTTATATTCCCTGACATATCCTGCAGATCCATCCAAACGTTAAAACCCAGACCTTCCAGTTTTTCAAACACTTTCTTGGCCAAATCTTGGACGTCCCACTGGTATGATAACATGATATGTGGCATATTTTCTCCTTAGCTCTGTATAGGAATGTGTTTGTTAAATTCTAGAAGTTCTAATAATTCTAAATCAGACGACCCTACAAGTATTATTAAAGAATTTACACATTGAAATACAGACGTTTTAAAACAGTTATAATACTAATAGATTTACTTAATTTACAACGAGAGAATTGGCAAGAGAGAGAGAAAGAAAGAGAGAGAGAGAGAGAGAGAGAGAGAGAGAGAGAGAGAGAGAGAGAGAGAGAGAGAGAGAGAGAGAGAGAGAGAGAGAGAGAGAGAGAGAGAGAGAGAGAGAGAGAGAGAGAGAGAGAGAGAGAGAGAGAGAGAGAGAGAGAGAGAGAGAGAGAGAGAGAGAGAGAGAGAGAGAGAGAGAGAGAGAGAGAGAGAGAGAGAGAGAGAGAGAGAGAGAGAGAGAGAGAGAGAGAGAGAGAGAGAGAGAGAGAGAGAGAGAGAGAGAGAGAGAGAGAGAGAGAGAGAGAGAGAGAGAGAGAGAGAGAGAGAGAGAGAGAGAGAGAGAGAGAGAGAGAGAGAGAGAGAGAGAGAGAGAGAGAGAGAGAGAGAGAGAGAGAGAGAGAGAGAGAGAGAGAGAGAGAGAGAGAGAGAGAGAGAGAGAGAGAGAGAGAGAGAGAGAGAGAGAGAGAGAGAGAGAGAGAGAGAGAGAGAGAGAGAGAGAGAGAGAGAGAGAGAGAGAGAGAGAGAGAGAGAGAGAGAGAGAGAGAGAGAGAGAGAGAGAGAGAGAGAGAGAGAAAGAATTGGCAAAGCTTATTATCTCACAGACAACACAAGTCACAACAAAACAAGCTTTCTGAGATAGTAAACAACTGTCCTATCTCTGAGTTAGGTTACTGTTAAAATTCCTCCGCTCTAGTCTCTAGAATCATAGTAACGATTGTAATCGAGTTATCTCACCAGTATGATATTATGTTGAGCCTGTTAAGTTGCCATGGTGATTGCTCCGCATTTCTCTCTACACTCCAATATCCATTCTCCACTAATCCTCCTCATGCAAGCTTTGGGAGGCTATTTGTTACATTCTCAGTGGCTAAACTTGCACGCTCGACCCAACATGCTCTGCAATAGCCTGCAATTTCTGGCTCTCTCTACGCTACAAAGCCACCTCGTGTAAATTAGCCACCTCGTGTAAATTAGAGCTCTGAATTCTCTCCTGAGCTATTACGGCGGAAGCTTAAAACAAAAGTGTGGAGAGTTTGGGGCCAGTATTTTGTAGTTGAAGAGTGACATGGCATTCCCAAGCCCTACTAGTGTACTACTTGGTACCTCGGATATAATTGTAAAGCTAATGTCCTACACCAGCTAATGGGAGGGGCAGTATCATGCAGCTACTTAGCATAGGTACACTGATCTGTGCTCTCAGATGAATTATTTAGCAAGATAGCTCGTGTATAAGTTATACGCCAACATACTACTTACAGTTAAACCTCGTATCAAAAATTATTAATAATCCATTATCGGGGTCCAGAATCTACCAGGTCCGTACTGTGAGCGGGCAGTGACTGTACTAGGATGCCCGTTGTCACAGGGATCATACATCCGGATCCCGGTGGCACTGTCGCGGCACTCTCGTGGCACTGTGGATGCACTATGACGGCACTCTATATGAAGGTATAATGATTGTCTTATGCTTTTGAACGAACATGATTCTCGTACCCGAGAGGTAGATCATGAAAATGGGAATCACGTAATCCTTCATAGCCATTCAACGTGTTATCGTGTAAACATGATTAACATGTAAAACATGATGGTAAAAATGTGTGGACATGTCATGAGCATATAGAAAATGGAAATACAATATGACGTATGTCCAGCAATACTAGCCTGACGACTGGTTAATAATAAAATTAGAGCAGCCGACTCAAAAGCCGAAGTGTTGAATGTACATTAGCACATTCCTGTCACGACGTATTTGTGTATTTCTCTACCCTTTATAAATTGGTAAGGTGTGAGCTTTTAGTGTCTTCGCAGTGAAAACCAATCATAGATACCATTCCATACACCTTATCAGTTTCGCTGAGCTTTTTAAACCATAATCTTATTTCGAAAATAAGTGCCCACCGTTCTGTTTACTTCAGAAAAACAACTTTTGAGTGCTATATTTATTATCTGACTGTAGGCGTGCAATCATTTCGCTTTGTTGCGTAACATAAGACGTTTAGTTCAAGAATACATCTGTTATCAAGTATAAGTTGCCAGAAACTGATGGAGATTGGTCAATTTAAAACTTTAACATGGGCTCTGCATGCGATAGCTACATGCTGCTCACTTTGATAATTACCTTTTCCTACACAGTGCACAAACTCTTGCATATTACTCTATGTGTTGTGAGAGCAGATTGTGATTGTTTTTTGTCTTTTCCGCAGATTTTGTCTACATACCTTTGACTGCACGAATTTAAATCTTCTAGCTTCAATCTAAACCGAGGGGTAGTCCAGGATGCCGCACATAATGATTTCGTACCAGTGGGACTCCCAGGAGTTGGCCAAGAAAGTGTTTGAAAAACTGGAGGGTCTGGGTTTTGACGCCTGGATGGATCTGGAGGATATGTCAGGAAATATAAATGAAGCCATGGCTGAAGGTTAGTTGACTGTAAGATAAGTGATACAATCAAAGCTTTTTCACTAAATCACTTCTACCAGAATATTCCAGGCTAAAAGCCTGGGCAGTGGGCAAAAAATTAAACTTAAATTAAACGAATAAGAATGAAGCTTTAATGAAGAATATTTACATTTCAGCGGTTGAGAATGCCATGGTAGTGTGTCCCTTCCTGACTGAGAAATATCAGGCCTCCAAAAATTGCAAGAAAGAACTAAACTATAGTGATGCCTGTGACGTAGCCTTCGTGCCCTGCATGATTCAACCAAACTTTAAAGCGAAGGGATGGTTGGGACTACTTACCGCTGGAATGCTATGGATAGACTTCCGAAATCCGGATAACTTTGAGCAAAGTGTGGAGTCATTGGTGAAGGAAATAACTGCGGCATGCGGTGATAAGGTCGCTGAAATTGCGCTCAAAGTGACCAGCGAGGAGACGAAACAATTGGTAACCCCTCAGAAGGGTCGAGCTTTCATCCACATCTCCACCAACAAGTATTTAGCCGAGACTGGGGAAGTGATAACCCATTGGGGCAGTGGCAGTCGAAGTACCTTAACCGTGACAGACACACCCGAGGATACCAGTTTTTGGGTACAAGTAAAGGAAAAGGGAAGCGAAATCGTCTTCTTCAAAAACTATGCCACTCAGGGTTACCTTGGGTACGATCCTAACGGGGATTATATTTACACCAAGCCGGACCATTACGGGGCTGAGGAGTGGCTACTTATGACGGACGAAAATGACGACACTGGAAAAAGAGCCGTCATCATTTTTGCTAACTATGGGAAGAAGTACCTTACTGTTCGGGATGGTGAACTCACTGGAGTTGATGACGTCTCTACTGATTGCCGATGGTACCTTCATTAGGTGTCGTAAATTATGTTCTGTCGAAAGAACGTTGAAGCTTACGAGGGAAGCTAGAATTGAAAATACTCGACTGCACAGTAAAACTGAACGCTTTATCTTTGTACAAAAACATCTTGAATAAAACCTTTTAAGTTTTAACCCAAAAAAGTCAAAGTTTTTTGTTTTTTTAATTCTCAACGGGCCTCACTTTTTTTTCACCGTTAAATAACATTAATTTTGATCAATATATTCTGAATGCTTATTTTGGTGAATAATGAAAATCATGCTGCTTGAAATAAGAAAGATGCTTTCACTATCGTACTAACTTTCCGTGACAAATTAGCATAGTGCAACTTAAAGCTTTTCAGCTCAGCTTACAAAAATGTTCGTATGAGAAGTCAATTCATTGTATAAAATGTTCCTGATTCTATAACGTCCCGACAACATTAAAACTTTATATTACAGGAAGTCACTGAGAACGGTTACGATGCTGAAGAATTCCACAGTGACAACGATGAGGAGGATAAAAAGTCAGACATTTCCGTGGCCAGCACGTTGAGCGTCGATAGCATTACAAGCGAGGCTAGTGTCAAAAGTGACGCTAGCATCAAAAGTGAGGCTAGCGTCAAAAGTGATGTTAGTACCAAGAGCGAAGCTAGCATTAAAAGTGAGACAAGCATCAAAAGCGCAAGCAGCAGTAAGAGTAATTCTAGCATTAAGAGTAATTCCAGCACAAAAAGCGCAAGCAGCATCAAAAGCAATACTAGTAATAAGAGTTACTCCAGCATTAAAAGTGACGCCACAATCAAGAGTGAAGGAAGCATGAAAAGTGAAACCAGCGTAAAGAGTCATAGTAGCAGTGCCAGTAGCGCTAGTACGAAGAGCTATAAATCAGATTCCAGCAAAAAAAGTGACAGGTCCATCAGCTCAAAAGGCAGTTCCAGCTCTGTAAAGAGTGATAGAGACGACTCAAGTTTCAGCTCAATGAAAAGTGAAGATTCGATCAAAGAGCTGGAAGAAGATAAGCCTAAAATTGGTGAACCAAGTCATCTTACCAAGTCATCTGTTCAAGACCCAGCCCCTACAGAAGAGTCACCTTCATTGATAAGTACCTTTGAGCCAACTTTCGAAGTCCCTCCACCAACAGTGACATTTACCGAATCTACTCCAGAACCAAAGAGTCCGGCTCCTGAGATTCTTAGCCCAGCTCCTGAAATTCCTCCTTTAGCTTTTGAGACTCCTCAATCAGTTCCTGGACCAGTCACTCCAGTTAATGAGGAATCGGTCCCTGAAACGACAAAAGAGCAACCTTCTCCCGCTTCTGAACCAGTGACTCCAGTTATTGAGGAACCATCTGAAGTAACAGAAGAAAGTCGTCCTAGTCCTCCTGTTACTCTGGAAATAACACCAGAACCGGAACCCAAACCTGACTCGACAGGAGTGAAATCTGTCGAGGAGGTTCCCTTATCAACAGTAGAATCAAAAGTAGTTGAAACAGTAGACGAATCTAAGGTCGAGGAAAATAACACTAAGGAAGTGTCGTCGCTACTGGTAGACAAAGTTGTAACGAAGGAACAGGACCCAAAACCAGAAGAAGTTGCTCAGCCAAAAGAAGAGGAAGTTCAAGAAACATTGCACATGAAAGGAAGGCTAGATATAGGTGAAGAAACATTGCAGAAAGAAGGAAGACTGGATATAGGCGAAGAAACATTGCAGAAAGAAGGAAGGCTGGATATAGGTAAAGAAGCTATTGAAGAATCTGCTGATACTGACAGGCGACAGGATGCCGGTTTTGGGGCACGAGTAAGTAAATTTTACATGTTTACTTTCGCGATAGAATATAGAATTGGTAACTTGTTAGGAGGTGACGCTAATTTCCTTTTCATTGTTAGAGCTCTGTATAACCTGTCGAGACCACTACAAAGTACAAGGGGATGCAAAAGATTCCCCCATTCACGTCCTCAATTATTGTAGTCTAGTCTATTAGCATCCCAGTAAAATGTGCAGTTTTAACTTTAAAGCGCATGTATGTCTATTGTTTAGAACACGTTTTATGATAAACTTAATATTAGAGTTATAAACTTCATCAGCAACTTGCACCGTGCATGCTATAGCTATAATACAAGCTATAATACAAGCACTATGACGTTATAGAGGCTTTGTCAATGTCATGGAGAAGGTAAAGGGGGTAAATATTTTACACTACCATGGCATTTACAGTAGGTGTTTATTTATCCATGTCTAAGCTGAATGTTGTGGAATGTCTCAATTTTGATTGGCTCTAGTATGAGTCATGCTGTGTACCCAAAAGGGTAGGTTCTAGCATGACTGCATAGTGCATAATTTTATCGCATCGGTAGGTTCGGTCTATGATGGATGGCATGAGCTTTATGAACTCTATGAGAGCGGCAGTGGTATGTTGTTTGAATTTTGACATCTTCGAAATTCGTTTCTCGGACTCTTCTAAAACTGCTTGATTTTACTATATTAATAACGATAAAGTTATCTATTTGAATCTTAAGGTACCTAGGCCCTACCACCGTTTCAACTTCTCTACAACAAACTTTCAGTTGTTGTAATTCTTCGCCATGTTTGAAGGTTTCTCTCCATAACTGCTTTTTAAATCTTATTCGTTCACCTTATTCTACATTTTCTTAGATTCTCTTTTGTTGTTTTTGTTTGGATTACATTGCCCTAGCATGATAGGAAGTCCACCTTTTTACATGGTGGTCAATATTCATTTGGAATTGCTTTTTTTGTTGTCGTGAAGAGGGAGACGGGAGTATGTTATGATCTCCCTCATTTCTTTCTTGCCTGAATTCTGCATGCACAAACGCTTGGCATCTCATAGATTTCGTGCACTTTTCTGGTTTTGATTGCTTCTCTTATCTTCCTATATCGAAGTGCTCCGTATGTTATCTTGGGACCTTGCACTTGCTGCATCACATTCTATAGTCGCTCATAAGTATTTCCAGGCTGGTTACTAGCTATATCTCTGAACCAGTGATCATCAACAAATTTCAGACGGAAACATTGGGCACTGAGCTATCTGATACAATTGTTGACTTTCTTGAGAAATTAACTGGTCCTGATGATCAAGAAGAGGTAGGGTCGTGGAAAGCCTGATTATCATAAAACACAATATTGTCCTGCTCGTTTGGTTTTTCTGGGTTTGTTGTATGATTATTTTTATCGATCGATTACAAAATGAAGTGTACCAATGTTGACTTGTTGCGGTACTGATTCATTTGACAATTATACTATCTCTTAATATTCGTGTTTCTCGTTACAAAGAGGATTAATCTCGAGATGTATAATTAAATACATATTCTTACATTATACAACCCTGTTTCTATTATATACTGGTTAAATATCAGCGATTTATGATACCGGTCCTTTTATTCAACATACACGAGATCCATAACACTACTCTGTTGATCCATAACATCTTGTACCCCAGGTAACATCTTGTACCCCAGGTAACATCTTGTACCCCAGGTAACATCTTGTACCCCAGTTAACATATTGTACCCCAGGTAACATCTTGTACCCCAGTTAACGTCTTGTACATAAGGTAACATCTTGTACCCCAGGTAACATCTTGTACCCCAGGTAATATCTTTTACCCCAGGTAACATCTTGTACCCCAGGTAACATCTTGTACCCCAGGTAACATCTTGTACCCCAGGTAACATCTTGTACCCCAGGTAACATCTTGTACCCCAGGTTACATCTTGTACCTCAGGTAACATCTTGTACCCCAGGTAACATCTTGTACCCCAGGTAACATCTTGTACCCCAGGTAACATCTTGTACCCCAGGTAACATCTTGTACCCCGCGTAACATCTTGTACCCCAGGTAACATCTTGTACCCCAGGCTACCATGTTAACATCCTGTACCCCCAGGAAAATGAAGGAAGTGATAACGAAAGTGAAGTTAGTATTCACAGCAACAAGAGTAACACTTCCGACACCACCACTAGTGAGTAGTACAGCTGTAGGGTATAGATCTAAGACATCTGTTTTACCGCTTGATTTGACGTGGCTTATCTTGAATAAGATGTATCAGAACTATTGGACACTGTTTAAGTTTATCGATTTTTTTGTTGAAAACTGGGAAAACTTGGTTGACTCGTTTTTGCCGACTGTCAACTAATGGTTTGTAGGTTCATATGTTTCAGATGCATCAGCCTCCACCACCCAACTCACGAAGGTCCTTTCACCTACGCACAGTATTCTCTCTACAGATAGTAGCAAGAGTAAGGACCCTAACAGACGCATCCGCTTCTCCGACACGGTTTGTTCTTTTCCAGGTTTAGGCTGATTTGGTGTCCTTTCGGTGGACCGATGGTTTAAATATTTGTTATAAATTATACCATAGGACTTTCACAGATGCATTATCATGTGTTGCAAAATTAATTGATACCACAATATCACATCAACAACAAATTAGAACTAGATTCAGCTCATTTGAACAGCATGTCCACTCATTCACCCATTCATTATCACAGATTGGGAGTTGGATATCTCAGTTAGGATTTAAGAAGAAAACAACGGAAACAAGCAAGAAATCTGTATCTCCAGCAAATTCAAGGTCGTCATTGTCTTTCCGACGGATCTCGTCTCTTGATAGCAACAGTTCCAGACATTCCATTACTGGTCGGGATTCTTCGACCTCGGTTTCATCGGCAAAATCATCATCAAAGTCAAAATCTATTACTAAGGGGGAATTTCTAGATACAGTCTCTGAAGCTGATCTTCTTTCAAATTTTGAGTCACAAGATTGCATAGCTTCTATCCAGAAGGGCAAATCTGACCGACGATCTTCAAAATCGAGTGGTATTCCATCTTCATCTCGTTCTCGGAGGAGATCGTCTAGATCTGAAAAAAGCGAACCGTTCCACTCCAACTCTATTTCTCTTCCACAGAATGTATCTAAAGAGAGTCTTGATACGTCTACAGAATTGTCTATGACCCCTCAATTAGACGAAAAACAACCATCTGCAATTAGTGAAACATTTGGAGCAAGCTCAGGAGGTACAATTTCTACCTTGTTAAGTTCTGATTTGTTACCAGATAAAGTGAAGAGTAATAGTTCATTTAACAGCTTCAGTTCAAAATCATCTAATTCAACGCTGATACCACAAGATATTTCTAAACAGGACCAACACCCCTCGCAGAGTTTATTACCAGGTTGTAAATCTATAGAAAGACCTATAAGTGCTAGTGATGATGTAGGTCAGAGGTCATCAATTTCAGAAGATACTTTTCCGGTTCGCACTTCTCGCAGAATGATGTCAATCAATTCATATCGATCCAACTCCAGAGATTCTACTTTCATTCCGCAGAATTTTTCAAAGGAGATTCCTGGTGCCTCAGAACAATCTCTTCGATCTCTAAAGCAGATGAACAGCAACAATCCATGGTCAATGAAATATTTGGAGCAAGCTCAGGAGCTGCACCTTTTACCTTGTTAAGTTCTGAAATGATACCAGATAAAGCGAAGAGTAATAGTTCATTTAACAGCTTCAGTTCAAAATCATCTAATTCAACGCTGATTCCACAAGATGTTTTTAAAGAGGATCCTTACCCCTCGCAGATTTCGTTACCTGCAGGTTTTAACTCTATAGAAAGACCTATAAGTGCCAGTGATGACGTAGGTCAGAGGTCATCAATTTCAGAAGATCCTTCTCCGGTTCGCACTTCTCGCAGAATGATGTCGATCAATTCATATCGCTCACAGGAGATCCCTGAAGCCTCAGAACAATCTCTTCTTATCTCTCAAACAGATGAAAAACAACTATCTGCGATCGGTGAAATATTTGGAGTAAGCTCAGGAGGTACAATTTCTACCTTAAGTTCTGAAATGTTAACAAATAAAGTGGCGAGTAACAGTTCATTTAACAGCTTCAGTTCAAAATCATCCGATTCAACGCCGATTCCACACGATGTTTTTAAAGAGGATCCTCACCCCTCGCAGATTTCGTTACCTGCAGGTTTTAACTCTATAGAAAGACCTATAAGTGCCAGTGCTGACGCAGGTCAGAGGTCATCAATTTCAGAAGATCCTTCTCCGGTTCGCACTTCTCGCAGAATGATGTCGATCAATTCATATCGCTCACAGGAGATTCCTGAAGTCTCAAAACAATCTCTTCTTATCTCTGAAACAGATGAAAAACAACAATCTGCTATCAGTGAAATGTTTGGAGCAAGCTCAGGAGGTACAATTTCTACCTTAAGTTCTGAAATGTTAACAAATAAAGTGGCGAGTAACAGTTCATTTAACAGCTTCAGATCAGATACAAGTGGAGGATACGCATCTAACTCTAGGGTAAGGGAGGCTGCTTTAAAACTTTACCCGAAACCAGAGCCATCAGAAGCGATGAGGAGTGTACCAAGGCAATCAACACAAAAATTGGACAGCCACTTACAAGAAAAGTCATCGAAGGGATCTGTTAGAAGTAAACGATCAGAGAATATTCTACAATCGGATAATGACGAAAAAAGGCAGTCTTCAGAGGATACATTTTTAAACTTGCACAACTCAATGTCAGTTCCACAAGTCGTTTCTGAAAAGAGTCCCGACAATGACATCTCTCTGATGTCTGCATCGACTCCACAGACAGAAGAAAAAGAGGCTTCAAGCATGATCAACGAATTATTCGGGACAAGCTCAGGAAGTACACTTTCCACCTTTTCATCAGGTTCTGATCTATCAGAGAAATGGCTGAGAAGTGACTAAGATAAATTCTCCTTATGACTTTATGAAAAGAGAAAAGATGGGGCTAGACCAGTGCTCACAACCATCAGTACAGACGTTGATAAAATTAATCATGACTATCAAAACATACTTTGGATAATAAAATTTGCATTCTATGCCAGATAAAGCGGAAGGCAAGACATTTAGGTTTTTGTAACAGAATTTTAAGTAATTCATTTCATGAAAGAGATTATTAAATTCTTCCCGTTCTCCTCACACGTACTTGATATTCTAAACACCATGTACATTCTACATCATCTGAGTGTTGGTTTCAAACAAACAAACTAAGACATAATATTTTCGAATCCGACATAGTGATCTGATGCTCCGATTATATTATAATCAATAAATCATTCAAAATTATGTTCACTTCAACCATATTTCAACTGATTCCAACTCTCAACATTCCAATCATCTGCACATTCCTTGAATCTCGCCACGTTCTATCAGCATCCACTTCATATCTGGACAAGTCATCATTTTACATCATCTCTATCATTGACTCTCTTCTACTCATAGGTTATTCAACGAGTTGCATCTGACGATGAGGATTATTAGACACTAGACAGCTAGTTCATGTTCACGTAATGGACTAAGAAAGTTGAGGGAAATGTTTTACGACAGTAGGACCACACACCATTCAGATCAATTAGTCGTTGCGTAATCAGTAACTGCAGTAACCACAGTAACCTAACAGTAACATAACAGTGACTAGATGACCCCACTGGTATCTGTTGATTCTTGCAGAACTTGTATTGGAAGGAAATTGTTAAATTCGTCATTAAAGCCCCTGGCCTTTATAAGTTTATAGAGCCCTAGCTTACCTAGCTGTAACATCTAACCTACCCTAAAATTTCATACCTATTCTATTTCTACTAAGGAGTGGAGAAAATGAATATTGAAATCCTGATTTGTCTCCGAAGAAGAATGGAGTGCTTGCTGAAATATTCTGTTTTCGTTTAATTGTGGAAATGAATAAGATTTTTGGGAAATTATGTACTCAATCAAAATGTTCGTTTTTTCGTATATCTGAGCTGTGAGTGGAGTTATTGTTATTCATATTGTGATCACCCGTCACCGCCTCCTCCTTTTTCATGTTTTTGTTCGCTGAAAAGATTATTCAGTTATACTTCCGATCGAAAAATCAAAAAGTTAAAATGAAAGCGTCAATTCCATACAACAATCTGTCTATATTACTATCTTTACACCGCCTAAACTGTTGTGATCTTATATCATAAGGTTTTCGGCGGGGTGTTTGGACTGTAAAAATGCTTTTGTTAAAGATTTCATTACTTTTGAAGATATCAATGATAGTATCTTTATGTTTGCCCTACCAAGTACAGAAATACATGCTGACGGTAAAAATGCTATCCGCTCTTTGCGTTCTCGTTATAAGTTTAATATTTTAAATTAGCGGCAATGAAATATGAAACAGGTATATATATATATATATATATATATATATATATATATATATATATATATATATATATATATATATATATATATATATATATATATATATATATATATATATATATATCGGTAAATTATCGGTAAATTATCGGATAAATATAGCCATCATGATCAAGTATAAATAACGAAGATCTTAATTCATGCGAGCATCCACCAACCTGTCGCGGTTTGTTTAAATTATCACAAACTGATAACCAATGCTTTGTTACTGGAACTTGTACAGTACACTTGTACAGTTAATTTACTGTTATAGGAAATATTTTGAAATATGAGTATAATTTTAGTAAGAGTTGTTGGTTTTGATTAAGCCTATGGTAGAATGTTCTGGAACTCAGGAACTGTAATCAGATTTAAATTGTAATGACAACGGTGCAATTCAAATGTTTGATCGGTACAACTACAAATGAATTTGTATCTAACCAGTAATCAGTGAAATAAAAACAAAATGCTCTTTCATTAATAGGTTTTAAGTTTTTTAAAGGGAGCCCTAACGAAACTTAAAAATGACAACGTAAATTTTATTGTGCCTGTAGATTGTTATCAATCTTATCAGTTTACGTAATAAATAAATTATCGTTTTATTTTGTCATGTTGGTAAGTAAATATTAATTTGATGATCATTGATCATGGACATGATCAAAAATTATTCATTTTTACGGGGGTACGGTGAATTTGTCACACGTTAATTGTAAACCTGCGCGGCCCTAGCTGTATCGTGGATTTTATAATAACCACGATATTAGTGAAATGACAATGGTATGGGGGTCACGACGTGTTACAACGGTGAATAAAAGCTGAATATAATTAGTATTACCTAGCAATTTGGTTATTGGTTATATACTGATAAAAACTGTATAAAACGCGTTAGACAATGCAAAAGTTCTAAGTCTAACACGGAGGCCATCCATAAAATTAAATTGGATTTTACTAATTCAAGTGCAGAAAAGTGCGCTAGATTTCGACAAAGTACTGATGTTAACGGGTGGTACTCGTAAAATATCTGTTCCACTTCCATATAATCCAACTCGGCGCGCGTCCTGGTAGGTTATAAACCTACAATACTGATGGAGAATATTTCCTTATTTCGTACAGGCCCTAAGGCAGAAGGCTAAAATGACTCCTGCAAATTTTGAACATCGAATTTGAGGGCCATTTTTTTACTATTTTTATCAACTTTGGAAACCTGGTCACCGTTGTGATCGGGATCCACGTTCTTTTTGAAATCTTTTGAAAGTTTGCATGCTTATAAAACTATATATAAAATACCGATATTTACGGTGATTCAATATTCATATAATTGTATGCGCACGCAACGTCTGCTCAATTAGTTTACACGAGCGAAAGTTGAAAATTTTGCTCATTCGTGATCTCGAATAAATTTTGCTTTCCGATCCAGCGACATTTAGATGGCATTATATAATATATATGGATTTAATGCCAACTTGAATGAGTAAAAAGTGGCATATTCAGTCAGTGATCGATAAATATGCTTACCTAAACAAAAAGAAATGTTTTCAAATATAAATTTCGAAATCGTTGAAATTACCTCTTTATTAATGAAATTATGAGTTTACATTTTAATGTCCGTTCAAGTAAAGTCCGTGCATTTAAAGTCCGTCCAAGTTAAAGTCCGTTGAAATTTTTTCTAAAATTTTTCCACTGATGGAGAATATTTCCTTATTTTGTAGGCCTTAAGGCTAAAATGACTCCTGCAAATTTTTAACATTGAATTTGAGGGCCATTTTTTGACTATTTTTATTAACTTTGGAGACCCGGTCACCGTTGTGATCGGGATCCACGTTCTTTTTGAAATCTTTTGAAAGTTTGCATGCTTATCAAACTATATATAAAATACCAATATGCAAAAATTTACGGTAATTCAATATTCATATAATTGATTAATTGTATGCGCACGCAACGTCTGCTCAAGTAAAAAGTGGCATATTCAGTCAGTGATCGACAAATATGCTTACCTAAACAAAAAGAAAATATGTTTTCAAAGATAAATTTCGAAATCGTTGAAATTACCTCTTTATTAATGAAGTTATGAGTTTACATTTCGACTTTGTAAAGTACCCTGACATTATAATCAAAAAGAGATGATATTTGACCAAAACCCATAATCATGGGTAGAATGGACCGCTGCCAGTGTCTCTCTTTCCCAAACAAAAGGAAATGATATTAATTTGAATAACCGTCCGCAAATGCAAAACGATACCTCCTTAGCTGAGGACTAGATGCTTCGTTCATGCTTACAATTATTGAGATTTGGCAGAAATACCGGTGCCACCCGATAACTATAAGCTGCTCAGCTTATAATAAAATACCTTATCCGTATCGGACCTTATTAATTTGGACGGACATTAATTGAACGCTGGAGGCCGTTATAACGTCCATTTTAATGTCCGTTCAAATAAAGTCCGTTCATTTAAAGTCCGTCCAAGTTAAAGTCCGTAGAAATTTTTTCTAAAAACAGTGCTAGGAAAGCTCCACGTGATGTCAAGGTTAACCTAAAGTTGTCTAAGATAAAACCACTTCACACCGAATGGCTAGTTGTAAAAATTAACACTGAAATGCAGGACTGGGGTAGTTTGAGCATGGACTATTTCATGCACGAAAACCCATTTGATGAAGATGATATTATGTAATATTAGACACTGATCATGTACACATATTTTAACTTTTTTACTGCTTTAACGACTGCTTTTCTGGTTCTTTTGCGATAGTCAAAACGCGACAACTAGCGCTGAATGGCGACAACTAGCGCTATCAAGCGCTAGTTGTCGCCATCCAGCGCTAGTTGTCGCTATCCAGCGCTGGATATTAACGCTGGCCAGCGCAAAATATATATGTTCGATAATTGTCGCTATCCAGCGCTAGTTGTCGCCATCCAGCGCTAGTTGTCGCCATCCAGCGCTAGTTGTCGCTATCCAGCGCTAGTTGTCGCTGGCTATGCGACACTGTCGCACGCGATAGTTTGCGATGGCCAGCGCAACTGGCCATCGCAGAAAACAGTTCGATAACTAGCGCTGGATAGCGACAACTAGCGCTGGATAGCGACAACTAGCGCTGGCCAGCGCTAAGCGACAGCCAGCGCTAACCAGCGCTAACCAGCGCTAACCAGCGCTAACCAGCGCTAACCAGCGCTAACCAGCGCTAACCATCGCTAACCAGCGCTAGCTGACGAGTAATATCGCAACTATATTGCACTGGCCAGCGCTGGCTGACGAGTAATACTAATACCGTGCTAAATAGCCAAATCACTCTACTATACAGTCGATCTTCGAGATTGTTCTAAAAGGGCCCCCGATGGTTGTAACCAACTTCAATCGATGCAATGTATTTTCGGACGCTAATTCCGAATCAACCCCCATGACATTGGACATAGGGTTAAAATGCTCTCCTGACGAGATATTGGCGAAAAACTGTATCGATCACGTGATATGACCGTATAAGGAAGTTAGTCTAATTTCTCGTTAGGGTTAGGGTACCAGCATATGTTTTTGTTAAGGATTGGGATAGGGTTAGGGTTGGGATCAGATTAGAGGGTTAGGGTTTCGAAAAGTCGTTCAGAACCAGCTAGAGTCAGAGAATGGGTTTAAAAAGTCACGTGACAGTCGAGTGTAAAGTGATTAATCATCATTCGAGTAATATTGCAAGTATATGATTTTGATACATTGCGCTGGCTAACGCTGGCCAGCGCTGGTTAGCGCGCGCGCTGGTTAGCGCTGGTTAGCGCTGGTTTGCGCTGGTTAGCGCTGGTTAGCGCTGGTTAGCGCTGGCCAGCGCTAGCTGACGAGTAATAGCGCAAAAATATTGCGCTGGATATCGATGGCCAGCGCTGGCCAGCGCTAGTTGTCGCTATCCAGCGCTAGTTATCGAACTGTTTTCTGCGATGGCCAGTTGCGCTGGCAGTGGCCATCGCAAACTATTGCGTGCGACAGTGTCGCATAGCCAGCGTCAAATAGCGCTGGATAGCGACAACTAGCGCTGGATGGCGACAACTAGCGCTGGATGGCGACAACTAGCGCTGGATAGCGCTAGTTGTCGCCATCCAGCGCTAGTTGTCGCGTTTTGACTATCGCAAAAGAACCGCTTTTCTTATTTATAGTATAAAAATGGATTTAAAAATCATTTGCTAAAGTTTTTTAAAAGTTTTAAAAAATGAAAAAAATTCGGATTTTTGATGGTTTTGAATGCCTTTTAGCGTTCATATTAATGTCCGTTCATAACTATGTCTGTTCATTTAATGTCCGTACAAATAAGGTCTGATAAGGTAGATAAAATTCAAGTGTATTTTAAAGCAATTTGTCCTAAAGAACGGTAATTATATTTATATCTAGTTTAATCTTGTTCAGCCTCCTCGAAAAGCAGCCGCCGTGTCAAGTCCCCATACATCGTGGTCCGGTAGTTTCATTGCGTCCTAATGTAATATGGTTACAGGGTTTTCGCTTCGATTTCATCACTAAAAATCGTACTATTTTCGATTCTCTGGGCCAGGTCTGCTACAACACAACTCAAGTTTACGTCTAAACTACTCCCCTAGCGTGTGTATGTGATCACACACAATATTTCCTGATTACTAGATTAGTTATACGATCATAACACATTGTATAATCAAATTATCCAAAAACCTGCCAATTTGACAAATCCAGTATGTAAATTATTTAACCTCCTAGAACTTAATTAGATCAGCATCTCACAATTCCTACAGAAACCTAATAGGATACAATTCCATATATCTTAAAATGCCCAGGTTTAACAATTTAGCAATCTTTCACTTATAAAGTTATAACACAACATGTCTTTAGTAATATGCGTCATGAGGCATCAAATCATTCAGTGAAATTAACGGAATTACAAGTTCATTACTTGTGGCAATGCAAACTCATTTTAAAGCTGCACAGGTAAATTTATTTGCTAAAACCTGCAACGTGGACAAATGACCTGATCAGGACCACCTTGTAATATACCCTCCATAAGAAAGGCTACGATTATCTAATCATGATACACGTGTACAAGATCTCCTAGATGTGAATTTATACCAAGTTATAATCAGTTATGGAGTGAGGTGTCCTAAAATTAGTATCGGTAAAAATCATCACCAAGACGGAAAATTGAGTGAACAAGGAGTCAACAGTAATAGTATGTTTCAATCTTAACTATTTGATTCTCCAGAGACTCATTCCTTCGTCTACAATTGCAGTGCCCAAATGAATTAATACGATTGTTTTAACAAGGTTAGTTTGTGGAAAATAAATTCGATCGTGAACGAATCTGGAACCTTGATCTACTGCAAGTGTGAGATGTTTCTATTTTCTAACACCTTTGTGTTTGGAATAAGTTGATCATTCAATCACTGTCCAAAACTAAAAGCCTGTTAAATAAATAAAAATTCACCATTTTATTGGAACATTAATCATTTCGTTTGATAATTGAATGAGGTGATAAGTTTTCCACCCCCCCCCCCCCCTATTGTATTACTTGCCGAAGAATTGTTTTAGAGTTGAAAAAGTCGCACCATAATATAATCAACACATATACTGTCACTGACTACGCCGCGCGATGAAAATATGTGAAGGACGCACGTTTGTTGGAATGATCTTATTCGGAGACCCTTTTATAATTCATTGTAATATTTTGTTCCACTTGATCCGGAAATGTTTTGTGTTGTAAGTTGTTCTCATCCTTATTCCTTTAGTTCTGTTATCCGTATCCGTGTCATGTAGACAGTGCCTCGTTAACACGCTCAAATTTCATTAACCTAGTAGACTGATAAACTTTGTCATTATAAGCTGAGGAATCTTAAATGTACGTCCTAGTTTCGCGTTGAAGCTTGAAAAGTAAACAGTTTAATTAGTATGCCACGTTCAGTAATTTAATGAGCGAGCCTTAAGTTTAAAACTTTGTGCCCTTGTGGCGTTTGTATTCTGTAAGTAGCTAGTAGGTTTTCTTTCTCTGATCTAACTTACTTCAAAAGTATACCGGCAGTGCACTGTCATCAGATATACAAATTACTAGTTTATGCCTTTCGAGTTTTTTCTTGCTTTGCAGCTTTAGTATCAGTGCATATCGTCCAAAACTAAGATCTCGTAATTATATCAGCCTTTCTCGTTCCAGTTTCAATAATAAGAGCTGATACGTACTATACGTGTGAATCTGTAGATGTCATGTTGTTTGTACTTTTGTAACTATGATCTTTCTGTCCTCACCCGCCTTCACTCTTCAGTCGTTCAAAAACTCAGTGAACCGCACACTTCTTTTTTAAACATCTTGTTAACAGATTATGTGCCCTTACTGAGTACCACTACCAGCTTCAATACCACTTGTTTTGGCGCTATACTGCTGTTATACTGTAGTTTTGGCGCTATAATGTTGCTATACAACTAAAATGTTGATCCTGATATAACGATATCTCGTACCCCGATAAGCTGGTAACCGAAATATCGTACAATATTTCATGCATTGATATTTTTATTGCTGACATCAAGACAGCAAATACAATCTGGAATCTGGATTTTCCATGGTCGAAAGTTTTTGATAAGGTTGCTGTATTTCTATGTTTAGACCTGTTAGTTAGAATTGTGCATCACGTACTTACATCTTTACATAATACGTGGGGGCTCCTTGCAGCCAGTACATTTGCACACTGCAGCCCTGCAGGATCAGGATTCTGAAGCTGGACTTATATTTATAGCTGGCTAGCCTATGCCATCTTGCAAAGTTGCAACACCTCTAATACCTCTAACATGTCAACAATCCTATCAAGTAGCCCACCATTCAAATTCGTTATTTTTACATTATTACCCAAATCTAGCAAATTTCCACCCTATATTTTAAGCAGATCAGTGCATGGTTGTGCTCCTTCTCTTCAGCCTGCTGCTGGCTGGGACCCTGTCCCAGGACGCAGTCAGTGCCCGCCCGACGATCAAAATCTCCCCAAGTGACATTACAGTGCACGTAGGAGCTCTGATACACTTACCTTGTGAAGCACAGGGCGATCCTAAACCTACTATCGAGTGGTTTATTGGTATGTTAACCGTTATACAACTTTATATTATTCAACACAGCTGTACTGTGTAATGTGTATCTACTATCTACCTCTATACGTTATACTTATATTACTTGTATTAGTTACTCGTTTTTTGTGGGCACATTTTATTTTTAAAGTCTTGATATTTGATATGATGGCATGAGGTGTAAGTGAACTCATACGATGTTGTTTGCAGAAATATAAACTTGGTGACCAAACAGTAAATTGCACTTACACCAGTTAAAATATTTGACGACTATCTCCAGGGAGAAGTCAGCTCAGGAATCCACCAGTGATTCCTGACGATTTAACCAAAGAGGAAATACGGAACTACGCCGGCGGCAACTTCCTGGTCACGAAGAAGGGCCATCTTTACGCCCGAGATGTGAGTATTTCCATTCCATACTAAAAACTCCCAGCTTAATGGTAGTTAAAAATTTATTTGATATTTTCTGAGAACTGGGAAAAGAATTTTAACATTTAATTCCCATCAGGTTACAGCTGGTTACAGTGCTCAGTACGTCTGCGTGGCTACAAATGATGGAGGACGTTCCTGGGCCGCCTCTAGAGTTCTCGTCCTAGGTTAGCCACAACTCAGAAGTTCTGCCAACTAAAACACATTCGCACTCCACTTTTTATTACCAGTTTACATAATACTGTACATTTTTTGCTTGGTTTCGATTTGGTATATTGAAAATTCTCTCTCAGATCCTCCCAAGATAACGACCAGACCCCAAGATACGAACTCCCTTGATGCTGATATTATCGGTATCGCGTGCAGGGCTAATGGCAACCCTCGCCCTAAAATCACATGGAGAGTCGAAACTTTCGAGGTGATTTATTGGCAGCCGAACTGCTTTTAGATAATATTGAAAATTTCTCAACCAATTTATGGGGCTACACCTTGTCCAATAGTTAATTAAACTCCTCATAAATATCCTTTATATCTACCAAGTTTACCCATGTACCAAGTTCCCCCATGATGTCTAACCGGCATGTTTACAACCGGCATGTTAATAACCGGCATGTTCGATCAGAATATAACGATCGTGGAGCCGGAGAACCATCCTAGTGGAAGGTACGAAACAGATGCGTACAAGACCCTGCGGATCAGGTTCCCGAATCCCAGTGACAGTGGAAAGTATATTTGTGTAGCTACCAACGCCGGGGGAGTCGCGGAGGCCAGCGCCATCTTACAAGTCCTTAGTGAGTGGACTATTAGATTTACTTGTGATCTTAATTCAGGTTTAATCGAGATGAAGTTTCCAGGCGTATAACGTACTTATTCGACTGAGGAAAAATATTTTTAGAAACGAGTAACAAAATATTTTCAGTTACCCCTCAGTTTAGGGAGCCACCCAAAGATGCGTGGGTACCGTTTGGAGGCAGTGCCGTATTCAGTTGTTCAGTGTTCGGTGGTCCCACTCCAGTTATCGAATGGTTCAAGGCAAGTTATTATTTAGCAATTTATCCACTGTCATGTCTAACTAACTATAGATGTTATTTTAGCACTTCTTCACTATGTTGGCATTCGATTGATTCTTCATTATTTGTGAAATTCTTGAAATGCAATTTGGTGAGAATTGCATTCCTTTAAGGCATTTTGCTGTTTTATTAATAGTGCCACACAAGTAGTCCCGATTAGTGATACTGGTGTTAATACCTGCATACCTTTAGTCATCCTTCACTGTTCTGCGTACGTGTAAAGAACCATTATTTGTATCCAGCCAGACGATGTAGAGTTTTTCAATATAATGCCATTATCAAACGCAGGAAGTCAAGTTTCTGGGACACATTATCGGCAAGGAGGGACAGAAGCAATAAAGCAGTTATAATTCACCTCCGAATTCTGTCAAAAGACTGCAAAAATTTCTTGGCGCCCTGAAATATAATCGTGGTTTGATTAAGGGGTTCAGTTTCATTGCAGCACCTTTGTACAAATTGTTACAAAAGGGGGTCACTTTCAAATGGGACTCTGACTGTTAATCTGCTGACAAAGGCTTAATCCAAGCCATGTGTAGTATCTGCCCTTCTCTTAGTCCCAAACTTACTCAAAACTAACCTTCCTCCCCCTCAGGACAACCAGTATCTGCCCTTCTTTTAGTCCCAAACTTACTAAAAACTAACCTTCCTCCCCCTCAGGACAACCAGTATCTGCCCTTCTCTTAGTCCCAAACTTAATAAAAACTAACCTTCCTCCCTCTCAGGACAACCAGTATCTGCCCTTCTCTTAGTCCCAAACTTACTAAAAACTAACCCTCCTCCCCCTCAGGACAACCAGTATCTGCCCTTCTCTTAGTCCAAAACTTACTAAAAACTAACCCTCCTCCCCCTCAGGACAACCAGTATCTGCCCTTCTCTTAGTCCCAAACTTACTAAAAACTAACCCTCCTCCACCTCAGGACAACCAGTATCTGCCCTTCTTTTAGTCCCAAACTTACTAAAAACTAACCTTTCTCCCCCTCAGGACAACCAGTATCTGCCCTTCTCTTAGTCCCAAACTTACTAAAAACTAACCTTTCTCCCCCTCAGGACAACCAGTATCTGCCCTTCTCTTAGTCCCAAACTTACTAAAAACTAACCCTCCTCCCCCTCAGGACAACCAGTATCTGCCCTTCTTTTATTCCCAAACTTACTAAAAACTAACCTTTCTCCCCCTCAGGACAACCAGTATCTGCCCTTCTCTTAGTCCCAAACTTACTAAAAACTAACCCTCCTCCCCCTCAGGACAACCAGTATCTGCCCTTCTCTTAGTCCCAAACTTACTAAAAACTAACGCTCCTCCCCCTCAGAACAACCAGTATCTGCCCTTCTTTTAGTCCCAAACTTACTAAAAACTAACCCTCCTCCCCCTCAGGACAACCAGTATCTGCCCTTCTTTTAGTCCCAAACTTACTAAAAACTAACCCTCCTCCCCCTCAGGACAACCAGTATCTGCCCTTCTCTTAGTCCCAAACTTACTAAAAACTAATCCTCCTCCCCCTCAGGACAACCAGTATCTGCCCTTCTCTTATTCCCAAACTTACTAAAAACTAACCTTCCTCCCCCTCAGGACAACCAGTTTCTGCCCTTCTCTTAGTCCCAAACTTACTAAAAACTAACCTTCCTCCCCCTCAGGACAACCAGTATCTGCCCTTCTCTCAAACCTATGAGATCCAGCATGTAACCCGGCCAGGAGAGGTACAAGAGAGACTGGTGTTCAGGTCCGTACAGTTCGAGGATACTGGTATCTACGAGTGTAGAGCCAGTAATCTGGCTGGAAGCAGTCGACATGAGTTCGCTTTAGCAGTAACTGGTGAGTTTTGTAAAGTTTAGAACACGGATAGTGGAATTATCAGAAGTTGTTAGCGTCTAGTGAGTTCATCGAAAATGACAACCTCTTTTTTGTATATTTTTCGTTCGTGGATACTGGAATGTGAATACATGTTCTTCGATGTACTTAGCACTATAAATTTGTATAAATTTGTATAACCCTCCTGTCCCCAGATGCCACACCATTCCCCGGAGACAGATTCGTATCGGATGCTCTAGATTACGCTCAGGAGTTCGTTCAGAGTGCTATTCAGGAGACTCAAATCATCCTCAAGTAAATTGGCACTTGTTTTAGATGCAGTCTGATCAATCTGTTGCAATCAACGTAACAATCAACGCCTATAGATTAAAATCTGCCACAATGATTTAAAACAATATAGATCACTAACTTTATTCTAGTAACATTGTTTACAATAACTCGTTATCTATCTTCCCCGTTTTACTTGATATTAAAACTGTTCCCCTCAGAGCCCGTTTTAACGCACCTAACTTCCACCCCACTCCTCAAGACTTGTTCCACATGGTCAGACAGCCTACTAGACAGGCACTTTACATGGCAATGGTCAGTAACCAGCTTTTTAAAACGTTATTACATTAGTTGCTGAGCTATTTGAATTTGAAATTTTAGTTTTTAATACCAAAAAAAAGATTATTTGTGTACGTTATTTCCCGAAATTTTGCAGTCAGCAGAGGTATTTGAACATGCAATGAACTACATACACGAGCAAATTGAAGCCCTGAACGTTACATCTATGGAGAGGAACAATAGACCTCTTGACTCCCTGCTCAGCCCTGAAGCTATTGACCATCTTGAAGATCTGTCTGGCTGTCACCGTAGGGTACGCTGAATTATCTTGATTCTTGATCTTGATACATTTTATTTTGTTCACTAATTAGTGTAAAAAATGTCATACCCCAGGCTATGTTGTTCTTCATTTAAAGGACTTATAATTTTCATGAGTTGACAATCTTGACTTTCAGAAACAAAAATTACTATGTGCATAATAATTTAATTTAAACAAATAAATAAATACCGCATATTACCTTGTATCACGTGGTGACCCCCACGGTCGTTTCACTGTAGCGTCTTCGACGCTACAGGGGGAGCCGCGCACTTCGTGCGCGGCGGGTCATACAACGTATGACAAATATTACCTCAGAAACGACAGCCCAAATGTCAGATGAGGTGTCAGGCTATGTCGTTCAGGTCCCACGACGGAACTTGTAACAACATCAAGCACCCTACCTGGGGTTCCAGCCTTAACAAGATCAACAGATTCCTTCCCGCTATCTACGAAAACAAGTTAGTGAACTCAACTCATCACCAGTTTACCCTCTATGCTAAAATCAATTAAATGTATTCCAAGAAATTTCAATAATCAAGCATTTACAGACAAATATAATTCATTTTCCCACTATTAAAACCAGAACACTACAATAATCCCGTGCCATTTCTCCATCCCACGAGTAGGTAACAGTCTCCTGCTCCCAGGTACAATACTCCCCGTGGTTGGGGTCGTACTCTTCCCTCTGCCAGGCTGATCTCCCAGCGTTTGATCCGGACTCACACCATCAAGGCTCACTCTCAGTTCAGTGTCCTTATGATGCATTTCGGTCAGTTCGTCGACCACGATCTTGCTCAGGTGAGCCACAGAATCTGTACAATTGACCCTTGAAGATTGATGTTCTAAAACCCCTTCCTTTTTTCAATACAATAACTTACATGCCATTTACATTTAAATCATTTCTTCTCCTTTTCTTTCCCGCTTCTCAACAAATCTAACAACTCTAGACAGTGGCAGGACCTAGTGAGACATCATTTGCTCCATTCCTTGGATTAATGTGTGAACAAACCTGTACCAACACCATGCCTTGCTTCCCAATAGAGGTCCACAGCAATGACTCCAGGATAGATGCGGCGTGTATGCCCTTCGTTAGATCTGCCTCAATATGTGGTAAGTCTTCCACTTCAGATTGTTAACCGAACATTCGAATCAAGAATAAACAAGAATTGTGATCGCAGTTTTCTCCCTAAAACTCTCGTTTAGCTGTAACAATAATCTACAAACAGGTACCGGTGACACGAGTGTTTTCGGTAAGGAAACGAGAGTAAGAGAGCAGTTGAATCAGGTGACGTCCTTCCTGGACGCTAGTACTGTGTACGGTAGTGCTGATCAGGAGATGGAGACTCTCCGGGACAGGTTAGTGATTTGACATTATAAGTAGTTTATATTTTATTGTGTTTGATACTACATTTTTCAAACAACTAACCGCAATAGTAGGTAAGGTAGAAGTTAGGGAAATCAGATGATTATTGACGAGACGTATTATCTACTGTTCCATCGGTCAAACATTTGACTCCAATGCATAAAATGACTTTACTGATATGTACATTTAATTGAAACGTAAATCACTTATTTATTTGTCGCCAACTATGTGAGTTACAAAGTCGACCTTATGATTTAAAAAAGTGATGATTCAAATCATAAGAACACTTTTAAATTTTGTGTAGACTAAGATACAAGCACCAACTATAATAGAATAATTACTAGAGTAGTAAAAATACAGATGCTGTAAATTTTCCAGGAAATTGCTTTAATTTAAATATGACAGGTTTAAGTCGCACTTTACTCGGTCTTTATTGGTTAAGCATCTGTATTTATTATATTCATAAAGAAACTTTGCCATGTCGGGCACGCATTAAATAATAAATACCTCCGGTTGTCGTGAAAAATTCGACTTCAAGCTACATTCGAATTTGAGAACCTTTATTTAATTGGGCAAAATCACTGTGGAATAATTATTCAAATTTCCTCAGATCTGCCAACAAAGGTCAGTTGAGAGTTGGAGAGGAGTCAATTCCCGGCAAACACTTCCTACCTATTGAAGACAACCTTATTCCTGAGGAAATGGAGAATGACAGGAGGTGTATTGGTAAAGCTGCCACTGTATTCCTGGATTGCTTCATTGCAGGTAACTTAACTTGATCTGATTTGTTTAAATAGAGGTCTTCACCTTCAGTATTTTTAAAATCTGATCCTATCTAAAAATAACTAAATATATAGGATTACCGGATTATAACTTTAACCACTTCACCAGTTGAGCGACATTAAAATCTCATTCCAAATCTCTGCAGGAGACTTCAGAGTAACAGAGCAGCCAGGCCTGACCACCCTTCACACCCTGTTCATGAGACAGCACAACGAGATAGCTTACAATCTAGCTGAAGTGAACCCCCAGTGGAACGATGATCGTATCTACGAAGAAACTAGGAAGATTATAGGAGGTGTCATGCAGCATATTACATACCAGGAGTACTTACCCAAGGTACGGTTCATTCTTCAGTTCCATTGTCTCTTGCTTTTGTTCTCACCTGGAATTTCATCCTACAATCTTATTTTCTCATCATTTTGTCTCGAAACTGGGAGAATGTTAGTCGTGATATCAACCACAGCTGTTTTGCAACTTGAATTCTGTTCTATTTATTTTTACTAAGTCTCCTTTTGCTCCAGGTGCTAGGAGTTGAAGGAATGGAGCAGATTGGTGACTACACTGGTTACGACTCCGATGTGGACGCCTCTCTTCTAAACGAGTTCTCTACCGCCGCTTTTAGATTCGGACACACCCTCATTCCACCTACTCTCTTTAGACGAGGTCAGCATTATATGTATCTTTAATTAACCTTGATTTATTATTGCAGTATAGTTGAGCAGTCCGCGCTGCCTAAACCACCGAATCAGCTTGTTGATGGACTGAAAGTTTCTCGGTCCTATTAGTAATTAGATCTGTCTCTGATACCTGTTAGAGTCTTTTAGCGCTGAGTGTATACGTCTTTTACTTTTAGTTATAGCGGGTAACTAAGAGAGTAATTTCTTTTCGTCAGTAGTAAAAATAAAACTTCTGTTCGATAGATGACTAAATTTAAAGTTATTTACCTACTATATTAGATACCAGTTAATTTTTAGAAATTTTGAGGAATGTTGAGCGGCTAGTTGTTGAGCCGTTATCTTGAGAATTTCCACAAAAACAACTGAATCTGCAACTTGTGATCGTAGTCTGAGTCGATATGCACCAGCTTGGAGTATGCAGCTATAATGTTGACTCTCCACAATAATATCATAGAGCATGTAGAGCTTGATATTTTAACCCACTGTTCCACGTGCATTTCATTGAGCAAACTTTAAATCGTGATCCTAGAACGATGACAGGTGGCATGTTATCAAATGAAGGACCCGCCTATATTTCAACAGAGAAAGTAGGAAATTTTAAATAGCTCAATACTTTACTCAACCGTGTTCAAAGTGCAAGATTCTTTAATCTCATGAATTTCTCGAGGGCTCATTTATATTAAAGTCATTATTGTAATAGTACCTATATTAGAACCAGACAGACACAAAGTGTGAAGGGCCTGAACGGAACCCCTCGGTTTCAGTTCCTTGTTTAACACTGCCGTACAGCAAGGACATCCACCGAGTTCGCAAGGCTGGGCACATAGCTCACTCCACAAGTTGCTCTGTCAAATGTTGCTTATATACCAAGAATCTACAGGAAATATTTCCTTGTAGGTTTTAGAGGGTGATCTGTGAACAGACAACTACCTCATTCCCAACTTACCTTACTCGGGATTATTACGACGGGTTTATTAACGACCGGTTAAAATATGGTTCGGGAAAAATATGGCGAAATTGCTCAAAACCCACCACATTTTCCCAGTCGCCATTTTACCGGTGTCCAACCTTTCAATTTTAGATTCAAAAATTTTGTCTCAGATGTAAATTTCCTTATTAGAGATAAGCAAGTTTAGAAATTTTCGCATTGCTAAAACTTGTGAAACAAGTCGAATTATCAATAATTGTTGAAAGTAGACAGAATTTCGTCGAGCTGGTATTTTAGAGGCAATTAATTACACGCAATTCCCTGAACAGGATCCTTTTAAGGACTTATAAACTTGTGGACTATTGATAGTGAGATTGTTGTTACTTATAGGAATTTTTGTGATCCCCTTTCTGCTGGTAGTAACGTGTTGGTAGTCTAGCACTCTAGCAAATTCGTTGTTTTGAATTAGCATTAAATTTTTACGTGTATCAAATAACCATTATGACTCAATTTGTAGAAAATCTTCGAAAGAATGCATCGTTCACATTGTTTAGAATTATGAATAAATGACTGATGAAACTGTTTCATGTTATTGACAGTTTTAATTAATTCAAGTTTTAATTTAACTGTTACTTTTACTTTGAGTCCTATTTCATTATGTAGAGATAGTCAATACCTAAGAAATTAAAAATTGGCCTATTTAAATCAACTTTGACAATAAGGATATATGACAAGAATTGGGCAAAAAGGTGAATTTTTTGCAATTTTAGCCAAATGAAGTCGCAAAACCTACAACAAGTGTCCCAATAGTCTTCTTTAGTGAATATAAGACAACGATTATAATATGAGAACCCATACCCCTTGGGAACCCTAAAAGCTGAGACGGCGGGTTTATTAACGACCGGTGAAAATGTGGTTCGGGAAAAATATGGCAAAATTACCCTAAACCCGCCACTTTATCCCGGTCATAATAATCCCGAGTAAGGTATAGGAATTAGAATTCCTATACTATCCCAACGAGTGCTACACCAAACATAGCTTATTTGCTACGAAATTGTGAGTACAGACCCCAGTACTTAAGGCCCAATTAAAAGGATACCAGGCCTTTACTTTCCACCAAGAGGTAATTCAAAATATCAAGTTTAACCTGACGTTCTTTCACAGGAGAGAATTACGACAAGTTTAAGTTGGGAGATATGCCCCTACACAACTCCTTCTTTACTCCCTACAGACTCTTAGACGAGGGTAAGTGGAACTCATCAGCATTGTAATCCCATCAGTTGATATCAGTGATCAATCAACTTTTGATCAAATGAGAAAATGCTCTGTATCGAATTTAGCAACACCCTCCCCACTCCTCTAATAGCTAATATAATGAGGGTTCTAGATACCAATATAATCCTCATATAATATCGTCCGTGCCAGGTGGTGTGGATCCAATAATCAGAGGAATGATCGTGCAGAATCTGAAGTTACCTGACGGTAAACTGTCTGACTCTCTTACTGAACGACTCTTCAATGTGGTGGCTCAGGTTCGTAAATATATAATATATGATAGCGTCTTCAGGTTGATGATAGTGTAAACTGTAACCACGGTTTTACTTCTCTACTGCAATCAAATGAGACAAAATTCGCCGCGTCAGAAGTTCGTTTCATAAAAACAGAACCTCGCAGTCACTGATATAGTAATTGTAGGTAGCCTTGGATCTGGCAGCAATCAACATACAGAGAGGACGTGACCACGCTATCCCAACTTACAATGACATGAGACAAGTTTGTGGAATGAGACGAGCTCTGGACTTCCACGATCTTCAGGTTAGGGTCTGATCCAAATGCTCCGTAAATTGTGTCTGTATTTGGGATTTCAACTCTTTACACATAATATTTATTATGTGAAGGTAATGTACATGCTGAAAAGTAAGTCTCAGAACTCGTGTTAATATATGTTCTCGATTAACCAGATTAACCATCAACACATTTCAGAGTGAGATTAGGAACGCCACAACCAGACAGCTCCTATCCGAGCTATACTCTTCAGTTGACGAGATTGATCTCTGGGTTGGTGGACTTGAGGAGGATATTGTGGAGGGTGGTCTAGTTGGTCCTACATTCAGGTAGTTAGCATTTGTTGTAGAAAAGTATCTGAACTGTTTTCTTCGATATTTTAGACTGTGATAGTCTGAGCAATAAAAGTTTGGTTCGTATTATGGTTAAGTTTGAAAATCTTAATTCGAGCATTCATATCCTGAATAAATTGGACATGTCTGTAGAATTAAGAATAGTTTATTCTGACGTTAACTAACAATATTCCTGGTTACAGATGCATCATAGCTGAACAGTTCAAGAGAGTGAGAGACGGAGACAGGTTCTGGTTTGAATCAGATAAGCAATTCACTCAGGAGCAGATCAGACAGATAAAGAAGATCACCATGGCCAAGGTCTTCTGTGATAGTGGAGACAAAATCGAGGTTTGTGGAGCTTGCTGAAAGATTCCGTCCTAAAATGTTCTAAATTGAACTATTGAACAAGCTAGATCATTACATCCTGTATCCGCAACTACGCACATGCTTTTACTAGTAAAATGAATACCTAATTATTACAACTTGGTATTTTACCCAGACTTTAATCCCCAGAAAGTCCCAGTGGATGTATTCATGTACAACTCAGATGCTCAAAAGTTCACCCAATGTAAAGAACTCCCCAAATTCGACTACTCCGCGTTCGTCGACTGTGGAGGTAAGAGTTATAAACGTTTGAGTGGCGGAGGCGTTTTCTAAAGCGTAAGAATAATATGGTGCCCTTGTCAGGGCCATAATCTCACTCACTGTTCACTCTCACCCCCAACTGTCGTGGTACCCAAGACAATAAATACCCAAACTGACATAATGACTGACCTGCAGCTTTTTGCTGTCTATTTCGGTCAACAAATAGATCTGAAACTAACGATATTTCTTTTTAGGGGCAGATTATCTTAGATACCAATCGTACCTGTACGATGGTACACCATGCTCCACTAATCTTACCGGCACGAGTGAGGCCATATCTAACGGTCCCAGGACCACAACAGGCACCTTCGGTAGCACTCATACCCCCAGCGGAACCACTGGGTCACCTCCAGATGGGGGCACTCATGGCACCACTGATAAAGTCACTGCTGCTACTGATGGAGGCACTGACACCACAGACGCCGCCACAGAAGGGGGCACTCTCACCGGAGGGAGAGGTGGTATGGAAAAAACTGCCACCACTGTGGTAGTCTACCCGACCCCAGCCACTTCATACGCTCGTGAGGATCTACAGGATGTGGTCACTAAAGATCCTGTTGAAACTCCTGGTAAGTCACTTACTAAGTGAACACTAAACATATCATTTAAGATATTATCGGTAAACGTACTCAATGTTTGGATTGAATATTCTCGATGAATAGTAATAGTAAGATTTGTATAATTGAAATCCCAGCGAACCCCATCGAGGGAAGAGCTGACTCTGAGTTTGATGAAGCAGTTGTCGCGTGATTGACTGTGAGAGATGACTGGAAGCTTTGATGAAGGGTCTTGATGAAATGAACCGGCAGTTGGACATGCTAAACAATTAAGTTGCTCTCGTCGAGACTAAGGTACCTTTATAGTTCGTAGTTTACCACTGATTGATAGTGATTCAATTTTCGTCCATATTCATGACTGGCGAGTTCTGCTGCAATTTAAAACTCCAATAAGATAGTGACAGTAAACAAAATAAAAAATAAAATTGAATGTAAAATTGTATAAAAAATGGAACTGAGTAATATTGAGATATTGAAAGTGAAACTGAAAATTTTTGAGCAGATTAGTTATCCATTTGTGTTGAAAGTAATGAAAAATATTAGTTCGAGAACAGAGAAACACCATAAAAAAGCAAAATAATATATATGGCCTAAATCCCGATGTCTTACTCTTACAGTTACATGATATTAGAACCTGTAAAACTTGCCTCCAGCTCCTCACTTTTGAGATTCAAGCAATAGGGGTCGTTCAAAGAGTGCAAGATGTTCAGTTCGACAAAATACCGTTTAGGTTAAGATCCAATAAACCTAAACTTTGACATATTATAATAAGTAGCTCTGATTAATTGTTATGCATATTTAAATAATCTTATCGGAAGGCGCCAGCCTCTCCAATTTGTTTGCCATGCATTTTATTATCGGTAAAATCTGAGTAAAGTAATGTTAGTTAAAAGTTATAAACCTAAAAAATTAACGTTTCCCATCTAATTGGGGTTTTTGGAGGCTAAGTTACTGTAAATGTATCTTGCAGCTTTTATGCGGGTTCATGACACGGCTATAACTATTGTGACAAATTCTTATATCTCCATATACATTGTACATCCTTAGATTCTTTTTTAGATCTGCAAGCAAACCTTTCATTGTTGGGCCCAATTAACTTCAAGATATTAGTCTCATTCGGAGTTCGGAAGCTGTGCAGCAATTGCTGCTTAACTTTATAACCTGGCCTGACCACCGCCCAAAATCAGATAACAGATCGTGAGCTTTTGTTATCCTGATTCTTCAAGTTCAACCGTTTCGCACCTACTCGGGATTTGTACTTGACACTGACAGTTGCTTACCTTATCGGACCTTATTTGGACGGACATTACTTGAGCGCTGGAGGCCCTAGCGTTCATCTTAATGTCCGTTCAAATAAAGTCCGTTCAATTAATGTCCGTCCAAGTTAAAGTCCGTTGAATTTTTTTCAAAAATTTTTTCAATTCGAACTTTTTGTCCAGAATATGACAACTTTTTAATTTCAGTAAATTTCAATAGCTATCATTAAACTAAACTATATCGTTAAATTAATAAAAACAAGGTATTACAAAATTTTAACAGTCAGAATTGTAAATATCACATTATTGCATGATCACTATACTATCTTGAAGTTGATCTTCGGCTTTTTCTACCTCCACATTTTCTCTTACAACTGGTTGTCTGTCCAACTCGTAGTCGTACCGAGCAATGAACGATCCCAACTGCTCTACTAGAGAGATACTTGAATGCCTAAAGTACAGCTTAAGCTTTATCTCTCGCCCCCCACTTGGTATAGGCGACCTTCGGTGGCTTATGTCAGCTACGATACCTTCTACCATACCACCCATCTCGATAAAGTAGAAGACAAACTGGGATATCTCCCTAAGTATGTGACCGCCGGCATCTAATCTAGTCCTGTAGGTACCTTCGTACCTTATCTGCACAGCGCAGATAAGCTTACTGTATGAAAAATGGATTTAAAAATCGTTTGCTAAAATTAACAAAACGTCAAAAAAAGATGAAAAAAAATTAGGATTTTGATGGTTTTGATTGCCTTCTAGCGTTCATATTAATGTCCGTTCATAATTATGTCCGTTCAAGTAATGTCCGTCCAAATAAGGTCCGATAAGGTATATATATATATAATATAATATGTGTCCTGCGAAAGGTATGTACACAGTTCTGCCCAATGATTATGAAGTACGTACAATTATATACTTTCTGTTTTCACGTTCATTTCATCGTTCTGGTTTCATTGCGTGTTCCACTTTTTTATAACACTTTTGATGTTGGGACTTGAAGTTGAAGCTGATGCCTTCATATCCTGCAAAAACTGCGTCAGGCTTCAAACAAACAAACACGCTCTGACTTTAACGTTTTTTAACGCGTGCTTCCCGGCGTTACCGGACATGGCGATTGTTCAGTCAGTGTGATTTCCTACTTCAGTAGGGTGTAATGACACATACAGTTAAATATGGGTACATATCATATCATGTTGACACAGTAACCGCTATAGAGCTTCCTTAGGGAGAGAGGTGTCGGGCAGTAAATATGACGTAATGTTAGGTGGAACATCAGGGTATCATCAGGTTATCAGATTATCATGTAATCAATCACTCAATGGGAACACTGGGCTCCTACAAACGGGTATGATCGCACAGACCACTCGTAAGAACTCTGGACGTGTGTCTGCATGACGTCACCATCATCCGACAGATCACGTGATGTGACTCCAACCACGTGACCCTTGCTTTGCAATGATCTTCAGTAGCACGTGCGCGCGGCGCGTGAATCACGTGATAGATGCACGTGACTCGGACGTGGTGGGGTGGATGGGGATATTTTGATACTCCTCTGTTACACCCGGGTTTTTGCTGTATTCGCCGGTCCATTAGTGTCTGCCCAATTATTGTTTCAGTCAGAGCACGTGGTCTTAATTAGCGGATGTGCATTTTTTGTACTTCACACTTACTTTATTTTCTGCGTGTTTTTATAATTAGTTCTCAGTTCAGACTTCAGTACATGCCCGAGAATTTCCAATATTTATGTACACACTGCCATATTATGGGATCGGACCCTACACACACCATTCAACTTGAAAATTGGACACGGGTCTTGTTTCTTCTTCCGCAGTCTGTCGTGAAGCGATATCGTTATCTAATTCTAAATGCATTTTTCTATCAGTATTCAGTATCCTCTTGATTTTTCTACTTTTCACCCTTATTTTGTGTTTACAGAACGTCTTGTCAGTTTTTGCCAGTATCCAAGAAGACCGACCACTGTGTTTTTTATGTCAATTGCTTATTGCAGGCTACATACTATGTATTTGAATATTTGTTTTACTGCCATTTGACGCAACATAATTGCATTACACAGTGCACCCACCAAGTCTAATTTGCGATTCAAAATAGCCATTTGCTTAAAACTGTAATACTTCTTAGTTTTGGTCATTTCAGTCACAGTTAATCATTTTCACTCGGGCATATTCCGATCCAGTAAGTTGGTATAAGGCATAAGCTTCAACAAATGCATTTTTTTCTTGTATCGTACCAAAAGAGCAAAAGCAGGCGTGACCTGGTAGATCATTAATCAAGCTAGATTTTGATATTTCAATCGTGCAAATTTGTTTGTCTGTCACGGCTTGTTAATTTGCTCCTCAGATAAGCTGCTGAAGTTTCTTAGTGCGTTTTGATTACAATTTACAAACCTGCAGTTGACTTTCAAATTTATGTTAAACTTTGCTATAACATTCAACTTCATCACGAGAAGCCTTGTGCAAATCGAGACTTTTCAATGCAAATCTTGATCGAACCTTCGCCAGTTACGACTTACGTACAACATGTGCATATAAATCTAAGAATGTAACATTTTTTAGCAGTTTCTTATAACCGCTTATGATGCAGCAGGGGGAGAAAGAAGCCTGTCTATTTTCAAATAACGTAATCACTGCAGTAATGTCTTTGGTCTTATACATTTTTACGATAAAAAGTCTGGATTTCTTCTTCTTTAGACCAGCCGAACCATTGTGATTGATAACTTGATACTGTCATGACTCATGTTGACTCCCAACCCAAATACTATAACGATTTTAAGCCCTTTATTAGTAGATCTTATGAATTACTAAAATTACTAGAGTGGTTTTCCTCCGCAGTCAGTAATTTCTAAACTTAGCAGAATTAATGCTCAGTTTTGTGATGACCACGTATTTATAATAGAGATGCTTGTCTGTCGTACAATGTATCAGAATTTGAAAAATTATTGCTTTCTTGTATTCTCACGCGTGGTTTTAAATTTGAGTTGTAACAAGAAAGGAATACAATCACTCTGCTCTGTTCCTGAATTCTGAATCCTTTGTTTTGGAGCAGGTCTCTAAATTGACTCTGTGTTGTTAACAAACGGTCCCACGCGTTGAATTCTATATCGCATTCATGATTTCTGCTGTCGTATTGATACTAAGTTGATATCTTTAACTGTGATGGAGATATTTGATCAGGCATCAGAGTCCCTATGTAGATTATTTAACCTCCTAGAACTTAATTAGATCAGCATCTCACAGTTCATACAGACACCTAATAGGATACAATTCCATATATCTTAATACCCAGGTTTAACAATTTAGCAATCTTTCACTTATACACAACATGTCTTGAGTATGCGTCATGAAGGCATCAAATCATTCAGTGAAATTAACGGAATTACAAGTTCATTACTTGTGGCAATGCAAACTCATTTTAAAGCTGCACAGGTAAATTTATTTGCTAAAACCTGCAACGTGGACAAATGACCTGATCAGGACCCCCTTGTTAGGTGTAATATACCCTCCATGAGAAAGGCTACGATTATCTAATCATGATACACGTGTACAACTACAAGATCTCCTCGATGTGAATTTATACCAAGTTACAATCAGTTATGGAGTGAGGTGTCCCAAACGTAGTATTGGAAATAATCATCACCAAGACGGAAAATTAGGTGAACAAGGAGTCAACAGTATGTTTCAATCTTAATTATTTGATTCTCCAGAGACTCATTCCTTCGTCTACAATTGCAGTGCCCAAATGAATTATTAATACGATTGTCTTAACAAGGATAGTTTGTGGAAACTAAATTCGATCGTGAACGAATCTCGGAACCTTGATCTACTGGAAGTGTGAGATGTTTCTATTTTCCAACGCCTTTGTGTTTGGAATAAGCTGGTCGTTCAATCTCTGTCTAAAAGCCTGTTAAATAAATAGAAAGTCACCATTGTATTGGAACATTTATCATTTCATTTCATTTCATAATTGAATGTGGTGTTAATTTTTCCACCCCCCATTTTATTCCTTCCCGAACAATTGTTTTAGAGTTGAAAAAGTCGCACCATAATATAATCAACACATACTGACTCTTAAGTCGATTGTTGGAATGATCTTATTTGGAGACCCTTCTAATCCGGTGTAATATTTTGTTCCACAGAATATCCATTTGTAACCCTTGATCCAGAAATGTTCTGTGTTGTTCTCATCCTGTAGTTCTGTTATCCGTTTCTATGTGTAGACAGTGCCTCGTTAACACGCTCAAATTTCATTTACAGACTGATAAACGTTGTCATTCTAAGCTGAGGAATCTTAAATGTACGTCCTAGTTGTGCGTTGAAGCTTGAAAAGTAAGCAGTTTAATTAGTCTGACACGTTCAGCGATTTAATGAGCGAGCCTTAAGTTTAAAACGTTGTGCCCTTGTGGCGTCTGTATTCTGTAAGTAGCTAGTAGGTTTTCTTTCTCTGATCTAACTTACTTCAAAAGTATACCTGCAGTGCTGTCATCAGATATATAAATTACTAGTTTATGCCTTTCGAGTTTTTTCTTGCTTTGCAGCTTTAGTATCAGTGCATATCCTTCAAAACTAAGATCCCGTAATTATATCAGCCTTTCTCGTTCCAGTTTCAATAATAAGAGCTGATACGTACTACTACTATAATACGTGTGAATGTGTAGATGTCATGTTGTTTGTCACTGTGATCTTCCTGTCCTCACCCGTCTTCACTCTTCAGTCGTTCAAAAACTCAGTGAACCGCACACTTCTTTTTTAAACATCTTGTTAACAGATTATGTGCCCTTACTGAGTACCAGCTTCAGTACAACTTTTGGCGCTATATTGTTGCTATATTGCGGTTTTGGCGCTATACTGTTGCTATACTTCTTTTTTGGCGCTATAATGTTGCTATACAACTAAAATGTTGATCCTGATAACGATATCTCGTACCCCGATAAGCTGGTAACCGAAATATCGTACAATATTTCATGCATTGATATTGTTATTGCTGACATCAAGACAGCAAATACAATCTGGAATCTGGATTTGCCATGGTCGAAAGTTTTTGATAAGGTTGCTGAGTTTCTATGTTTAGACCTGTTAGTTAGAATTATGTATCACGTACTTACATCTTTACATAATACGTGGGAGCTCCTTGCAGCCAGTACATTTGCACACTGCAGGATTCTGAAGCTGGACTTATATTTATAGCTGGCTATGCCATCTTGCAAAGTTGCAACACCTCTAATACCTCTAACATGTTTACAATCCTAGCAAGTAGCCCACCATTCAAATTCATTATTTTATATTATTATTTATTACCCAAATCTAGCAAATTTTCACCCTATATTTTAAGCAGATCAGTGCATGGTCGTGCTCCTTCTCTTCAGCCTGCTGCTGGCTGGGGCCCTTTCCCAAGACGCAGAGCCGATAAGAGAGACCGAGATTGGTAGACAAGGGGGTTTTGTGGCTTTGAGATGTGGTTTTTCTGATGTCACGTGGTCTAAAAATGTCAACGGGGAACAAACAGACGTTAAGACATTGGGGTGAGTTTTAGTTCATTTTAAAATAGTTTGCGAAGTTTCTTTTATTTTGTTGGTTTTCGAAATTTTGTATTTCAAGATTGATAAGAATCACCGCAAATCTAACCTGTGATTCACGAAGAAGCTTTGACTAATTTACCTCGGCTTTCCGTTAAATCTACATTCCTGTATTTGAGTATTTTATACGTGGCGACTCTATGTGGTTTGACGTGTATAATATAAGCCTCCTCTCCCGGGATATCTTTATATAAGAAGCCTGCCAATTTAAAAATGCGGCTATTTTCTGGCTTCCTCGATCGACTGACTCCCACGATCATATGACAAGTTTGATTAATGTGTATAAAATATTACAAATATCCGCTCGGTGGTATGATAACATATCGTGGGGTTTGTAACAGTTGTGTGCCACCTAAATCTGGTGACCGTGACCTGAGTTTTATACACTCTCCAAAGTTTAATTAATCTAGCAACTCCGTGTTATTATTATTAAATATGTACTCAATAATATGTTAATATTATAAACATTACAGGGATAGAAGGTACATTGTGACTGCTGACGGTACAATGTACATCAGCAGACTAAAAGAGATCGATGCTGCAGTTTACACGTGCACCAAGTTCGACACTCCTATCAAGGAGGTCACTGTTGCTATGGCAGGTTAGTCCTGAAGACATGGCCTACGTCAATACGTTAAAGGGATCTGTTATGTGGTAATGAATAGATAAGACATTTGTTTATGTGGTTATATTACATAGTCAGCCGAAACGGGTGTCCAGGTACGCCTTTACTAATATAGAATTTCAAGTTAATATATAATATAAATTCAACGTAAACTTCCACAAGTTTCTTGTGAAATCAATCTTACTACATTATGTATAAAACGAGACGATATATATTTATATACTATATTATATCTGTTGACATGTTACGAGAATAAGAACTTAAAATCTCCAAATTTGGACCCCGAAGTGATTTCATAATCGCAAAATAAATGAATATTGTTGTCTCTTTACACAACTTTAGTAATTCATTCACACAGGTTCCCGTTAGTTATATCAATAATAAATATAATTATAGATATAATTATAATAACCTTAAAGTTAAACAGTGTACATTTTTTAGCCCGCCCGACGATTGCAATCTCCCCAAGTGACGTTACAGTGCACGTAGGAGCTCTGATACACTTACCTTGTGAAGCACAGGGCGATCCTAAACCTACTATCGAGTGGAGAGTTGGTATGTTAACTGTTAGTTAGTTAGTTTATATTTAAATAACAGTGTTCAACACAGCTATACTGTACCTTTTATAAGTTATATTAGTTACTTGTTTTTTGTGGGCACATTTTATTTTTAAAGTCTTGATATTTGATATGATGGCATGAGGTGTAAGTGAACTCATACGATGTTGTTTGCAGAAATATAAACTTGGTGACCAAACAGTAAATTCCACTTGCAATAGTTAAAATATTTTGACGACTATCTCCAGGGAGAAGTCAGCTTAGGAATGTACCAGTGATTTCTGACGATTTAACCGAAGAGGAAATACGGAACTACGCCGGCGGCAACTTCCTGGTCACGGAGAAGGGCCATCTTTACATCCGAGATGTAAGTATTTCCACTTCATACTAAAAACTCCCAGTTAACAATTTATTTGATATTTTCTGAGAACCGGGAAAGAATTTTAACATTAACACATAATTTCATCAGGTTACACCTGGTTACAGTGCTCAGTACATCTGCATGGCTACAAATGATGGAGGAAGTTCCTGGGCCACCTCTAGAGTTCTCGTCCTAGGTTAGCCACAACTCAGAAGTTCTGCTAACTAAAACACATTCTCACTCCAATTTTGATTACCAGTTTACATAATACTGTACATTTTTGCTTGGTTTCGATTTGGTATATTGAAAATTCTCTCTCAGATCCTCCCAAGATAACGACCAGACCCCAAGATACGAACTCCCTTGATGCTGATATTATCGGTATCGCGTGCAGGGCTAATGGCAACCCTAACCCTAAAATCACATGGAGAGTCGAAACTTTCGAGGTGATTTATTGGCAGCCGAACTGCTTTTAGATAATATTGAAAACTAGTTTATTTTGGCAACTGACATTAATTGACTTGATTACCAATTAAATTCTATTATAATTTTATATCACCAAATTTCTCAACCAATTTGTAGGGCTACAGTGGTACACCTTCAAACACCTTGCCCAATATTTAATTAAACTCCTCATGATTATCCTACTAAGTTTACCCATGATGTCTAACTGGCATGTTTGATCAGAACATAACGATTGTGGAGCCGGAGAACCACCCTAGTGGAAGGTACGAAACAGATGCGTACAAGACCCTGCGGATCAGGTTCCCTCTTCCCAGTGACAGTGGAAAGTATATTTGTGTAGCTACCAACGCCGGGGGAGTCACAGAGGCCAGCGCCATCTTACAAGTCCTTAGTGAGTGGACTATTAGATTTACTTGTGATTTTAATTCAGATTTAATCGAGATTTACAAATTAATCGCGAGATGAAATTTCCAGGCGTAGCCGTATAACGTACTTATTCGACTGAGGAACAATATTTTTAGAGACGAGTAACAAAATATTTTCAGTTACCCCTCAGTTTAGGGAGCCACCCAAAGATGCGTGGGTACCGTTTGGAGGCAGTGCCGTATTCAGTTGTTCAGTGTTCGGTAGTCCCACTCCAGTTATCGAATGGTTCAAGGCAAGTTATTATTAAGCAATTTATCCACTGTCTAACTAAATATAAATATTAATTAGGCACGTCTTCACTATGTTGGCATTCGATTGATTCTTCATTATTTGTAAATTCTTGAAATGCAATTTGGTGAGAATTGCATTCCTTTAAGGCATTTTGCTGTTTTATTAATAGCGCCGCACAAGTAGTCCCGATTAGTACAAGTAGTCCCGATTAGTGATACTGGTGTTAATACCTGCATACCTTTAGTCATGTCATTCACTGTTCTGCGTACGTGTAAAGAACCATTATTTGTATCCAGCCAGACGAAATGGAGAGTTGTTCAATATAATGCCATTATCAAACGCCCCAAGTAATGATCACGTGGTGTTTTGGCAGTTTTGTTAGAAATGAAATTTCAGCCTTGAAGAGGGTGTCGGCATAAAATAATTCCAGTTAGCAACAATACTGAAGATAAAGTATTCTGATTATACGCGCCGCCTTTTAGTTTAAAACTCACCGTGATGGCCAGTGAATGAGTTATTCAGGTATTGCTGTATTGGAACTCAATGTATTCAGAGTTTTGAAGTAAAGGAAAGAAGCCACGTAATGAGGTTAACATGTCGAAGAGTAATGTAGCTCCTGCGGGTGTGTCACCACTTTCCCGTAACCCGTGTCAGTTCATGCTATCTGGACATCAGCTGTAACTCAAATGAATTACTGATAATAGGGATCAGCAGCTTCAAGGCATGAAAGTGGTGTTAATCTATGAAAATATTTGTCGTTATTTATCGACTGATGTTACCGTATCATCTCGGTCAATCCTGTTAAAATGAGCTTATTAAAATAGCTGATCACTGTCTTATCATGATTCGACATCTAGGTTTACAGTACCACTCTTTTACAGAACCAATACACACCCACTTTCTAACAGAGATTTAGATAAGCCTTGGAAAATGCTCAGTCTCGGACTAACTGAAAACTAACCCTCCTCCCCCTCAGGACAACCAGTATCTGCCCTTCTCTTAGTCCCAAACTTACTAAAAACTAACCTTCCTCCCCCTCAGGAGTCAGGACAACCAGTATCTGCCCTTCTCTTAGTCCCAAACTTACTAAAAACTAACGGCCTTCCTCCCCCTCAGGACAACCAGTATCTGCCTTTCTCTTAGTCCCAAACTTACTAAAAACTAACCCTCCTCCCCCTCAGGACAACCAGTATCTGCCTTTCTCTTAGTCCCAAACTTACTAAAAACTAACCTTCCTCCCCCTCAGGAGTCAGGACAACCAGTATCTGCCCTTCTCTTAGTCCCAAACTTACTAAAAACTAACCTTCCTCCCCCTCAGGACAACCACTAACCAGTATCTGCCCTTCTCTTAGTCCCAAACTTACTAAAAACTAACCTTCCTCCCCCTCAGGACAACCAGTTTCTGCCCTTCTCTTATTCCCAAACTTACTAAAAACTAACCTTCCTCCCCCTCAGGACAACCAGTATCTGCCCTTCTCCCAAACCTATGAGATCCAACATGTAACCCGGCCAGGAGAGGTACAGGAGAGACTGGTGTTCAGGTCCATACAGTTCGAAGATACTGGTTTCTACGAGTGTAGAGCCAGCAATCTGGCTGGTACCAGTCGACATGAGTTCTCTTTAGCAGTCACTGGTGAGTTTTGTAAAGTTTAGAACACGGATAGTGGAATTATCAGAAGTTGGCGTCTGAGTTCATCGAAAATGACAACCTCTTTTTTGTACATTTTTTTGTCGTGGATATTTGAACTTTATGCACAGTGCAAACAATACCCAATAACCAAGAACTGTGACGAGCAATATTAGTTGTATAACCCTCCTGTCCCCAGATGCCACACCATTCCCCGGAGACAGATTCGTATCGGATGCTCTAGATTACGCTCAGGAGTTCGTTCAGAGTGCTATTCAGGAGACTCAAATCATCCTCAAGTAAATTGGCACTTGTTTTAGATGCAGTCTGATCAATCTGTTGCAATCAACGTAACCTATTGGCTTATAGATTCAACTCTGTCACAGTGATTTAAAATAACATGGATCACTAACTTTCTAGTAACATTGTTTACAATAACTCTATCTCTCCGTTTTACTTGATACTAAAACTGTTCCCCTCAGAGCCCGTTTTAACGCACCTAACTTCAACCCCACCCCTCAAGACTTGTTCCACATGGTCAGACAGCCTACTAGACAGGCACTATACATGGCAATGGTCAGTAACCAGCTTTTTAAACCGTTATTACATTGCTGCTGAACAATTTGCATTTGAAATTTTGGTCTTTAATACAAAAAAAGAGATGATTTTGTGTACGTTATTTCCCGACATTTTGCAGTCAGCAGAGGTATTCGAACACGCGATGGACTACATACACGAGCAAATTGAAGCCCTGAACGTAACCTCTATGGAGAGGAACAACGTACCTCTTGGCTCTCTGCTCAGTCCGGAAGCTATTGACCATCTTGAAGATCTGTCTGGCTGTCACCGTAGGGTACGCTGAATTATCTTGATTCTTGATACATTTAATATTTTGTTACACACTAATTTGTGTAAAAATTGTCATACTCCAGGCTCCGTTGTTCTTCATTTAGAGGCATTATGATTTTCATGGGTTAACTTTCTTGACTTGCAGAAACGGAAATTACAATGTGTATTACTATAACCTAAACATTATAGTCACTTGTTTACTATTAAATAAGGCTTCTGCCGGCTTCAGTGCTAACAGTTTAGTTTAAATCACTTAGTACAGAGAACATAAAACCGGGTTCTGGCAATGAAATTAAATCGTTCTGACCCGTGTCAAATGTATAATTTACTGATAATATCATATCATCAGCGCCAAAAGTCTAGACACAGATAAATATTAAATAAGATATGTAACGAGCATTACCAAATACCGATTCTCTTCGCAATTTAACAGCTGGGGAAAATGTATCTTACCCTTTTCTGTAATTTATGCATATATTTCCTTATTTTCCAGTTTTAAACAGATAAATAAATACCGCGTACTACCTCAGAAACGACAGCCCAAGTGTCAGATGAGGTGTCAGGGTATGTCGTTCAGGTCCCACGACGGAACTTGTAACAACATCAAGCACCCTACCTGGGGTTCCAGCCTTAACAAGATCAACAGATTCCTTCCCGCTCTCTACGAAAACAAGTTAGTGAACTCAACTCATTCATACTCATTGCCAGTTAACCCTCTGTGCTAAGATCAATTAAATTCATTCCAAGAAATTTCCATAATTAAGCATTTAGTATTTACAGACAGATATAATTGATTTTCCTGAGGTAATACAGTCCCACGAGTAGTAGGTAGGTAACCTGAGGTAACAGTCTCCTGCTCCCAGGTACAATACTCCCCGTGGTTGGGGTCGTACTCTTCCCTCTGCCAGAATGATCTCCCAGCGTCTGATCCGGACCTACACTACCAAGGCTCACTCTCAGTTTAGTGTCCTTATGATGCATTTCGGTCAGTTCGTCGACCACGATCTTGCTCAGGTGAGCCACAGAATCTGTACAATTGACCCTTGGATATTTTAAAATCAACCTTTTACTTTTTTGCAATACAATAACGTACATGCCATTTACATTTGTATTCTTTCTTCTCCTTTTTTCCTCTTCTCAACAAGTCGAACAACTCTAGACAGTGGCAGGACCTAGTGAAACATCATTTGCTCCATTCCTACGAGTACGGTGTGAACAAACCTGTACAAACACCATGCCTTGCTTCCCAATAGAGGTCCACAGCAATGACTCCAGGATAGATGCAGCGTGTATGCCCTTCGTTAGATCTGCCTCAATATGTGGTAAGTCTTCCACTTCAGATTGTTGACCGAACATTCCAATCAAGAATAAACAAGAATTGTGATCGCAGTTTCTCCCTAAAACTCTCGTTTAGCTGTAACAATAATCTACAAACAGGTACCGGTGACACGAGTGTGTTCGGTAAGGAAACGAGAGTAAGAGAGCAGTTGAATCAGGTGACGTCCTTCCTGGACGCTAGTACTGTGTACGGTAGTGCTGATCAGGAGATGGAGACTCTCCGGGACAGGTTAGTGATTTGACATTATAAGTAGTTTCAAACGCAAGGAAATATCTTGTAGTTTTTTTTTATGACTTCTGAGAAGTTCGGTTAGCTTCATGTGTTTCTTCTTCCTGTGTTTGATTACGTTTTTCAAACAACTAACCGCAATAATAGGTAGAAGTTAGAGAAATCAGGTGATTATTGAGGAGATGTATTATCGACTGTTCCATCGGTCAAGCATTTGACTCCAATGCATAGAATGACTTTACTGATATGTACATTTAATAGAAACGTAAATCACCTATTTATTTGTTGCAAACTATGTGAGTTACAGAGTTGACCTTCTGATTTTAAAAAGTGATGATTCAAATCATAAGATCACTTTTATCATTTTATGTAGACTAAGATACAAGCACCAACTATAATAGTATCATTACTAAAGTAATAAAAATACAGATGCTGTAAATTTTCTATATGTCCAGAAAATTGCTTTAATTTAAATTTGACAGGTTTCAGTCGCACTTTACTCGCTCTTTATTGGTATAGCATCTGTATTTATTATATCATAAAGAAACTTTGTCATGTCGGGTACAGATTAAATAATAAATACCTTCGGTCGTCGTGAAAAATTCGGCTTTAAGCTACATTCGAATTTGAGAACCTTTATTAAATTGGGCAAAATCATTGTGGAATATTTATTCAAATTTCCTCAGATCTGCCAACAAAGGTCAGTTGAGAGTTGGAGAGGAGTCAATTCCCGGGAAACACTTCCTACCTATCGAAGACAACCTTATTCCTGAAGAAATGGAGAGTGACAGGAGGTGTATTGGTCGAGCTGCCACTGTATTCCTGGATTGCTTCATTGCAGGTAACCTAACTTGATGTGATCTGTTAAATAGAGGTCTTCGCATACAGTATTTTAAAAATCTGATAATATCTAAAAATAACCAAATATATAGGATAACCGGATTATAATTCTAACCACTTCACCAGTTGAGAGACAGTATAATCTCAATCCAAATCTCTGCAGGAGACTTCAGAGTAACAGAGCAGCCAGGCCTGACCACCCTTCACACCCTGTTCATGAGACAGCACAACGAGATAGCTTACAATCTAGCTGAAGTGAACCCCCAGTGGAACGATGATCGTATCTACGAAGAAGCCAGGAAGATTATAGGAGGTGTCATGCAGCATATCACATACCAGGAGTACTTACCCAAGGTACGGTTCATGCTTCAGTTCCATTGTCTCTTGCTTTTGTTCTCACCTGGAATTTCATCCTACAATCTTATTTTCTCATCATTTTGTCTCGAAACTGGGAGAATGTTAGTCGTGATAACAACCACAGCTGTTTTGCAACTTGCATTTTGTTCTATTTATTTTTACTAAGTTACCTTTTGATCCAGGTGCTAGGAGTTGAAGGAATGGAGCAGATTGGTGACTACACTGGTTACGACTCCGATGTGGACGCCTCTCTTCTAAACGAGTTCTCTACCGCCGCTTTCAGATTCGGACACACCCTCATTCCACCTACTCTCTTTAGACGAGGTCAGCATTATATGTATCTTTAATTAACCTTGATATAACATTGCAGTATAATAGTTGAGCAGTCTGCGCTGCCTAAACCGCCGAATCAGCTTGTTGATGGAATGAAAGTTTCTCGGTCCTATTAGTAATTAGATCTGTCTCTGATACCTGTTAGAGTCTTTTAGCGCTGAGTGTATACGTCTTTTAGTTATAGCGGGTAACTAAGAGAGTAATTTCTTTTCGTTAGTGGTAAAAATAAAACTTCTATTTGATAGATGACTAAATTTAAAGTTATTTACCTACTATTAGATACCAGTTAATTTTTAGAAATTTTAGGAATGTTGAGCGGCAAGTTGTTGAGCCGTTATCTTGAGAATTTCCACAAAACAACTGAATCTGCAACTTGTGATCGTAGTCTGAGTCAATATGCACCAGCTTGGAGTATGCAGCTATAATGTTGACTCTCCACAATAATATCATATAGAGCATGTAGAGCTTGATATTTTAACCCACTGTTCCACGTGCATTTCATTGAGCAAACTTTAAATCGTGATCCTAGAACGATGACAGGTGGCATGTTATCAAATGAAGGACCCGCCTATATTTCAACAGAGAAAGTAGGAAATTTTAAATAGCTCAATACTTTACCCAATCGTGTTCAAAGTGCAAGATTCTTTAATCTCATGAATATCTCGAGGGCTCATTTATATTTGCTATGAAATTGTGAGTATAGAACCCAGTAATGAAGGCCCAATTAAAGGAATACCAGGCCTTTACTTTCCACCAAGAAGTAATTCAAAATGTCAAGTTTAACGTGAAGTTCTTTTACAGGAAAGAATTACGACAAGTTTGAGTTGGGAGATATGCCCCTACACAACTCCTTCTTTACTCCCTACAGACTCTTAGACGAGGGTAAGTGGAACTCGTCAGCATTGTTATCCCATAAGTTGATATCAGTGATCAATCAACTTTTGATCAAATGAGAAAATGCTCTGTATCGAATTTAGCAACACCCTCCCCACTCCTCTAATAGCTAATATAATGAGGGTTCTAGATTCCAATATAATTCTCATCTAATATCGTCCGTGCCAGGTGGTGTGGATCCAATAATCAGAGGAATGATCATGCAGAATCTGAAGTTACCTGACGGTAAACTGTCTGACTCTCTTACTGAACGACTCTTCCATGTGGTGGCTCAGGTTCGTAAATAATATATGATAACGTCTTCAGGTTGATGATAGTGTAAACTGTAACCACGGTTTTACTTCTCTACTGCAATCAAATGAGACCAAATTCGCCGCGTCAGAAGTTCGTTTCATAAAAACAGAACCTCGCAGTCACTGATATAATAATTGTAGGTAGCCTTGGATCTGGCAGCAATCAACATACAGAGAGGACGTGACCACGCTATCCCAACTTACAATGACATGAGACAAGTTTGTGGAATGAGACGAGCTCTGGACTTCCACGATCTTCAGGTTAGGGTCTGATCCAATTGCTCCGTGAGTTGTGTTTGTATTTGTGATTTCAACTCTTTACACATAATCTCTATAATGTGAATACTGAAAATTAAGTCTCAGCACTCGTGTTAATACATGTTTCCGTTTAACCAGATTTTCTGCAAATTATACCATCACAACAATTCAGGGTGAGATTAGGAACGCCACAACCAGACAGCTCCTATCCGAGCTATACTCTTCAGTTGACGAGATTGATCTCTGGGTTGGTGGACTTGAGGAGGATATTGTGGAGGGTGGTCTAGTTGGTCCTACATTCAGGTAGTTAGCATTTGTTGTAGAAAAGTATCTGAACTGTTTTCTTCGATATTTTAGACTGTGATAGTCTGAGCAATAAAAGTTTGGTTCGTATTATGGTTAAGTTTGAAAATCTTGATTCGATCATTCATATCCTGAATAAATTGGACATGTCTGTAGAATTAAGAATAGTTAATTCTAACGTTAACTAAAAATATTCCTGTTTACAGATGCATCATAGCTGAACAGTTCAAGAGAGTGAGAGACGGAGACAGGTTCTGGTTTGAATCAGATAAGCACTTCACTCAGGAGCAGATCAGACAGATAAAGAAGATCACCATGGCCAAGGTCTTCTGTGATAGTGGAGACAAAATCGAGGTTTGTGGAGCTTGCTGGAAGATTCCGTCCTAAAACGTTCTAAGTTGAAATGTTGAACATGCTAGATCATTACATCCTGTATCTACGCACAAGTTTTTACTAGTAAATCAATACCTATAAATTATTACAACTTGGTATTTTACCCAGACTTTAAACCCCAGAAAGTCCCAGTGGATGTATTCATGTACAACTCAGATGCTCACAAGTTCACCCAATGTAAAGATCTCCCTAAATTTGATTACTCTGCGTTTGTCGACTGTGGAGGTAAGAGTTATAAACGTTTGAGTGGCGTTTTTAATTAGCGTATGAATAACATGGTGCCCTTGTCAGACAGAGTCATAATATCACTCCAGTGAAAGCAGGATTAATGAACGAATAGTGTGACATTGGGTTCTCAACCATGGAAATTTAAAAGTCTCTACATGCTGTTCTTTCTGGCTCCATGTGCTAGTTAGGGATCTGAGGTATCCGAAAAATCATGTTTTGAGTACCCAAAGTGTTCTGGGTGCCAAGAATGAGGTTATTAAAGCGGCGAAAATGACCGGTTTTGGACTATTTATGAGCTTTTTTGCCCATTTTCATAAGATAAAGAATCAGGAAAGCTGCTCTAGATGATTGAAATGGTTGATACCAATGAGGATACACCCAACACACATAAATATTCGTGATATATGTGATTTTAATGAGAAAAATATGATCTCAGGGCCCATTTTATACCAAAATTTGCCAAAACCACTCGCACTTGTCAAAGCTTCCTCATTTTAGACACATTTAATGATTATTATGGTATCTAACTTATGGTGGATCTGATAGGAGTATGTCTTAGCTTCATTTTAAGCCATCAATGAGCATGCTGGTGTGTATGAAAGTACTTTAATCCTCCCGTCCATTGAACTTATAGTTTGGGCCATGCGCGCGCGCGCGCGCGCTTGTTACAAGCATGAATTTTCTCCCTCAGTATCTATCTAAAGCTTTTAAAGACATGATTAGAATGCTATCCTACTCAGCACATGAGTGCTACAGGATAGTGAAAGAATTTCCATAAAAAATCATTAAATGTGGAAGATATGAGGTCATATGTGTGTGTGCGCGCGCGCGCGCGCGCGCTTGTTACAAACTTGATATCCTCAGAACCTTCACATTTACTGAGATTTTGTTTCAAACTTAATTGACTCTGAACCGAAATTGCCAAAGGAAACAGATAGTGTAACTCAGAAAGACCACAAATGGATAGTTTGTGAGATATTGAGGTTATACTTCAAAAAATTTACAATGATGTCACACCAGAAAACCCCTATTTTTGGTATATTTAACCTCATATCTCGAACGCGCAGTACTGGATTGAGCTAAACTTGGTCAGGTTTTGTAGCCCTGACTATCCTCGATCATTTGGAACAGGAATAAAACTGTTTAGATGTTATATCTTAATTATATTAGGCACTTAGTTCTGAAAAGTGAGAATGTCATTAATACTGCTTTCACTGACTCACTGTTCGCTCTCACTCACAAGACAATAAATACCCAAACTGACATACTGACTGACCTGCAGCGTTTTGCTGACTATTTCGGTCAACAAATAGCTGGACACCACGATCTGAAACTAACGATATTTCTTTTTAGGGGCAGATTATCTTAGATACCAATCGTACCTGTACGATGGTACACCAGGCTCCACTGATCTTACCGGTACGAGTGATGCCATATCTAACGGTCCAAGAACCACAACAGGCACCTTCGGAAGCACTCTTACCCCCGGTGGAACCACTGGGTCACCTCCAGATGAGGGCACTGGCACCACTGATAGTGGCACTGCTACTACTGATGGAGGCACTGACACCACTGATAGAGTCACTGCTGCTACTGATGGAGGCACTGACACCACTGATAGAGTCACTGCTGCTACTGATGGAGGTACTTCCGCCACAGACGCCGCCACAGAAGGGGGCACTCTCACCGGGGGGAGAGGTGGTATGGAAAAAACTGCCACCACTGTGGTAGTCTACCCGACCCCAGCCACTTCATACGCTCGTGAGGATCTACAGGATGTGGTCACTAAAGATCCTGTTGAAACTCCTGGTAAGTGAACACTGAACATATCATTTGAGATTTTATCGGTAAACGTACACAATATTTGGATTGAAGATTCTCGATGAATAGTAATAGTAAGATCTGTATAATTCAAATAACTTAACGCTTGAAACCCCAGCGAACCCCATCGAGGGAAGAGCTGACTCTGAGTTTGATGAAGCAGTTGTCGCGCGATTGACTGTGAGAGATGATCTGGAAGCTTTGATGAAGAGTCTTGATGAAATGAACCGGCAGTTGGATATGCTAAACTATAAAGTTGCTCTCGTCGAGACTAAGGTACCTTTACAGTTCGTAGTTTATCACTGATTGATAGTGATTCAATTTTCGTCCATATTCATGACTGGCGAGTTTTGCTGCAATTTAAATTTAAAACCTCCAACAAGATAGTGACAGTAAATAAAATGAAAAATAAGATTTAATGTAAAACTGTATAAAAAATGGAACTGAGTAATATTGAAAGTTAAACTGAATAATAATGAAAATGAAAATGAATAATGCTGAAAACGAAAACAGGCAGAAAAGCTGGAGGAGAGGATGTTGGTAGAAGGAGGATGTCTAGTAGCTGGAAAAGTTTACGAACAGAGTGAAAGGTGGAACGGAGATGAGTGTACGGTCTGTACCTGCCAGGTAAAATTTTATAATTATGTTATTAAAGCAGTTTAAGTTGAATTTTTTACGGGCCAGAAAGAAACCATGAAGGTAGTTATTTAAACGTTGCCGAGCAAACATAACTTTGAAAATTTTGTGTTTGCCGGGGATTACCGGTTTATAAGCTGTCTCAATTGTAGATTTTGACGTTTAATTAAGCTTATATTTGAGGGAGATATGGGCCATTCTTTGCAATTCCTAATAATCTGTAACACCTTTTTCAGGGAGGAGCCGTTACTTGTGAACCCAACCCAGCCTGCGCTAAACTCACCTTATAGTAAACAACATAGCATTCAATCAAAATGCTCTGAAAATTAATCTGTCTCATCACAAAGTTCGCCTAGGGAAACTTTACTCTATTTCCTGCTTCAGCTTCTCTCCCTTAAAACTGACCAACAGGAGTACGACCACAGTCATGACCTTTTCCGATGCCACATTTAATCACACTTCTCTCTTGAGAAGTCACGATATACGTTCAAAATCTGCCCTGTCATGTATTAATGCTTTTCATACAAAGTTACAACAAAGTCTTCATGTTATGTATCCTGGGTTTGGACAGGATATTACCCGTTTAAAATATTTCCATCACGTTACATAATTTTCAATAAATGTAATATAGATTTGTAGTGTTGTACTTGTAATTAGTTCAAATATGTCATAATAGCCTAGAATTGCAATCTTTAGCGGTGGTTTTTTCTCTGGATATTCTATGATTGTTCTTGAGTTATCTGTTATAATGTTATGATCGATGAATAGATACATGCATAAAAATGGAGTCCGGGGATGCTGAAATAAAACTATAAATCTTATTTGTTCATTTGGTTGTGAATTTTATTAAGTGTCTGAGATGAATGATCGTAATGTCATTCGCTGATAATTCCAAACCCGAAAAATATTCAACAGATTCGACGATGTACCAAACTGAAAGACGTGAAATGTAATATTTTTACGAGAATTAATTTGATTTTGATAATTTATTTGATTTTAGTCACTAATGATAACAATTTTTGAGAAATAGAGAAGGTCAATTTCATAACCGGTGAATCTTTAAAAAAGGGATAAATACTTAATATTCATACTGTCTTGAGTTTAAATTTGATTAAAATTAAATTGTGATGTCGCCATAGAATTTAAAATATAGATGGCGATGTTATTATATTGAGTAATGATCATTACATAGTGTCACTCCTATTGTGGTATCTCGTCATTATAAGCTTCACTTAAATCTGTGGCGATTAATTATATTTATTGTAACTTTATAATGGCGTAGGGTTGTAGAGATTAAGTATAAAATTTTATATCAACCAAAGCCTTTGTAATGGGCCTAATGGCTTAAATGATGAAACTGGTCACCTAATAAATATGAAGTTTAATCGAAAGCAGTATTGTGGCACACCCTTTACTAAACAATTAATTAAAAATCCACGGTTATTGGAGCAGCAGCTGGTGTGTTCAATGTTGATATTTCTAACGCGAATGTCACTGTTAGTTTACACATTATAAGAACGTTCAATCAAAATTTGTTCATTCTACTCAAATCTAAACGAAAACTTTAACATCAAAGAGCTGATAAGAACCAACTATACACATTACATTTTGTGTCTGGGGAATATTTGGCAGTATTTGTAAGCATGAATTGTTAGGCTCTTTTACTCTATATATGAATTCATAACTCAATGCCATAGTTGATGGATATTAATTGATTGATTCATTATGTAGTCACCTGAGAGTGAAGATATTATATTTATGATGGTCCGTTCTTCGTCAGATACTATCTGGTAATTATGATCTAGTTATAATAAGCGACTAAAATTATTTAGATGAGGACGAGGGTAGAGGTTCAACTTCATGATACCTATTTATAAATGTGATGAGGTGATTTCAGCCATTAAAAGTTTTGTTTAGACTTTATAGCATCACAACTTTTTGACTAATCTTTATAATCATATAAATATTCGTGTAACAAACTTGGTAAATTATGTATTTTAATTTGAATTGTAAACTATTATTTGTTGATAATGTTGAACTTGTTTTAAAAACGTCTTATCCTGTGTCGGTGACAGATCTCTCTAAATCAGTATCAGTATCACTTTCAAAATTCGAATTCCATGCTTTCAGCCTTTAAGGGTCCGGCATACACCGAAACAGGGGTTTTTGTCGGCCAACCCAAATGACCTCATAGGAAGTTAATTCAGTGACCATTTAGCGCACCGTTTCCTCACCAAACATTTTTTTTTTGAGAATTCCCATTTCCTGGTCAAAGTGCATTTTTCGGAAAAGCTCAATTTGTTTTATTGAGAGGCCCCCCCCCCCCCCCCGCCTTTTTTGTTCGTCTTACCAATCGCGCGCCTGGACTTTCTGTCAAGGTCAATTTAACAAAGTTTACTTTGATCTTATAAAATAAGTGTGTCTGTTCGCGCCGTCCGTTTGCTGAACTTTGTGACATGACGTCATCAAGGGGCTCAATGCTCCAAAATAATTAATATCGTCAGACGTCAGACAGACAACTTCCCGCTTTAGATTGGATAAGCCTTTTTCTGGTTTAATACTATCAAAGACTACCAATTAATAGAAACGTATCAGTAGAGGGTACCAGGAGGCAGGCAATAATCACTTCTCCCAGTTAAGCAGTTAGATGACTCCAAGAAATTATTTTTTAAGAGCTCCTTTTGACTTGGTTAGAACTTTACATGGGAGGCCCGGTTATATGTTTGTTTGGGCCCGGACGGTGCCGGTGGTTCTAATGACCATTTACTAAAATACATAAATACAAAATACAATATAGTATAAATATTATAATCAGAAGTTTTATAAATCATATCCGTCCAAGTTAAACTTGAAGGGCGCTACACGCACGACGAAAACTCCCTTTAATATGAGCTGAAGTAGACTACTACAGTAGTCGTAGAGCTAGTAGCGCTTGAAATTGACAGAACTGAAAACGAAATCTGACAATTGTCGCGAAAACTGACAGTTTTGTGTGCTCAAAGTGTCGAGAAATACTGACAGTGCAAGACTGGGCACACAAGAGTGAGTTAAAACATCCTCCACACAACAAAAACTTGAATACACTAATAATAATCAATTATTAAAAACACACAAGCTCATTCTGCAGTCTTATTAGTCTTATCAGTACTCTTTATAGCACCGTTTCTGATAAAGTGTAGCTTATCAGGCTGCTCAGTTACCAGTCTTTTCATGTCCCTGACGAGTTCTCTTTGCTTGGCTCTCTGTTCTGGAGATCGATCTGGGCTGATAAAAACAGTTTTAAACTTTTCCGTTGCTCGCAGGTTTCTCGATTTAGCGAGAATCTGATTAACAATTGTTGCACTTGCCGCAGTCACTTTAACTGGTCTCACAGCCTTGCCAGGTTTGAGTTTTCCGACTCTACTAGCTTCAATTCTGGGTTTCTCTCCGATTGCTGAGAACACTTCACTGACCACGGTGCTGAGCTCCTCATTGTCCTGCTCCGATAAAGACTTTCGGTCTTCCTCCTGTACCACAGTTTTCACAGCTTTCTTGATCATTTCAGAACTGACAGGCTTCTGAGATTCTGGAAAATTCGCCTGTAATACCGAGCTGAATGGATTGGAATTCAGCCTTGACAGACTCTCCGACTGACGATTTAACTGACGTTTGTAACGATTCTAACTGTTCATTTTTGCAGGCTAGTAGTTCTGACTGCAGCTTAATGATGGTCTCCTGTGTCTCGAACATAAGATGTTTAACTGAGTTTGAGGCCATCTTGTAGTCCGTGGATACGACACCAGTGAACTCCTCCAAATATCTTAATGCATCGTGCAACAAGTCACACGCAGTGTCCTTGTTCATCTTCTATTCCTCACGCGCGAAGGGGATAGTTGCCCCATTGCTGTGATCTCCATCTCGTTCATAGCCTTGCTGAGAAGTTCAACTGAGTCACCCCTTAACATGTTGATCTCCTTTTCACCATACTCGCTGGGCGGGATGGTCATGGTCGTGTAACACGGTGATACACAAACCACTGTAGCTGCACGTTACAATCAACAGAGATAAGCACTAAGATAAGAGAGTAAGAAAAGAGCAACGTATGCAATTAGTGTAATACTGAACTGAGGAGAGTCCGTCTCGGAAGGTTCTGAGCCCACTATTGAAGTATTGAGCGTCTGAAAACTTTGAGTTTTATGGAATTAATGATTTTCTTGATTAATATTTCAGTCGTGATTGTATTGCGAATTTAGCTAAGAGTCAAGACTTTCAATTTTGGTGAGTTGACATAAATGAATACAACTATATAGAACAAAAATGTAGAACGAGAAATATAAACAATGAACAAAAACCTTTTCTAAAACGTGATCAGAAAACAATGGAATGAAGCATTTTACACTACACTGATTATTTAACACGTGGGAGAATCTTTTAGTAAAAAAATTAATTTTAAATGACTTAGTTCTAAAGTCCATTATTGATGGTGCGATAAGCTTTCAACGTCTTTATCCAAGCTAGATTTTTCATACAAAATGAATTAATTCGTATATTTTTTAGAGAATAAATGATGATATTGCAATCTCACACAAAACGATCAAGTTCTTTTTCTATAGCACAAAGCAATATATGATGAATCTTTCAAATCTGCATTTTGTCAGTGAAATATCATTAACTTAAAAGCATAAAATGTCTCTAAAATCCACAAAATATTATCTTACTCGTATGATTTTCTTGAAACGGAAAATATTGACAATATGTTTATCAATCCTGGACATAATTATCAAAGTTATCTCAAAAATAAGATGTAAAATCATTTCTTACCAGCAGAAAATCTTAGATTAATCGCAAAATAGTTTTCAAACGCACAGCCTCATAAAAGCCGCAGCCAAAACCACAGCTAACGAATAAACAACACCCCTATCTCCACACTCCATATCAGTTTCATCAGCTCCCCCCACACAGTCATCGTAACCATTGCACACGTGAGCTCGTCTGATGCACCACTCATTGGGACACTGGTAGTCTGTTGGGTAGCAACCCACTGCCTTCTCAGACATTTCTCCATCTGGTGGGTCAGGGTAGATACAGCCTATCTCGTCAGATAAGTCCAAGCAGTCGTGCACTTCATTACATTGGGATGAGGGGACTGAGGATACACTGAATCACATAATGATAAATCAATTTAAATCAAATCTTTTAGCTTGTAGGTAAGCGGTCTCAACTTGGATGAAAGAAGAATACAATTTGATACGTCTTGATTATCAATATAATATATTTCGGAGAATCATATAGAATCTATTTATAGAATCTACCTAACTGACAAACATTCTAATGCACTAAGATATACAGGCACATTTTTCAAACCTCGACATGAAGAATCATCCAGAACTTGATAGGTGAATGTTAAATCAATAACCATATCTTCCTGACCGAGTAGAATGACGAGCATTGCTTGATCTGAATCTGAAGCAAAACCTGATTCTGCCTCTGAAACGGGTATCAAATTATATGACAGCATATTATTATGATATAGAACCTGCTATCAAAATTCCATCGTAAATGTACAAATAACAAGCATCAGGGTTAACTTACGGACAGAAGAGTAAGTCTCAGGCGTAAGTTCTACGATTGGTTCTTTCGTCATGTCGTAATCATGGAACATCTTTATCCTGCTGTACTTACTGCTGCCTAAATTTACTGACAAAGACTTTACCTGAGGTCATTTTAACGATTTTATAATCCCCTCGCATGATTTGTGTACATTTGTTGAAAATTGAAAAAAAATTACAAAAATATAAAAGATAAATAAATACTTATGGTTGGTGGGCTAGACAGTGAAACACGCAAATGTAGTGTATACTTCGTTAAATTACATCATTAGCTACAAAGGAATTAAGTTGGTTAGTTTTATTAGTACTATATATACGAAGATCTAAAATGCCTCAAACAATCGAGAATCAAATAACCTAAATAAAATACACAAGGTAAATGGAGATGAACTACACAAAAATATAGCTTCAAAAATGAAGCTTCAAAAAAGAAGAACTAAAAACTAAGAACCTTATCTTTCAACTTTGCATCTATTTAAACCCAAGCAATTAGTTCTATACTTCTCAATATACCTAAATTCCTCCCTATTTAATCCCCTGGGGTTACATTCTTTCAAAATGGCAAATTTATAGTTGTCAATAGTAAAAATGTCACTGTGATGTTCATAGGCATGAATCGAAAGGGCTGATTTATTACGATCCTCTACTTTAAAACAGGCTCTGTGTCCATTGACACGTTTATGAAAGTTTTGCATTGTTTGCCCGAAATAAGTGTCTTCTACAACTATCTCATAACCTTCTTCCTTTATAAGATTACAAAGCTTACATTGGGCCACATAAATAACATTTTTAGATTTACAATTATATCTGATAGGAACTACTAGCTTCTGTCCATTAACTACAAATTCTTCCCCTGCCCTACACATATGCCTGCATGTTCGGCATCTTGGTGCATTGCATTTCTGAGTCCACTCTGAATTATTTTCTGCCGGTGTTCTGCAGATAGCACTGTTTCTCAGTACTCGGTTACCAATCGAGCAGCCTTTCTTCGATGCCACCGTGATTTGTGTTGGGCCTAATAGTGCTTCAATGTCCGGTTCCAACTCCTTTAAGACTGATTTAAGCTGGGGCATCTCCGATAGGTGTTGGACTGAAAACACCATGGAAGTTTTTTGGGGAACATGAACACTTCCTTCTGAGTTGGGTGGAGGATTGAACAGCTTCTCCAACACTTTTGGCTCTAAGGCGTTCAGTTTCGCTGAGTCGTGTCCACTACGACGCAAATCCGATTTCAATTGCTGTAGGTCCGCCTGCCGTGTATCCTCTCTTGAGTTCCTGTTAGCAATCCGAAGCATTTGGGAGAAGGCTACGGAGTTAAACACGTGTTTTGGGTGGAAACTGTCAGTACGGAGAAAATTCCTGGCATCTGTCGGTTTGGTGTAGAGCTTATATTGGATCTTGTTGGTTGTGTCCAAATACAAGGTTATGTCCAGGAAATTCACCTCCTTCCCCAATTCCCAGCTGCCAAACCTTATCCCGTATTCCGCTGCCAGTTGGTTCAATTTCTGTACAAAAGAATCAAACTGCCTTGCCGTACCCTTCCAGATTATGAAGCAGTCATCGATGTAGCGTAAAAACAGTTCAATGAGACTATCCCAAGGGAGATCATTCCTAAGTTTTTTATGCATAAGCCAGTGCAGAAATAGATCAGCGATCTGCCTTGAATCGCATCCCCCTGTTGGGATCCCTTTCTCCGACTTATAACAATTGTCTCGGAACGTAACACAAGAGTGGTTAAAGGAGAGTTTGGTGAAATTCAGCAAAGCGTCCTTAGTCCTTTCAGATGTGGTTCGATCCGATTCAAAAGCGTCCGCCATGGCCTCTAGTGCTAAACGTGGGTTAATGGAGGGGTACAGGGCTTCCACGTCCAGGGTGGCTAGTAGGGTGTTTCCTCTTGGTGGGGATGAGTTGTGTTGCTCGATTTTCCTCATAAGATGGGGAGTGTCAAGCAGGAATTCATCTCCACAGTAGTCCTGGCTGATTTTTGTTAGGTGTGGGCTTGACCATTGCCCTAGTCTATAGAGGGGACCATGCTTTGCTGCATTGATGAATCTTTGTGGTGGTACAACCTTGTTCCTGATTTGTTCTTCTGATAGCTTGTGTACTTTGAACAAGGGCCAGATTTTTGGTGGTACTGGTCTGTAATCCGGGCTGTGTTTCATGTTATTATCCGTGTTGAGACCTGTTATTATAGTCTTGTCCTTAGATGTTATGTGTCCAATGTGTTCTAATAGATAAATAAATAAGAAAAGTGACCTGAACCCGACAATATTTGCCAGTGTTGCACTGCATCTTTATAAACTCGGTCTGATAGTTGAGGCCATTGTTCGACCAGGAGTACACTTGTGGTTCCGTTGTAGCTATCAGCTTCACCCAGGTTCTATTCTGAATGGTCAATCGTCAGATGGCTCTAAAACTGTAAAGATTGGACAGAAAATTACATACACTTCCGTGTTCATGATTTTAAACGTTGCGCTTCTAGTTGATCTGCAGTCTCAGCTAGAGTAAAATTGCATCTTTGAAATAAAATTGAACAACTTAGGTAAGAATACAAATAAACAGCCAACCATGATTTTATTGGCCCAGGATTTCATTTTAACCGCATCAGAGTTTATGTCATAGGACGGTTTTTTGTCATAACCGGTTATAGAATAGCTCACCATACCGACCTGCGAGTTAAAAATATAATAATTTTAAGTTTAGTTATATTTCTCGACAAATGCACTGTAAGACGTCTCAAATTCTGTTAATCAAAGGGGCGAGAATAGTTAGTAAGCACTCAAAAATACCATGTGATTAAGAAAGCTCTTACTAGTTCGGTAACATTGTCCTTCATCAGAACTAAAGGTCCCCCGGAGTCACCCTGAGCAGCTCGGTGCTTCATGTTCTCATCCCCACTACACCACATACTATCGTCCAGCAACCTGTTATTTAGCAAGGTTTTACAGGTTATTTAGCAAGGTTTTACAGGTTTTTAAACAAGGTTTTACAGTTTATTACACAAGGTTTTACAGGTTATTACACAAGGTTTTACAGGTTATTACACAAGGTTTTACAGGTTATTATTAAACAAGGTTTTACAGGTTATTATTAAACAAGGTTTTACAGGTTATTATTAAACAAGGTTTTACAGGTTATTATTAAACAAGGTTTTACAATTTAGTATTTACAGGTTATTACACAAGGTTTTACAGGTTATTATACAAGGTTTTACAGGTTATTATTAAACAAGGTTTTACAGGTTATTATTAAACAAGGTTTTACAGGTTATTACACAAGGTTTTACCAAATTTTACTACTCGACGTTTAAATGTTTATCAATTATGGCTATGCAATGCAATGCTCCAAAGTTAAATTTACTAAAACCCAGTTAAAGATCATTCTTAACATTTAAAAAGGGAATCATCATGCGGAAGTTTCTTGAACAATGAATAAAGCAATAAAGTATGATTTAATTTTCATAATTGCTGATTACTAATAATAACAACTACGAGTATGATAAAATTCAACTTAGAATGCAGAGTATAAAAATAGACAAACGCGTAATTACGATCCATAGATATTCAAGCAGTCTGTTCGCTGTGGCACATCTTGATCAATATACTGAAGCCGAACGGCTACTTCACCAGTTTCAGTTAATCCATACCCTGCAAAAAATTCTGACTGTATTGGCAATTTTCTCAAGTTTACGTAGATTATAAAAGGCCATTTGCTGCAGTATGATCAATATCAAATCTCGGGTAATCTAGAATTGGCAGTGGTAGTTCAATTAGTTCCGCATTTTCGGAATGTTGTACGATAGTGATATCTTTATTAGATCTTTTTACCTTGTGAGATACAAAGTGAAACAGTATTACAATTAGTCAATTCTCACCAGAAACACGGACTGTGTCACCAGGTTCGGCCCCCTTATCTGCAATAGCGACGACTGAAACGTTCTCGTTAAGAATAAGTGGATCCTTCAAATGGAGCAATGCTATGTCGTGCTGCGAGTGAAGGTGGGTTTGAATGGTGGCATGATCATGATTGAGGGTGATATGAAGTGATTGAAGATGTGATAGCGTAAAGCATTAAACATCTGCATTCCTTATCCTAAATTCAACAATCCTACAATAACATAACTAATAACTGGTATTGCTGTATCTCTAATATAGAGATTCCTAGGTGGCATAGGTATTCATATTATCTAATATTTAAACTATCATAATTACTGTGTTTAAACTCGAATCTCTTAAAATGAATGTCTTCGAATAACTTAAGAGAACAGAAATGGTAAACAGTATAAAAAATAGCCAAATTACGTGCAAAATTAAAGCTAACAGAAAGTGAAGCATCGTTGTAGTTCTCGTGGGGGAACATCATGTCAACATAACGGTGCTGTTCACTGTCTGATTCTTCCAGCACATGCAGGGTACCTGCCCAAACCTGACAACAGTATATAAATATTAACCTCCCAAATTAATGTTCGAGACATCTCCCATCGGTATTGCAAGAACGTACGAAGAACGATCAACAATTATCAAGGAGACAATGGAAGGCGGCTGGGTCTTATTGCTATGAATCATATAATTTATTTGTTTTATCTGTGAAAAATAATAATATAATGGAATCTACGAGAAAAATAGCCGATTATAGATTATAGTCAGATTTATTCCTGGTTCAACTTCAGAGCATATATGTTTTTTGCACATCTGGTAAATAAAACCCTAACCAGCCCCACACCATCTCCCCCTGCCTTCTAAATAATTAAGAACTTGCCGTAAACATTGCTATATTGACTATCTTATTTTTCAAGACAGTGCAATGGGCAGCAGTTATCAGCCACCATTGGTCAATAATGGCTCCACCACAGAGGCCCGAATCGTCATATGACAACAAAATCTGAAAAGCTGTAATATTATCATGATGACGCCCGGAAAGAAGGTACCCTAACGCTTGGAAAATAAAACAAATGACCAAAAATGCTAAATTTCAGACATGCAGTAACCTGTAACATTGGTCGTCAAAGTTACAAAATTCGAATATTATAAGATATTTGGGTGCAGATGTTTAACGACGGTTAACTTTGCGAAATAGCTAAAACTATCGAACACTTATCATCATAATATCATAATTTATAAACTTATCCAACCTGATATGGAGCGATACTTGCATCAGCATCCTTTCCCCAATATATTTTTTCTTCTTTTTCTAACTGTGGCATGTTATCATTAGCTGTCTTTGTTGGCAAGTTCCATAGTTTAATCATCCGTGGGAGGATCTCTTTATCCGCACATAACAATGTAGCCAGTAGATGTGGCAAGAGAAGAAATAACTTCATTCAAAATCTCACCATTTGACCTAGCAAAGACAAGTTCTTATTCGACAAAGTAGATAACTGTAAGCTAGGCAATATAAAATTCGAAAATAGTTGATTAAGAAAATACGTCCGTATGAAATCAGAAAATAAAATTATGTAAGTCGTACAACTATAATGTATCGTGAAATGAGGAATGAAATAATACGACAATTAAGTATATTGTGATTATGAAAATACTTATAAGTTTATCAATACAGATTCAAAATAAATAATAAATAAGCAAATGTAAAAATAAAACTGATATTTAGCAGAGAACTTGGCTTAGACAAAAAGTGCGCACTAAAAACCACTGAGTGCCAACGAAATACCAAGTACGTTTAGCATAAATAATATTAATAAAATTACTACATGTACATTGTACATTGAACAGTATAAATTTCCTCAAAGGTATACGCACATATGAAACAGCGATACAACACTAATCCCAGTAATAATTGATCTAATTCCCGCAGCGTGGGAATAAAAAACTTCTGTGTAATTACAATGGTAGCTCGAATTGTCCCTAAATCAAATCAAATCAAATCAAAATATAATGATTGTGGAACACAACAAGAAAATTGAGAATAATCTTGTGCGAGGGTAGGGACCCAGATGTCGTTTCTAACCCAAATAAACTTTAAGGAGGCTTCTCATCAGTAGCCGCACCTCCTTACTCGGTTTCTGAACTGGAATTCTATGGGTTTCCAGACGGCCAGACCGAGTATTACCACCGCATCCTTCTAGAGTTCATCACAAGTAGCACCCACCTTGAAGATCTTTGACACCCAGACACACCCCATTGGCGAACAAACTTTGGATATAATCTTACATGCTCCCGAAGGAATCCCTGGTTTATGGTCTCACACATCATCAAAAATATATCTACTAAAGTTTAAAAATTATCTTTAATATATTGGCCTAAACAACCAAGTTAAAATGAATCTAATTTACATACTTTCCACTACTATATAAGTTGATAAAGCGTTTTTTAGCAACATGAGGATTACACACAAGATAATCATTGTGCTTCTCTTTATTAGTAGCATAATTTAATCCCTCGATCTTTCCTAATACTTCGTCCGAAACATACCAAAAATGACTATCATTTACAGATCCGTTTAAAATAGTCTCTTTTTTGAAAGCCTCTAATCTTATTTTAAAACTTAACACAGTCCCACAATTCTTGACATCCGAGGGGAGTTTGTTCCAATATGGTCTCACCCTCTCCGGAAGAAAAGAACTGTGGACTTTCTTCATTTTACTGCTACTTTTACTGCATCTACTGTTTGATACCACATTAAGACCAGATCTGCTCATACTGAACAAACCAGCTCCGTAATTGGCGAAACCACTTATCATTTTAAAAGATTCAATGATAAACATATACTCGTCCTCTCCATATTCGCAATCCTCGGCAAAATTCACAGATCTGGGATTGCCTGATACACTTGTTTGTTTTCTCCGGGACACTTGTGATCGTCTGGGTAGCATCCCACGGTGTACTTGTTTTGTTTTCCCGGTATAGTATGGTTGTAATTGCAATCTATTTCGTCTCTCATGTCCATGCAGTCCATTTCTTTGTCACACCTAAACGACTTGTGACCTGAAATTCAATTTCTTACTATGGCGGCCGCTGTAATAAGTTGATGGTTTTCAAAGGTTACCGGATAATTTTATAAGACATACCAATAGGAATGCGTTTTTTAAAGGAGATTAAACTGTGAGAATTTTGAATACCGACCACAGTTTATCAATTTTCACCATAACAACATTCTGACCCTCTTCTCTAATAATTTGAATATTTTATCAAAATCAAATGATGAAACTAGAATTCTAACTCATCTCTATACGGACACGTTCATAAAAAGGTGGCACTAGAGATTGATTTTTCACTGCCAAAATTGTGTGAAGCATTTTAAAATACTTGTATCTCAATGAGTATGCTATGAAAGTTAACCAAATTTTAATATGTGGTCCAAAAAGATTCAAATATCACATAATTAAGTCATTCATCTCTTTATATCTGTTAATTGTGCAGATATGAGCCAGAAATCACAAAATATTCATTTCTTGCACCTCTAATGATGAATTTACATTCTGTGAGTGTGTCCTGCTTCTCAATGTGATTATTGAACCTTTTTGAGATAGTTGAGTGTTAAAAGTGCAAAGTATCACCGGTTAAATGTGGAGTTACGATGCAATTATCACACAGGGTTAATTCTGACTAAGTGTTTTAGAATGATGAATGTGATATGAATATCAACGGAACGATTGTAACAATGAACTCTATCAATCACAATTATATCATGCTAACTAATATTTAGAGAATTTAGATGGTTAAAAGTGCCATAATGAGTCAAAAATCACATAAATGAGCATGTATTGAAATTATGCAGTATCAGGGGAATGTATCACTTTTTGGCTCTATATCAGGTTGGTATTCATAGTAAATCTGCAGTAATTTGTTGTGACACTTGTTTATGGTCATGGAGAAGTTCGTTATTAGAGTAATAGTGGAATCAATAATCACAAAAAACTGATTTTAAACTGAGTAAACTAGGCAAGTACTTTTACAGCTCAAGCCATGATAATTTTGTCGCCATAATGTGACAAATGAATCATATCAGTAACATATAATACTTAATCGGATTTTTGAAATGTGATTATCGAATCATTACCTTTACTTTCAAAACGTCATTACAACTTGAACATTACGTATGATTCAATTATCACACTTTAAAGGAAATTACATATTTGGTAGCCAGATTTGTGTGATTTTTGAATCATTTAAGCACCGAGATCAAAAATTATCGCTCAAAGGCCTTCAATATGGTATAAGCTTAGACATGGATTCAAAAATCACATAATAAGAATCATAGAATGGATATAAATTGTCATATCGTGCACTTAATTTAAGGCTTACTATAGTGTGACTTAATAGCGCACCTTTAACGAAAATGTGATTTTTGAATCATATTAACTGGTTTTAATACTATTTAATACTATTTTGTACCCTAAAAAATGATAGAAAGCCAATAAAAACGTAAGATGATTCAATAATCACTGCTCAAAATAGGCTCATTTCCAACGTTTAAGTTGTGATTTTTGAATCATTTTGGCACCAATAACAATTTCAGATAAGACATTCCATTCCTTACATGAATTATAATCACCATATCAATTTTGACGTCTTTGTGAATAGTACTTTTCAGATTATCTAGTGTTGATTCATCTTGCATTTCTAATTGTGTGATATTTGAATCATTGGCACACAAATAACGATAACTCCTGTAATATAAGCACTAGAGACTCCGTGATTTCAGGATCATGAAATTTAATCGAATTTCTAAAGGTATAGATAGATATATCAACCAACAAAGAACAATGACTATTTTTAAAACGCATTTAAAAAAATCAATCTCTAGTGCCACCTTTTTTTTAACGTGTCCATACTGCACTGGATGCAGTTATCTTAAACACTTCCAAAACAAGATAGGTAATGAACCGTCCAACATCTGCAACAAATGCGAAGAGGAAACAGAAACCACAGAACATTACCTAACCATATGCCCAGCCTACGCACTAACAAGGAAACAAGTGTTTGGTAACTTTATCATCAATTCAGGTATATTCCACAATCCACACCCTCGCCTTTCCTAAGCCTATACTTAAATTTGCGCTTATTTTGAAGTACTTAGATTTTTATGATCCCCCTTAGCTTACTGTACAGCCAGATTATCTCCCTCACAGACTTACCACCTTGTTCTGGGCCGCCATTTCGGTGCTTAGTGACCAGCACCGTAGAGATATGCCAACTCTATGGTCAGAGTTTTAAGCTACCAATTTGACGAACCCCCTTTGATCTCGTTTCAGCTGTTGCTGTTCTTGAATGAGGGAAATGATCCAATATTATTTTATGCTATACCCGAGCCTACCCGACCTCCCTTTGTGACCTGCATTCCTTGTTTAATTGATGACAATCATTAACCACTTAAATACACAGGACTATACGTTCACAAGACCCCCCGATAGCAATCAGGATTGGATATCCACGTCCACCCTCAATATAGAAGAAGAGAAGAACATCCAACACCCAGGACCACTTTTTTCTTCGGCCCGTGGAGGGGCCCCGGTTTTTCCCTCCCTATATTTTTTTATATCCCTCTATTATTGTTACTATTGTTTCCATATTGTTATTTTCTATAACCAGTCGGCTCAGTTTGTTTTGGTCCGGGCCTTGCTTGCTGGCCCTGCCATGGCTCTCTAGCTTGGGCCGGTTCGACTTATATACAGTGGGGTGACATATGTTTTCGTCACTTCTGATAATGACAATACAAACAGTGTTAAACTAACAATTTTAATTGAACCATAACTCCGTTTCCGGACCACCGATTTACAAAATTCAAAAATAGGTGTTTAGAGAAAATTCTGAACTTTTCTCGTACTGTAGAAATTAAGTTCATTCGTACTTCAGAAGAGACTGGCAGGCCCTTAAATAAGGGGTTTGATCACGATAATGATAATATTTATGAAGGAGCACATGTTTTAATAGCAAGCTAAGAATATGTCTCTACTTTAACATTACCATGAAGTTTAAAACGGGATATCTTTGTACTGCATTGTTCGATTTCAATAAAATTGACATGGTAACAAGACCAAATGTTTCTCAATTGATTAAAATAAATACCGTTAGAGTAGAGTTGTCAATTTTCAGCCAGAGATATCATAAGTTTTCTATGCTAAGTTGGATATTGTGAAGACTTCCCTGTTCCTTAGTTTTAAGTGGTGTCAGAGATGTTACATCGTCACAAAATTTACTACAAATACGCCAAAGGGTCTGGACCTCGCACTAAACAAATTCTCCAGACTCGTAATTACACTCACTGCTAACAATATCGCGTGATGTGCACGCAAACTCGCGCGCATTCAGAAGTGACGAAAACATATGTCACCCCACTGTATATATACAGCTTATTAATCCTATGTTACCAGAACTCGCTCCTGTCGCATTCGTAAGGCTTACTAATTATTTTATGCTGTTGATGCCGAAAACTTGCTGCATTTACCCATTGTAACTTTTGGTTTCAATTTCACAATATTTAAAATTTCTGGGTAAAGCTTTAAAACTATAAAAAGACATACCGTCACATGTCTTAGTTTCATAAACACATTGTTTTTCGTCGTAAAGTCTATACATAAACTTTATTTTGACATTGTTACCACGTCCAGGGGCGAATGATCCGTAGATGTTAACATTTAAAGGAGCTTTCAGAAATTCCAACCGGGGTAATAATCTGAAATACGCTGATAAGAAATTAAGTTAGTAAGAAAGAATACAATGAATCTGTAATAAATAGAGACACAGCACACAAATGTATTTATTTCAGATAGACCTGTCGATAAACTACTGGGCTGCGCCGCGCATCAAACAATTCTTCTCGCAACCAAATAATTTGTAATTCTTCTTTGGTATGTGGTAGGTTGCATGGTAAGATGCACCACAAACAATCCTTAATCAACAGTTTTAAACTATTTTTACAACTACAATTTTACTGGGCCGCGCTCAGCCTGTCATTCCGCCTAATCTCTATCAACATTAAAGCCTGGGGTCCTCAGGTAACTACAATTAAGCCAATAAGAGGCCAAAAATTTGCAAAGTTAGTAGTATAGTGTTATGGTTTGGAGCCCTGTTTGAGCGCTATTGTCCGATACACATTTTATTAAAATGTCATTTTAGCACAGTCAAAAGTTGACTTCAGACTAATCTGCCACAACTTTAGCTGGAGGTTACAAGTTCGAATCCCAGCCGGACCTATTCTAAATTCTTTTATTTGTCAAAAATTTTAGCGCAGTTGACTAATCTGTCACATTTTAGCAAAGAAGGTTTCAAATTTGAATCTCAGCCATTCTTTAATTTATATATTTATATTCAATACTTAATACTCGACACTTATAGATTTAATATTTGACGCAAAAATCTTGCTCGATAACCGTCGTCATAATTGATGATTTTTGAATCCTCTCACGTTTAACTTCATTATTATACTTTAATATGTTACTGGGTTGTAGCGCGATGCGTTACTGTGCCGCGCCGCGCACTCAATGAGGCTTCTCACATCGGCGAGATGCGCTACTGTGCCGCTCCGAGCTGCAATGAATTGACATCGTCAATTAAGTTACTGGGCCGCGCTCAGCCTGTCTGCTGTCATTCCTTGTATTATTGATTATATCACGTTGTGACCCTCACGGTCGTTTCACTATGTGGAGTTTCTACGATACACGGGGAGCCGCGCACTCGTGCGCGGCGCGGCGGGTCATACAACGTATGACAAGTCATTCCGCCTAATCTTTATGTTTATGAACATGATAGCTATAGCCTGAGGTCCCCAGCTAAACTTTATGATATTGTATAGGATCGTGACATGACCAATGACGTTATTACGAGCGTGCTAAATTACTTTACAGTCGATCTTCGAGATTGTTCTAAAAGGGCCCCCCCCCCCACCCCCCGACAGTTGAAAACAGCTTGAATCGATGTATTTTCGGACGCTGATTCAAAATCATCCGGCCCCATAAAATAAGGTTAAAATGCTTCCCTGCCGAGATATTGGCGAAAAACTGTCTTGATCACGTAATATGACCGTATAAGAAAGTTGGTCGAATTTCTCGTTAGGGTTAGGGTTTCAGCATACTAGGCGGGCGCGCTATTGCAGTAGCGCGCGCCCGCCTCTTGACGAAATGTTTTGGCATCGGGTCATAACATTTCGAGAAGAAAGCGGCGCGCGCTACTTCGAAGAAATTTAGACGAGTAACATCCGTCAACCTTTACGAAGATTTCAAGCCTTACGTTGTGTGTTTCCCTTCGTGTCCAAAAGCATTATAAAATAAATATTTGCGGTGGATGCCAATTTTTGACGCTTATTACATATACTAAATTGAAAAATGAATCACATGCAAAATGAGTTTGACAACTACAAGCTATTGTTTTAACATCACAATTTTACGTTTCATTTTAGTTTCACACAAAAGTCGCAACGTTCAAATAATGTCCCATATGCATATGATTGATGATAAGCAATTAATCTATTAGTATAATTGATCAATCAACGTTCAACCGGTGAATCTACGTCTTGTGCGAGATTTGCGGTTGAAACTCTTGCCACCTTGATGGGCCCTGCTCCGATCTCCCCCAAACGTGACCTCCTGTACCAGCTCGTCCCAATTTGTTAGTCGAATGTCTATTTCTTTTTGAGGCAGGTCGAGATTTTCAAGGAATTTTCGGTGCTCCTCACGCCGTAACACAAGGTCGTTAGACAAACGGATTGTTTCGCCACTGCGGCCCCGGGTGGGCCATGCTCCGTCTAAGGCCCTACTTTTAGCCTTTTCGTCAGATCCATCCTCGTAGCACGAAACATTCAGGTCCTCATCCTTCCCGTCTCTCCGGTGGTCACACTTGTCTGCAATTGTTTGTCGGTCTATTATATATTGTTGGATTAATATTTATAGTCCTACTACTCATGCATAGTCATAATTTGATTGACGATGTCAATCCGTCGAGATCGTTGCTCTGCGAAGCAGAGCAACGATCGACGATGCGAAGCAAGAATGCTAGTTCGCGCGGCGCGTCGAAGCGGCGAAGTCCTCCAAAGTCATAATCTGTTTTCTAATTCACTACCGTGAAAATGATTTTAAATTTACACTGTGTGCATAACTATAACTTAGGGTGGACCAGCATTAATTATTGTTGATAAACATAATTTTCATGCGATACGCGAAACCGGACCGTCTATCAGTATTACTATTATTTATGAACCACCCATATAATAGTATTACTATTAGTAAGAGTTTGGAATAAAAACTCAAAATCAACAATTTGCGAACCTACCTACCCTTCAAAATCAAGCTCAACAGGGCACTGGGGCACAAATAAAAAATTATTGAGTTTAAACTTTTAACTAATTCATAAAATAAAGTGAAATAATTTGGCACCATCATTGATGTTTCGTAAGACAGTTTTACTGCCCAGAATCTTAAAGTTGATCAAATATGGATGTAAACATTTAAAAAATGTATTACATAATGTCAACGACTAGTTACACACGGACTACAACGAGAGACAGAATGATGAATTAATTTTGATGAAAAGGAATTATGTCTGGGTGAGAAAGATGAACTTCTGTCGTGGTACCCAACTTGTCACCGTATGTCGTTAGTAGCAGGTAGTGTGTCTTGTATTTGTTGAAAGTTAAAGTAATAAGTTTTGGTATCGGTAAGAAATTACACTATTCAAGTATAATAATTCATAACAAATATTTACGATTTTTGATAGAGCAACATACCCTCTGATCTGGCTCTAGTTCCAAACACAAATATTCTTCAACTAAATATCGCGACTTACTTGCACCAAAACAGACATACATATATATTATGTATGTACATAATATTGTTGTCCTGCAGTGCTATGCAATCTGCAAGTTATTGTTAAGGCTGACAAAATTATTGACTCAAATTGATCGAAATCGCTTGAAACACGGAGAAATGTAGTTTTTAGAAAAACTTCGACAATTTTTCACAAAATTCGAAAATATTTTTTCCCCCAAAAGTGATCGAATTGTATGAAACGTGGAGAAAAATGCTTTGCAGAAAAACATCGAACATTTTTCGCTCGGGGAATACTAAAATCATCAATATTTGAAGTTGGAGTTTAGTAGTAATTAGAAATAACTAAGGAAAGGGCTGAACCTGAAAAAGGTAAACCACACAATGTTAGAGTTTCATAATTAATTACAGTACACTTACAGCCTTATCAAATTCCACATAAAGAAACAGCACAAAAGGACCATTTAAGATCGAACCGATTTTACCTGCCGTACTGTCATTTTATTGATTTCAATCACAATGATTAAAATCTCTCTATACCGTCAATCTTGCCAATCTATACCGGGTACCTGAAAAAAAATGTTCGAGTGAAACTTTTTTGAAGTTTTTCTAAAAACTACGCTTATCCGTGTTTCAAGCGATTTCGATCATTTTGAGCCAATAAATTTTTTGTTAATTAGCTAATTAGTAATTATCCAATTAGCTGATTGTCCAACGTAATAATTTTTACCACAAAAGTTTTTCTCTTTGATTAGATTAACATCCTCGATTAGTTTGCAACCTTTTACATTGTTTACAACTAAAGATATTTAACAAACAAGAAAGGAGATCAAAAGTGGCAAAAGTGGTGTTGCCGTGAGATACAAAATTGGCGACAAGTCTAATTATGTTCGTAGGGGACCTAACTATATACCATATTCCGTTGAGAAATCCTTGTGAACATTCAAACCCAACGAAACCCTTAAATCGACCATTTTTCCCTTGACTATTATACAGTATATAATATAGTTGTTTTTTAAGAATTTAAAGAAACGTTTTTAAAAAGAAGGAGGGGGCTGTCTGAATACATATTTATATATATATAACGGACATTCCGTTTAGTTAAAGTTACTCAGACACCAACGTCCAATGTTCCTCTTTTTCTGGAGTTTCACTAATATTTTAGCAAAATTGGGATCATATTACCTTTTTATCACTGGCCGGATAATACAAAACAATTCGGTGGTCACAAATTGCCGGCTAAAAAAGCTAAATAATGAACCGGATATGTGATATAGTGAAGCGAAACGGACTTCCAGACGCTTCTACGACGTGATTAGATGGTTATATAACAGCTAACATCCCGGTCAACAGAATAGAGAAACTACTTTTTAGCTACCAATAAGACTGGGAAATTAAGAAAAGATGTTTACCAGTACCACTTACCACTGCCAGTACCATTGCACAACAATGAAACTTCGTTAAAAATATTCACTGAACATGAACAACATTATATGACTCGACGCTCAAAGTTCAAATTCAATATAATCGATACTAGCGAAAATGAAAATGCCGAAACCTACACGAACGAGTCATATAATGATCAAATTGCCACGTCCCCAAGTCAATATAACCGTGGATTGGAGAAGGATGATATTATTAGAAGGATGAGATCATTATCCACGCCGCGGAAGCTCGACGCACAGTCTTCTTAGGTTTTAAAATCAATTTAAGAGTAATATAACTGTTAGGTAAGGGTGGTAAAAGATAACGTAATCAAAGTATCAAGTTATTCACTGCAGCCTCTAACACGGAAACTTAACATTTATAGATCTTTCGGCCGAGACTGGAAATCAACGTACACCGGCCGGACCATTAGTCTACAAAGACTGATTTTATGTTCGACAACCAACTTATTACCACAACAGTCAACTTTGCAACGCACACCAAACCTTTGCTCTAGCCTGGGGAACTGGACAAACTGGAGGGACCGAATTAACTGATTATGTTGCACTTTGGTAAAACCCTCACTGGGGCCCGCATTTTTTTACGTTTACACTTTCTGTTACCACTCGTCACTTCAACTAGTATTTCACGGGACACCGGACACGTCACACTATTCTTGTAGAATCGCATGACTCTGGAGGTTTGCCAGGTAAAGCCAAAGGGGAAGAAGCACATTTGTGAGACGAAAATTTCTAATTCGGCGGGTTAATGTCCAAAATCAGGGAGAAAAATCATTGTCTTATTCTTCAGAGGGACTGCGGTCAAGATGACCACTAAATGTTAGAGCATCGAATTCCTGTACTTACCCCGGTAATTGGAATGTTAAAGCGCTTTAACATTTTTGTCAATAATCATCGAATTAGATTTGGATTCACTGATTGAATGAAATCAACAACAACCTACGTCCTACTCATTCAAGACATTACATATTTTTGTCTAGTTATGAGGTACAGTGAATGATGTCAGATGTGATATATGATTATTTTGTGTGTGTGTGTGTGTGTGTGTGTGTGTGTGTGTGTGTGTGTGTGTGTGTGTGTGTGTGTGTGTGTGTGTGTGTGTGTGTGTGTGTGTGTGTGTGTGTGTGTGTGTGTGTGTGTGTGTGTGTGTGTGTGTGTGTGTGTGTGTGTGTGTGTGTGTGTGTGTGTGTGTGTGTGTGTGTGTGTGTGTGTGTGTGTGTGTGTGTGTGTGTGTGTGTGTGTGTGTGTGTGTGTGTGTGTGTGTGTGTGTGTGTGTGTGTGTGTGTGTGTGTGTGTGTGTGTGTGTGTGTGTGTGTGTGGCCATTGATAACCTTTCACTATATTGCTTTCTCACTATTGCTTTTTAACAAAAGGGTATGAATGGAAAAATATTAGACTTATAAACACCTCCGAGTTAGATTTAGAATAATCAGCCGGGCGGGCGCGATAGATTGTAATAATCCCGGCTCCCGCTGTTAGTGTTAATGTTATAAATATATATATATATATATTAGTTCTTTCCCGCTTCATAAATACAAAATAACCCCGGCACAGTTTCTATAATCCCGCCCCGCTAATTTGGCTCAACAAGATTTGTTTTGTTTTGATAATTGGTATTCCATGACAATGTCATCCGCGCGCACTGTCACGTGTTTTGATGACGTGTATCACGTGACTAACTACTACGACGCGCATATTGGTAAAAAATATCACGTGACCTATGGTTTAACGTAAAAACTATAAATACACTTGATATGATCTACTTACTGTGTACTGGGCCGCGCTCAGCCTGTCATTCCGCCGAATCTCTATGTTAATGAACATGATAGCCTGAGGTCCCCGGTAAATGATCTACGTATCGGTTTAATCTACGTATCGGTTTACCTGTCACCAAGATGTAATTAGATTGTAAATAGAAAGCGCAGAAATTAGATCGAACGCGTTCGATCTAGGAATTAGATTAGGTAGTGCGCCATCGACAGTGAGCCGCGCGTGCCGACTGTAGGATGGTTTTTTAGCGCTAATTTCAGCCAGCACAATTTTCTTCAAACAAATAGATATTAAGTATCCTTCCCGACCTCCGATTGCAACAAAAATTGGTAAGCTTACTCATAGAGACTTACAAGGCAAGTGTCCGAAAAGTTTAAAGCATATCTAACTATACTACTATCAGATATTATGTTACAGCTAAAAGCAGCGTATTTTGCCCCATTTTGATCACTATATCAACTCCGATATCCACCAAACTTTTCGGACAGTTGTGAAAGCCCTATTGGAAGGTCGTCGCCAATTTTAAGAATGATCTCATTCAAGGAACTGAAGATATACCCAAATAATACGACCGCGACAAAAATCAACGAATTTGGTCAAATTTGGTCAAATTACGCAACTTTTACTACTACTATACAGCTAATTATGCTCCAAAAGCCGCGCACCATCAAATATGGCACTTAGGCGAAACTCACTGATATTACCAAAAAAGTATGACAAATTTGGTATTGTGAAAATTCTCACAGTCTCTAGAAAACAATGGTACAAAAATTTTTAAAATCCGAGCAAGTTTATTTTTATGGTGCACCCCCTAATTAGATCGAACGCCGGCGTTCGATTTCTGCGTTCGATCTAATTACATTTTGGTTACAGTTATTTAATTGTTGATTCACGATGTCAATCCTTCAGTTCGCAGCTCGGCGAGGCCCAGTGGTGCATTTTGCTACAAGTTAAATTTCAGACGCAGGCAAAACTCCAGCACACTGCTAGCTTAGCCGCTTAGGGGTCGTTTACATAGTACGTAATCAATATTTTAGCAATTTTCCCCCCTCCGAAATCAACCGGGCCGTAATCAAGACCCAACCCCCCCCCCCTTGACTTTTTTCCCTGGAAAACACTTGCGATCCTCTACGTTTCATGCTACCCTGATCTTGTAGCGCTATGCACTACTGGGCCGCGCCGCGCATCTTCTCGCAACCACAGATCGTATGCATGATGCAGATCGGCGAGATGCGAAGTATTGAAATCGCGATCGTGAATCAACCCTGATCATGCTATCATGATGTTAGCCGAAATCATTGATATCTATTATCTAGCCGAAATCTGCATCATGCATGATATCCAGGCAAGCACCTTAAACTATTTACTATTAAAGCCGGATATTTCAATATTTGATCAATTTCTAAATTTTATCACTATCAGAGTAGTGAAATTGAGTGGAATTGGGAATTTGAATTAAAATATTGTCAAATTGTTATTATTCTAGAGGGTAAAAAATATAATTTGTATTACGAATACGTACTCTGCTCATAAACGACTTACTGGGCGGCGCTCAGCCTGTCATTCCGCCGAATGTTTATGAACATAATAGCCTGGGGTAGGGTCCTCAAGTAAATAAACGACCAAACTGGAAGGGGTGATATTGCAGCAGGATTACTGGGAGTCAGGATGTATGACTAAAGGACTGATGATCAGGGGTGTAGGAATGATTTTCTTCATGAGGGGGCCAAAATCTTAGAGTTTTTCTAATTTAGCACGCGCTTTGGCCACAGCCTGAATTTCAAAAACAGCAAAACGTGTAAATAAAGGCCTAGCTGAGCAATTTGGCAATATAGAGATCATTTTCAAACACAGTTTCAAGAATAATTAAAATAATACGATTTTAAATGCTTATTAATTATTAGGGTCTGCAAGCAGCTCTTGCGAAATAAGTGTAGTTCGAAAAAGGGATGCATATTGTATTCTCTGGAAAATAATTTCAGGAAATTTGCTTCCAGAATTGAAATCTAGCAATGTGAAAAGATAAATCCAGAAAGATTTTGTTGTGCCAATTTAACTAAGCATTAAGGGTCAAAGGAAAAGTCCTGCAAATTTTGAAAAATATTCTTACAGTTATAGGTCTCACTCTCAAAGAGGGTACAACATGCAAGGAGGGAGAAACTGGAACAATTCTTGGAAAATTTGTTTTAAGGAACGAATTCTAGCAATGAGGTTATGTAAATTCGGACTACAAGAGGCAAACTGTGTCCTACTAATTTACTCCCACGGCATAAAAGAGTAATCACAAATCAGTAATGTTACCTGAATTTTATACTCGCTAGGCTTCTGAACTTCTGATGAATCCAGACATGTAATATGTTTTGTTTTAAAGACCCGAGGGCCACTGTGTCCTGCTAATTTACTCCCACGGCATAAAAGAGTAATCAGTAATGTTATCTGAATTTTATAATCGCTAGGCTTCTGAACTTCTGATGAATCCTGACATGTAATATGTTTTGTTTTAAAGACCTCTAATTCACACACCAAAACTTTAAATTTTATCAAATTACAAATGTCCTAATATATACGTCTCTTATTAAGTTAAAAAGTCAGGGGTGCAGCCGTTGTACTTCTATTAAAATAATTGATCACGCCGGATCACGATTTTATTTTATCAAAATCAGCTACCCGTTTAATATCAGAATATGTAATATAAATTAACAGATTTCTGGTTCATTGAAATATTCTGGTATTGAAAATACTGAACACGGCATAGAAGAGTAACCAGCAATGTTATCTGAATTTTATAATCGCTAGGTTCCTGAACTTCTGATGAATCCTGACATGTAATATCGGAATATGTAATATAAATTATCAGATTTCTGGTTCATGCCAGCTCACAGCTGGATCGTATCCTGCTAATTTACTTGAAAAAGTTGGCCCCTTTTCGCCCCTTTTCCAGATTTTATGGGGGGCGGTCGCCACCCCCCCCCCCCCTGCCCCCTCCTCCTACACCCCTGCTGATGATGCATGACTGTGAGTATTGGATTTGGATAAGAAGACAGTTGGGGTCAACTTCTCGTCGGACTTATGTTATTCTACGAATCTAATATTAAACAACGGGACACTAGTACAACCACAGTATATTTGAAAAAGACGCTTTTTATTTTAGTGGTGTTGACTGTTCATTATTTTTATGAAATAAACCTACGTGGGACAAATGAAACAGGTCTTTATTAAAAACAGTACTGTTTTCGTTAATTCGTAAACCACGATCGCAAATGGAAAAATCCAACCAGATCCAATAATTCTCATGCGACATACCAAATCCACATAACCATAATTTATCATGACATCATGCTTCACAGGCTTCTTTCAAATCCCCCTAGCATGAAGTCTACTCAGCTACATCTATCATATGATTCAATAACCCGCATGAAATCTACTCAGCTACATCCTTTATATGATTCAATAACCCGGATGAATATCTCAAAACGTTATCAGCCTACATCTGCACTAATGAAAATTAATAGTTATCTCTGATCCTGATGATAGCATATATCATTTCATTTTCCCTTGATCTTGTCAGAAGCCATCGGCAATGTTTACTATGTGCTTTACAGTTACACTTCCAGGTTGGAGGTGGACTGGTCAGCAGTTTCAGTTTCGGATGTAATTTAGAATTCTTCTTCTGACACCAAGTGGAAAACCCATCTCTTTGAGATCTGGCTTGTTTAGGAGGAAAAAGTCGTCCCTGGATACATGTTCTCTTTCCAATATACCTCTGAAATCCTTGATAAACATTTTTAGCTCTTTTAAAACACTCATAACTTCTTCATGTTATCAAATATTATTAGATTTTCATGAATTGAGTTGAACTCACCTCAATTTGAAGAAATTTCAGGATTTCGTCTAACTGTTGGGGTCTTTCTTTTCCAATTCGTGTCTGACTGAAATGAAGTTTAAGTGTGAACTGTAAGCTAGCCAGAGACAATGTTCTAAAAGTTTTTAATTGAAGTTCGATAATATTATATTATTATAATCATGCCATATTGGTTCCAGTTAAGACGACAATAACGTGAATGCTGGCGCAGCAGTAACTTAATAATCACTCCGAAATCAATCGTAAATTCGTTGAACTATCGATTATTATCATTTTCTGGGTCTTGAGTTTTCACAACATGGGAATTTCAATAACATTCCTTTTGTTTTTCTGGAACCAATCGTTTTTCTACTTTAAGAAATCATAAAAATATTACTAGCATAACAATAACATAATCAGGGCCTGATCAATAATATTAAATTTAATTACTGGAAACCTGTTGAGTCTGTCTACTTTCTTTGTAAGAAGAGAAGTCCTTTTGTCGATCATGGACAAGTGTTTTCTGATCTGACGCTGTTCCCGGAATATCCTTATTTTCAGAGACACTTTTGTCTTGCTTCTGGTTTCTTTTGTAGCACATAGAACAAGCTCATATTATAATCTATTGTCATATAAAAGAATAATCGGAGTATTTGATTATGATGTGTAATATAACAGTATAAAACTATGAGCTGTCACCCTTATTATTCTCAACCAGCAGCTTTTTTATAACTTATAGTTTACATCATTCATCTCGATCATCACCTGTTCGTCTGACTGATTTGACCGAGAGTCTTAGACTCATAGCTAATACAATCAGAAATACTTACGTCTGACTTTGTTGGGTCTGACACTGCTTCTGGAACAACACTCCAAGTTGTCAAGTCGGGACATGATCTCACAAAGCAAGGTCTCTACAGAGTTCAGCTTCTCCAGGTGGTGAGAAGAGACAGGGGTTCTGGCTTTGGGGACCAGCACGCTTCGTGGAGGAGTGGTGGATATTTCTCTGAGTTAATCCAGGATAAATGGTTTTACCCTCACTAAAAAAGCAGCGATTCACGGTCTAAAATCAGCAAAATCACTCGTACAACTGGGACCGGACCCTAGCCGAGGACATCATTATTCAGATTGGACAGCGTCACTGAATTAAGATTAATTACTATCTCCAACATACTGATAATAATCAAAATTGTTATCCGTTAATATACCTGGGTTGAAATGAGCTTGGCCTGACAACGTGGAAACCCTGAAGTGGTTCCTCGAACTGTCGCTGCAAGGGGGGAGTGGATGCACGGGATACTCGCTGCAAGGGGGGAGTAGATGCACGGGAAACTCTGTCTCTGTACTCCCTATTCTCATACACCACATCCTTCGTGCGGTCCTCTCCCTCCTTCCCTTCTGCCTCTAAAACTGACACATATTCGTTAATATTCAACAAAGACCCCCGGAATGATTTCAACATTTGCGTTTGGCGCTATCAACTCTAGACAAACTATTGAATAAACAGTGTAAATTAATTCACGAACCTTTAGAAAGGTTTGGCTGAGATGTTGAGGATAGAGGATTGCCGTTGTTGAGGAAGAAAGCTGCAGATGGCGCCGACTGAAATAATATAATAGTGATATTGAATCAACGAATATAATTTCTATCCAGTCAAGTGTACAACATTTAATATACGAAGGTGATGGTTCCATATCTCGCCATAAGTTTAAATAATCAAGCTTCAAAAATCGTCGAGAGGTAGAAATAGGTCGCACGCATAATGCTCATGTTTCTAAATGACCTAGGTCCTAGATACACATTTTAAAACTCACAATCACCATTATTAGAAATCAGAAATCGAGAACTGAGGCCCCCGATAAAATAAAGCACATACCAGATAGGGGTCGTTCACATATTATGTAATACTAATCAGCCGAGGGGGAAGGGGGGTTTCCAAATGATTTCGCTCTTGCAATTTTGGCACAATAGCTATGTGGAAAACTGATTACGGAAGGGGTTGGGGGGTAAACAATTTCCAAAAAATGATTACGTAATATTTGAACGACCTCATAAGAACAAAAATTACAGTGAGTCACGATGACCTTTTCTGTTGCTAGATTTATTATTGAATTATCCATTTTATCAACCATTTAGAACAATGGGGTTGATTCGCGAATTTTTCTCAGTAATAAAATCTTTCGACGGTTTTCCGTTTCAACTATCCGTTTCAGTATCTGTTGTAGAAGTCGCCTTCAAGAAATACAATACTCATTTTGCTTGCCATCTGCGTAATTCAATCCCTTTACCTTCGAAGTAAGACTTAAGAGCTTACTTTTTACCTATTTAATATTTAAATCATAAACAGAGCTTATAGTGAACACTCAATTATAATCCTGAGAAAAGGTTAATGATGAAAGGCCAATTATACTCATTGAAGGTAATGCGTTGGGTTTCTATAGATATTTCCAGGTTTTAGCCGTCATGCTCAGTACTCGTTGGATGTTGTAACAGTTGTACCGATGCACAAATAGAAAGCATCACTTGAAATAATTCATGAAAAACGTTACCGAATCAGGATCGGCTCTGCCAATAATATGTTCATAAGCTGACCAATTAATCGAGCAGAAAGGGTATTGCTGGGCCTGGAACTCTGACCAGGGGCAGTGTAACCCTTGCTCAATGAACACCTACAAAGACACAAAACAAGGAATTTGCAAACGTTGTCCTATCGGGGCCACATCTCCCGTTCTGTCAGAAGACTGTCAATGTGTTGAAGGATACATGTGGGACAGCGTAACTCACGGCTGTGTATATTGTAAGGATGGTTCAGACTGTTCACTGTGTGAAACTCTGCTCTATTGGACAGAACTGGAGTCAAGATCTGAACACCTGCCAGGACTGTCCTTCATCTACTACTTACTCCCTCCCAGTCCCCTACTGGTCTCTCACACTGCATTTGCCAGGGTTACGCATTCTTCAGTTCAGATCTTGGAAAATGTATCAATTGTCCTCTCGGGATGGTGCGGCTAGAAGGGGCGACTTCTTCTGGTCACTGTCTCCCTGTCCCACTTATAGTAATGGAGAAGGATGCAGCTGTAAGAGAGGACATGGTTGGATCTGGACCAAATACTTTGCTGGATCTTGTCAACCTTGCCCAGCTTCAACCGCGTACAATAACCAAGATCAGGGCATTTGCAGAGATTGTCCAGATAAAGCCACTTCTCTACCACAATCTTCGCAGGTGAACTAAGGTGGAACGGGACGGGTTGTGTGGATTGTGAAACATCGACCAGGTAAAGAAGCGGAATATGCAGCTGCCCTGCGGGAACGTTTTGGAACAAGGGAACCAGGCGAGAGGTGCCAAGAAAATCATTTCAGCGGAAAGCACTCGTCTTCTGTACAAGGTGTCCTGAACATACCATCTCTTCTGAAGACAAAACTTTTTGCCAAAGGCCGAGTAACAACATCAAAAAGACCGATAAAATGAAATTACAGGTGAAAGAAGGAAATGGAGGTTCCGAGAAGACCGGCCTCAGAGATACCAAGCAGTAATAAAATTTACGAAAAATGTGCCTGAAACTTTGCAGTATAACAGGGCTAAGAAAGTCTCAAAGAGAAGGGCGCTCGCAAATAGACTACAGCACCGAGTTATAAGTAAGCGACAACGCGTAAAGAAAGATCACTCGCGACAAATGACTATGATCTTCTATCAACAACATATCATTTTAATTTCACTGCCATTTATATTGCCGAATTTACATCTGCCGCGCAAAACTTTTTATCTATTATTACTAAATAGTAATTAGCATGTTTACAAATTGCGACTTCAACCAGTTTTGCAGACCGTTAGTTATATAGTACTTTTAGTAGGGCATTTATTTTAATATATTTTATTTTACATTATTATATTTTTAGTGTGACTTCTATAATTTCATTTATGTAATAACCATTGATTAATAAATTGCGGCACACGCCAACCTCCACCGTGGGGTTTCAAAACAAAACAGGGAACCCGGTCACAACTGTTATTGTGACTTATAGCCCGACAGAGGGGGCGACTGTCGACGAAGCAGAAAACTACTACGACAGCCTTGGTGGTGCCATCGACCAGATACCAGCCCACAACTTACTATTCGTTGTAGGAGACCTCAATGCGCATGTCTCATCATCAGGAAACTGGACATCCTTCCACAAGGGTCCAGCAAACCGAAATGGTAGACTGCTAGAGGATATGCTGTTGGAGCGACAGCTAGAAATCACAAACACCAGATTTCAGAAGCGAAGAGGTAAACTTTGGACATATCTCTCAGATATGAGTCAAAGTAAATCTCAAATCGACTTCATCATTTGCCGGAAGAAATGGCGGAACTCCGTCAAAAACTCCGAAGCATATGGTAGTTTCCACAGTATTGGCTCGGATCACAGAGTAGTCGTAGCAAGGGTAAAGCTTAGTCTACGGATAAGCAAGACGGAGAAGAGGGCTCCGGTTCTGGACTGGTATAAACTTAAAACTGATATCGCTCTACAAGAGAGGTACACAGTGGAAGTTAAAAACCGCTTTTCCATACTTGAAAAGGATGATCAGACAGAAAGGTACCATGCTTTATTGATGCGAATAGGACAACTTCTCGACTTTTACTACCTGAAAAGGAGAAAAAGAAAAGATGTAAAATCTCAGCGACTCCAAGTGTTGAGATTGCCAGGCTGAAGCTGAGGGAATGTAGCATAAAATACCACTCAGATGCTACAGAAGACAACCGAATAGCTGTTCAAGAGGGCAAACAAAAGCTAGGCGATGCTTATCAAGCAGCCAAAGAGCACCTGCTGGAGGGGCAGGTCCGGGAACTGGAGGAAGCAAGTTGGCAGGGCAGACATGCTAAAAGCTGGACCATGATCAACAAGATCACAGGTAAAGCTCCATCATATACTGGCAAAATCAAGGGAAACTCACCAACGGAAAGGGTTCAGAAATGGAAGGACTATTTTGCTACTCTTCTCGGCTCACCACCGACGGTAGAGAACGCGGAAGAGGATATTGATCCAGTCCACCCACCTCTGAATATCGGAACAGAACCGTTTACGTTGGATGAGTACAGGAAAGCAAAGTCCAGCATAAAGGAAGGGAAAGCATGGGGTGACGACAACATAGCCCCCGAAGTCTTAAAACGATGCGACCTTGATCAAATTGTCTTAGACTTCTGTAACAATGCTCTATTGAAAGGTGAGAAACCAGACCAATGGTCAACTGCCAACATCATACCAATTCCAAAGAAGGGCGACCTTAGCGAACCAATGAACTATCGGGGAATAAGCTTGTCATCCCTAGTTGCCAAGTCTCTAAACAAGATGGTTCTAAACCGGTTGAAGCCAGAAATCGAGGACAATTCTGCGTAGAAACCAGAATGGATTAAGACCAGGAAGGTCAACAACTCAACAGATATTGGTACTGAGACGTCTTATAGAGGGTGTCAAGAGTCGGAAACTGCCAGCTGTTCTGACATTTATAGACTTTAAGAAGGCTTTCGACAGTGTACATCGTGGGAAAATGCTAAAGATTCTAGAAGCTTACGGCATTCCAGTCAAAATCGCGCAGCTTATACGGCTCATGTACGAGAAGACAATGGCCAAAGTCCTAACTCCAGACGGAGAAACTGAATTGTTCGAGATACTTGCAGGTGTGTTACAGGGTGATACCTTAGCACCTTACCTCTTTGCAATAGTCATCGACTACTGTATGAGGCAAGCCATAGGCGATGATGCGGAGCGACTTGGGACTCACCCTCGAACGTAGAAAAAGCAGAAGAGTGGGGCCCAAGATCATCACCGATGTGGACTTTGCAGATGATATAGCACTTATATCTGAGGACATGGACAAGGCTAACGAGTTCCTGCTCAGAGTAGAATCGGCGGCAGCAAGCGTGGGACTACACATAAACGAAGGCAAGACCAAGGTCATGACACTGAATATGGAGGATCGATCTAGCGACCTACAAAGTCGATCCGGGGAAGCCATAGAAAATGTAGATGATTTCATCTACTTAGGCTCCTGGATTGAGAGCACAGATAGGGAGATAAGGGTTAGAAAGGGAGAAGCGTGGGGTGCCCTACATAGACTGAAGGATATCTGGAAATCCAAACTCTCAAAGAGCCTCAAGATTAGATTGTTCATAGCGGCTTGTGAATCAGTACTGCTCTACGGATCAGAAACCTGGACACTGACAAAGGCTCAAGAGAAAAGTTTGGACGGGACATACACAAAGATGTTGCGTATGGTGCTGGGTATCTCATGGAAGGACAAGGTCAGCAATATACTTTGTATGGTAGCCTCCCAAGGCTGTCAAACAAGTTACGAAGCAGGAGATTAAAAATGGCGGGACACTGCATCCGACATCCTGAGCTACTTGCCAGTGATTTAGTCTTATGGGAACCTACGCACGGTAGAGCACAGCAAGGCCGACCAAGACAAAGGCTACTTGTCTATGTTACTGAAGGAAGTTGGGACAAACTCTAAAGAAGAACTGCGAACCCTGATGCGGGACAGGGATATATGGAGGGGGTTGTCTGGCGTAGCTCGGACTTAGCTCCGACATAGTAGTAGTAGTAGTAGTGCCTGAAACTAACTACACCAGGAAAAAAGAGTAATGGACATATTCTGGTTATTAAATTGTATTATCTCTTATCAGGTCTTATTAACTCTATCTAGAAGTTTAGATGTAGGTGAAGAATTACGAACTTTCATAGGTCAGAATTAAGATCTGTAAGTGTACATTAATATTAATGATCGTGATAATTTTGATTTGGAGTAAACGGTTTTATATTTTTGTACTTAGTCGGTGCGATAGTTAATCTTCATGCAGGACTGATTAACTCTTTGGCACTTTATTTTGCAATTAATTTACAGTATTATATATTGTTTTCTTTTGTGCAATCACATATTATTAAATATTTATGAACAAAGCCACCATAATCTCCGTAGATAAAACCGCTTTATCTATAGTCAATACAGGTTCGAATGGATTTGTTGCCTTTATGTTCCAGTTCGCGAACTCAGAAAAGAGCGATGTACAATAAATAATAGATATAAATGTAATTTTTTGCTCATTTATTGGTCGTCCTAAAACTAATACCACCTTAATTATCAAAGTACAAAGAAAATTTTGGTCTGAGGTCGCTACTTAATACTCCTACGATGCTATAGTATTTCATTTATGTACGACATAACTGCTGTATATGAGAAAATTATGTAAGTCAAAGTTGTAACCTGACGCCTTCGCTGTATCGCGTGGACCATGAGCTTAGCCATATCGTAAACCGGTATTAATCCAACAATTTATCTCAGAATAGACGGATACAAACACGAGAAAAGGAATATAAAACTGAAAGAAGGCAAAGGCAGTGAATTAGAAAGATTGGCAACAGCAGAGATTAATGATTCTATAGTTAGGGGATCAACGAGCATGTAAAATTTAATTGAGCTTCCCAGCCCTCTGACTTATCGAATTTTCAAACAATCTCATTGCTGTCGTACTCTGTTATACATTTATACTCTGTTATATACTGGGACGACTACTCTCGCTCCGCACTGAATGGCTGGGTAGGACTAATTATTGAGTCTAGTTTGTGGCTTTTTACTTATATGATAGCTTAAATTTACCTTTACCTGGATAAAGCTTTTTGTAATCTAGAGTCGACAATTCATATTATATAGCGGTTTAAGTTGAATGGTGGAACTATCTAGGTTAATCAGAAACGCGTGGGTTGGGGTGTTAATTCGATAAATTAGAGAAGATCTAATTTGTTATAATGTATAGATTAAATTCCTTGTTCACCACGAGACTCACTGCCCATGAACTTTCTATTCTATTCTAGGCAAGGTATCTCATACTCAGCTACTCTAACCAAGTGTAAGCCGGAGGAAAAGTCTATAAAGGTTTGTTAACCAGAAACAAAAAACATTTCTAATTAGACCTTTCTCGAATCTCAACCTGCTCCAGTAAGTCGAATGATCCAGAAGCTGAAATGTGAAAGTACGGCAACACCCTCACAGACAAATATTTTACTTAAACACAATAACATGTATATGTTATAGAAAATAAGTAATGACTAATAACTAATATATTTGTTAACAAAACATAATAACAATTAACAATATCTAATAGGAAGATTTGGCAATTTGATATTGAAAAACCTTCCACATTTTCAAACATTTTTATGAAACATTGCACTCAGCAATAAGCCAATAATTCTTATTAAATCAAATCATTAATAGTAGCTTAACAATTATATTAAAATCCAGTTAATATTAAAATCAATTCACGGTTCTAGTTTGTTGGTCAACTGCAACAAGTTTCAATACAAATTCAGGCGTTATTGTTTTTTCAACGAAAGCACTAATTTAATCTTTAATCATTATGTTTTATTCGTAGATAAGAGAGAATTTCAGATTAATCATTACTCCAGTATCCTATTGGCGATCCTTCATATTTCTCCAAGGCTAATTCCGTCTATGATGTTTTGAGTTCTCTAGTATTTGACCGAATTAGATTCACAAAGGAGACGAGATTTTCGTAGGTTCTTCATGGAACGTATCCATCCTTGTCAGTTTCAGTAAAATCTTTTTCTTGGCTGTCGAGTGCTGCTGCTTTAACCAGACACTGATCTTAAATCCTGAATATTTCTCTTAGAATCGTTTATCTATCATCATTTTCGTGATTCAATCCTTCTTGATTCCTTACCGATGTAGATTCACAAAGAAGACGAGCTTTTCTTATATTCTTCATTGGAACGTATCCATCCTTGTCACTTTCATCATCTCCTTGCTTACTCCTTGCTCCTTCTCTCTCTACTTCTTTGTAGGCTGGTATTGGATGCTCAATATTGTCAGTAATAGCTTGACCCTTCTTACAATCAACTCTCTCATCCGTGCGAACATGAGCTGCAGATTCTCTACTGCTGCCTTCCTCCATCCTCCCTCTCCTCTGCCTTCTGAGCAGAAGAGTGAATCCAGTGATCATTACAAGAACTATGATCAGTGAACCTGACCCTACCACCACGGTCATTCCAAGGTTAGTATTCTTACTTGCTCTGCAGTTGTTGCAACACTCGTTGTGTATCCAAAACAGATCTTGTGTCCACTTTCTGAGCACATGTAATATTCGTCTGCAGGTTCACAGTTAGTCTTGCAATCATGCCCAAAATAAAATGACGTGCAACTGTCACAGTTCTGTCCTCTTCTCCTTCCCTCACAGACCTTCTCTCCGGATGAGTTACACTTGAAGTAGCCTGGTTTTGGTTTGCAGTATTTGTCACACTGTGGTGTGAAGTAGGAATCTTCACAGGAATCACATCCTAAACCAGTGAAGTTGTCATCGCATTTTGTCAGCCTGTACTGTATAGTGAGAGTTCCTTTGCTTTCTTGACTCCTATAGTCCTGTTTTACCCATCCATCTTTAACTGTCGTGTTTGAAAACGGCACCACCAAATCAGTCATTGCTCTTTCCTCATTTCCAGACACTTTAATCGATATCGTAATACGTTTCTTTGCCGTGAAATTGACAGCAAAGGCTTCGCCAAGCTCGTCTACTCTACTTAAGTTAACTTTAACGGAATTACCGATATCATCTGTCTTCGGAAGAACGTGGAGCTCATTGCCATCTTCGTTCTCTATTAGAATGTTCTTGAAGTAAAAGTCACACACTTCCGGGAGCACATCCACACAGTCTGCCGAATCCGTGTAATTTAAAAATTGAATCTCTCCCGTTCCACCGCAGTTTATACGATTCTGGTAAATATATGAGGTCGTATAAACTATAAGTATACATGTCTTTAGTAGGTAAAGTAGGTTAACGGGATCACTATAAATTTTGCCCCAGAAACATTACAACTATGCGACTAATAAATAATGTTCCGATCCGGATATTACATAATTAAGTAGGTAAAATAGTAGATTGCCTTTTCTGGTCTATTCAGTTCAATTATGGACTATTCAATATTATTTTTCAAAATAAATACCAGCACCTCCAAAAATGAGAGCCGTAGAAACATCAATTCCAATAAATGTATCTGAATATAAATATCTTGCCATCAGAAAGGTTCAACATGTGTCAACTTACCAGTGAGAAGAGCTGCAAAACAATCAGAAGAAAAGCATCTTTTATTAAGGACATCAGATAAAGTTCAGCGGTAAAAATCAGCCATATTACTATTGAACTGGTTGAGTTTGTAGATCAACAAAGCAATATGAAAGTACAAGATTATCTTGCTGATAATATGTTCGTTTAGTACCTAACATCACATTCTACAGACCACGTGATTAACCTCGTGTCCATAAATAAGACTGGAGGGGTAACAGATACGAATCAGATCTTGTAAGAATGATGCCAATCCCCAAAGTTGTCGTGAGTATATAAGAGCTCAGAAAACGTAATTATGTATCAACTTCATGGATTTATTAATCACCTCAACTGGTGTGATTCCTACTCAACATTCAAGATTTTGCAACGTACATGCACAGCAATATGTACAGCAATATTTCCTATTCAACTTATCTTGGTGTCAAGAAAATGGGGAAGTCTCTGAGTGAGATTACCAGGGAAGCGGTTACAAACCCTCCATAAACATCCCGCTCCAAAATGCCCACTAGCTTTTTAAACCATCTTAAGATTTTCTCCTCCAACCGTACAAAGTTCTACTGATAAAAACAGATTGCAACCAGTCGAGGCCTACTGTAGGCCGTTAAGAAGTTGTACATGTTTTTAATTAGGCTTCCTACTCACAGATATTCCACTTTTACATTAGAGCGGCAGAAGAGAAGGATAAAGTGTTTTTCATAAAGGCTGGTAAAATCCTTTGCAGAGATAAGATTGAAGCTGAGGCTGAGAGATATTATGGGTCAAATATGTTTTTGTGGCGAATTAATTGGTTTGAGTTGACGTTGCTAGCTTGAGTGTTTGCAACATGTTTTTAATGTACATTTTTTTGATTTTTTAAGTGATCATACAGGACTAAACAGTTTTCGAGAGCCTATTTAGCATAGTTAATTTCTAACTTGCACATATTGTTGGAATTCATCTTTGTGACAGTGTTTATAATAAGTTATGTTCTATCTTTTAATATACTGCCTGATTAATATCACATTTATCATTTATCAGTCATATAGAGGTTAGGAGTTACTAAGTATTTTGTGCTACTTTTTTACATCAATTTGTATCTATAATAATATATTATATTTAAAGTAAACAATAAACATTGGCCAGTAAGCAAAGCTGGTCGCCAATCAATCATATCCGAACAAACGGCAGAATTTGAACAATCAGCCGAAAACTTAAGATTTTGTTATCGGGTTTGTGAACGCCGATGTGCACGACTGCCTAATTCGGTGGTATTATTCCAGAGGAGCTGTTTTCGTTAAAGTGCGTAGCAAGCTGTAAACACTATGGGACGGTATAAAATGGCCCAGGAAAGCAACAAAACTTGCTGGTTGAATCAGTGATTATAAGAGCGTCCAATCTTAGTGTTTCATATGATTATGTAGATTTGTTGAGTTTGTCGGAAATCCCCACCTGTAGGACTGTAAATTTAATGATGAACACTTTTTTGTCTGAATTTGATGAGGTATTAAGAGGAAAGGACCTAGTCTGCAGATTATGACGTCTGTTTTAAATCGATACGAATCTTAAATGTCTTATAATATGTCTAAGTAAAGCCATTTATTATCTTTTGATCAGAAAAGGTTTAAACAATTGTGTTTACTTCTCATTCTTTACTGAACTGATTAACTTCAGGCATCGACTCATAGTATTAACCTTGATTGGAATGGATTTAATTAAAGCTAAGTTATAAAACTGTCTTCTTTACTATTACATTACTTTTTTTTAAATTAATAGAACAAAAATGATCTTATCTGGTTCATATTACAAAGCGAAATTACCACTGACGCCAGAATATGATGTGATCTCTCATGTTTTAAAACTACTCAATACTAAATTTTAAACGAGGTCAGCTACTACAGGAAATATATTTGGCGACTACACGATTATCTGCTTTTGCTATAGATTCCCAGCTCACGAGTCTGTTTTTTTTGTTTCACAGATGTGGTATGTATCCACATTTGAATCTTTCTGTTGTTGACATTCCCTCCTGACGAAATTATATGTAATATCTCGGTTATTCTTTTTCAATTTAATTTTTTTACTGAATTTTCGCGCCTCATATTTTCGTGGTTAACTTATTTTTCTTTTATTTGCCGTATCGAGGACATTTCCACTCACACCACCTTTCTTGTCATTATCAGGTGAATATTTACTGCGGTGGAACTGGGAGATACAAATCCTAAGCTATCAAGATACGATACTGTGGAGAACGCAGAGAATTATTTCAATCGGGCATCCAGTGACTGAGAAATACGCACCAACGTCTGACTTTTGCCCCCCCCCCCCCCACCCCTGCATATTGTATAACTATAACTTTACATAACTTTATTTCATAATAATAATACGTATTAGTAAACATTCCATTCGCAGCCGAATTTCATCGTCAATACTGCAGAAGTTTCACAACGTGCATATTCATTGTTCAGTGCTTTAGCTTAAATGTGCATGATGTTCAGGTCTGTAATTCTGTAAGTGTATACTGATTGTATTGATTGTATTGATGCTGCTTTTCTTTCTGCACACTGAGCAGTTTGCTCTTGAAGTTAAATTTTGTTTTATGACGATCTCTTTCAAACGATTATTTTTATTCACTTTGAACTCAGAAGAATTTATACTTTATAAAGTCTTCATAAAGACTTTATTATTTCACGTTTGATTTGGTTCCCGAACTCTTATCTAGTTTAATTGATCTTCAAACTTTTTGTTGACAGCTTGACTATTTTTGTTTTATCGATTAAAATTCTTGCATGTGTTATCTTCAATCAAAGCTTTATAGGTAAAATGTCAAGGGTGGTGTCGAAAAATCTCTTTCACTTCAAATTGACTGGCAAACTTGATGAAGATTTCAAAGCGATGACTGATGCGGAAAAACTCGCTTTCGAGTCACCAGAAGTCAAGCGAATGGTTGAACGGTTTACTGAACTACAAGTAAAGAACGATGATAAGTCTAACAAGGAATTTGTGGCTATGTTCCGAGCAGGATGTGCTCCCTACGCAGAAGCCCTCAAAGCCAGCCCTAAGTTTAAAAATAGTGTTGAGCAAACCATTACCACCTCATTAGAAATTCCAACTTCACACGATGGAGATTTTGACTTGCCAATCAAAGTTTATACCCCCAAAAATCTCCAGGGAAACACGAATAACTGCGCTTATATCTACGCTCACGCAGGAGCTGGGGTGGCGATGTCCGCTGCCGATTTTGGCACCCTTTTGCGGCATTATGCTGTGGAATTTAAAGTTGTTGTGTTCAATGTTGATTATCGTATTGCTCCAGAAACTCGGTGCCCAAATAACGTCAAGGATTTTTACGAAGCCATAAAATATATAAGCAAGAATGCTAAACGTCTGGGGTGGATCCAGATAAGATTATTATCGCAGGAGACATCGGTGGAGGCTATATCTGTCTTGGTTCTATGGTGATGCTAGCTCAGAATAATGAAAGTCATTTAGTCAAACTGGCTATACCTGGTTTACCGATGGTAGACGATTACTGTTTCTCTGACCCCCTCGCCATGACGAAGGAGGAACGTAATTCAGCGGGAACTATGATGAAAGTGTGGAAAGATCTCATCGCCGCTAATTATGAAGAACAGAAGTCAAGCCCGCATCTGTTCCCTGGCAAAGCGAGCGATGAGCTGCTGGAGAAGTTCCCTCCGACAATAATAATGGAGCGTGAGTTTGACCAGTCTATCACAGAAGCCACCAGGCTGGCTCACAGACTGCGCAGAGCTGGCAGGCTACTGGAATTTGTTGTGATTCCAGGGGCTGGTCATGCAAGCTGCTTCACTCCACATTTGAAGAGTAACCAGGTGTTGTTTGACTCAATGAAGACTATTGCGACTGAGTACATCCACACTGATGACTGAAGACATTGAGCTCACAGTGGCAATCAGATATAAGTTCAATGATAGAATTTTAATTTGGAATATCATTTGTTTTAATGGTAAGCATCTTCGAGTAGCCATTTATTCTGACTAATGTCGGTTTCAGATATATAGCAGTATAAGCTGGGATTCACCAAATTTACCAGCTCGGTAAATATTTAATCGGAGTGATAAACGGATGCAACGACTAATTTTTGTAACGATTTTTATAACGATATCACAATTAAATTGATCGTTTTTAGTTATTTTCGAAGCTCAAAATGACTCTTTCATCAACTTGTTCAAGATTCTCATCACTATTACATCCCTCCGAAATAACAGGACGAAATAACATGGTTTCTAAAGTTTCTTCACTTACTGAAGTAGACGATAGCTTTATTTTCTGAACGATAGAGTTGTCCAATCTGTGGCCCCGTTCACTCTAAGAAAAATGAACTGTATTGAAATACATACTTAAAAACAGTTATTTTACTTAATATCAAATAAATCTCTGTACATTCTGCAAGTTACGTTAACTAAATCAACCAAATACGGAATACCAGTTTCAAAAAGTTGCATTTGAAATTTTGTTTATTAAGAGTGAAAGATGTAAAGTTTAAGTTTAATGAAAAATAATCAACGACACATCACAACAAATGCTGACCTGTGATCTTTGTCTCTCTGGGAGTCTACGACGAGTGGGCTCTTGAACTGTTATTTCACAGCTTATCTTCTTAACTTCAACCTAACAAACAAATCTCTGAGATGGGTAGGCATTTCACCATTAAATTGGACCTTTGAAAACCCAGAGGGAAAGTTTAGCATACAATTACTCGGAATTTAATCAAACCAATATGGCCTCCAACCAAATCCCAACTGGATAACTCATCAGTTTCCAGTTTTCATCTTTATCATCAAACATTATTTATCGTCAAACATACCTCGGATCCTTGATCAGCTATATTCTCACTGCTCCTATTATCACAAGATTTTCTATTTTCAGAATGGACGTGATGTCACCTGCTTTGAGCTTATGTTTCGCCTTTGGTAACATACTGGGCTATTCTCCTGTGATTTTAACTTTTCAGTGGGATTAAATAGAAGTTCTGTGATTTTATCAATAAAAGAATACATTAGAAATCTTAGGGTGCCCGTGAAAACTTTCAAGAGAAACATATATATTCAAACCGTCATATCCGGGGAGGGCTTTGAGGGAGAGATTACATCTGGAACCGATCTGAGTTTTATCACATCGTTACTGAATGCTTTTATTTATCAAAGTTTAAACAAAGTTTTAGTTTCGCCAAAAACTAGAAGTAGTTTTATCACATCGTTACTGAATGCCTTTATTTATTTATTTAACAAAGTTTAAACAAAGTTTTAGTTTCGCCAAAAACTAGAAGTAGAAAACATGTGTGCGCGGCCCGCGAGCAACCACAAGTTGGCGCCTTAATCACACAAAATAATCCTTTGTCGTGAGCGCGTGAATATAAAAATGCCCACCCTGGAACGAGATCAATCATTTTAGCAATTTCCAATATGGCATATGCTTATAATTTAGATTTGAGCATGATTAGATTCTAAGCAAGACTGAATGCAAGGATGAAAAGGTTTTACATACAAATCAGGTTTAGGCGAAACTAATTACAACAGTCCAAATCTGTTATAAAATTTATTAAGGTTTAGCTAGTCCACACCCTATAAGCTCCATAATATGAAGAATTTGTTTCACATCTAGATGAAAAGCTACGGAATTTGTATGGCATTAATATAAAACATCATCCAAACACGAATAAATTGAAATTGGAAGCGACCTTGGCATGTTTGGTGAACCGTTCTCTGACTTTGTCCAGCCCCTCTGAAATTGTTCATGTTTTCGTGTATTCTAAAGTTCTAACAGCTCCTTTAATATCTTAAACTCGAGAGTTGCTGACGATACTTTGGGTTATAGTACGCGTCCTGTTTTAAGAATGTCATGATTAAACAGGACACTCTGAGAGTAGGAACCAGACACAGAACTACCTATGAAACTAGTGATTACAACTGCACAAGAAAGTAATAGAACTTACAAAGTCCTTTCGCCGTTGAGCTTTCTTGCGTCTCAAAAGCCGGTTTGAGTTAAAACCTCGTGGTACAAACAACAGCTCTTCGTCAGACCCCTGATGTAATATAATATTAAATTTATGTTATACATAATTATTTCATTATATCAAACACTGAAACACACGAAAATTCCGAATAGATAATAGTTATAAATGCTTGAACCCTAATTCCACATCTTCTCAAATTAATTCTCATTATTAATATATGTCAAGTAATCAAAAGATTTTGCACAAAAACTTGTAGAATCATAACACATCTGAAGCACAAAGTTTGGTCTCCATATCTTCACAGGTTGGCAGAGCGTGCTGTTCAATCTGAGTCCTGAGCTCACGAAGTTTCACCTCAACGCCATTCATGACGTTGCAAGCACCCCTAACAACCTCAAGTTGTGGAGCTACAACTCGTCCAGCAACTGTCCCCTGTGTGGACTATATCCTTACATGCTGTCCTTTGTTCTTGAAGCAGGGAAGATACAATTGGAGACATGATCATGATCATATTGTACAAGAAGTGGAGAAGATAAGGGAAGCGAACAACTCTACTCCCAAGACAGATGTTGGGCCCTTAAAACGTCGTTTAAAACTACATTCTAGAGATGTTAGTCCCGGACACCAGAAGAAATTAGATATGAAATTATATTAACCTTAGCAGTTGCTAAGAAACCAATCCAATTTAAAGCATGATTTCAGGATCGATTATCTGAACTTTCTCTGTAAATCACCAACAGCTACGTCTATAATAACTCTGATACTCATACAGTATGTTACAGTGATTCTGAGGTTAGATGGGCGGATACAGCAAGCCAATTGGTCACGTGTCACAATAATAGTGTATCACTTTCCAGATTAATGTTATCTAAAATTATTTATCCAAAAACGATGTTTAGTGAGAGCTTCTGACGGATAATTTACTAAATACATCGTCTACTAGTGCCTTATTAATGATTGGGTTAGTGGTGATCACTAGTCAGTACCAAGACATCTAACTCAATATCGAAATGACAACGAGGTAAAATCGCTAAAGTTGGAATCTGGAATGAGGAATCGGATAGGGGTATATTGGACAATTGAACCATTTATGCGACAAAATGGGGCACAGGAGAAGGTAATTGGATATACAATACACACTTACGGGAGCCTAGTAAAATTTACTGATTGAAACGGCATAGAATTACTTATGGGTAGATGGTTGGGAAAATAGAGTAATCGAGATTAATCGTAGAACGTTCACTCAAATGTTACTCAATAGCAGAACACGAATGACGAATTATTCTGAATTGTATCAAGTCTAACATCCAATTTAAAGATTCTAGAAATGGTTTGACGAACTTTAGTTTGATAATTACAACAACATTGATAATCCCAAACATTAGTAATAACAAACAAATCCCAAGTATTTGAAGTGACACCTGATTATATCCGGATGAAGAGAAGATGAACTCCACCTCTCTGTCTTCTGGTTCAGTAGAGGAAGTGGAGTGGGTTGCTCTGTGTAGCACAGGAGCAGGAGGTAGGGATACACTTGCTAACTGCACCTGGGTGGTTACCATATTGAACATGTTGACGACCAATTTTCAGTGCTTACCAAAACAATCCAGATCAGACTCTTGGATCCTGGTGCTGTTTCGTTTGATAATGTTCACGTGGCAACATTCAGAACATTTTAATGATTTTGTTAAACTGCAACTTACCTTTTGAGAGTCAGCACCACAGTCCAGACTGGCTCGGTTCAGGAGTTTTACTCTGGACACTTTAGACCTCACTGCTCGAACCTCGCTCTAACAGACATTAAATTTAGAAATGTAGAATAACAAAGTGGTGACAAGATTACTGAACGTTATTAGGTTACAGGATTAAGAAACCACTGTGCTGGAATAATGATCAGTCAAACATTGCTAATAACCAAGACACAACGTAATGCGTTGTATCTGAACACAGACAGAACGCTTTGCTTACCTCAAACTTGCCAACGAGAATAGCAACCGATGCACGCTTCTTCATATTTTTCTTCGGTTTAGTTTCTGTCGATTTTTGAGTCTCTATATCGTTTCCGGAATCTGAAATGTTTTCTTTTAACTTGAAACTACTACACGTAATATGCTGATTTTATCAGGGGGTTGTCGATAATGCCTAATAATAATGCCTAATAATATAACGGGTAGGCAATGAGTCACTGCTGGAAGCTGGTCAATCGCCATAAAAAAGGTGAATATTGAATCTGCAAGTTTTAAAGCTAAAAATTCACCAATTTCAGTTGATTGAGAGTTGTTTTCATGACACACCTCCTCCTCATCATCTCTGAAATACGTAACGGTTGATTTATTTTGAAGCCTACGAAATTATAAAAATACAATAAAAGTGGACCGTGCAATTTAAACTATTTTAGGTAACAATAAAATTTAGGTATAAGTTTGAAATAACGATGTTATCCGTCATTCTGTTCATTTTGTAGGGCATTTTGATTGAGTTAAACACTCAATCATGTGATACGACACCTTTCGCCCGACGCCCTCCAGCACCATACCCAATCTCCTGATCCCTATGCAATGAACAAACATACCCATGCAATGAACAAACACAATATGCTAAATATCTTGGTTATCTGAGTAGATAATGCTCTAATTTTTTAATTTGAGTTCCTGTACATTTAAAACCTCAATTTGATACTTCCCTTGATATCTGATTCTATCTGCTCTCGCCGGAAGGTACCTTGCAATGTAAGTTTAACTGCAATATCGATATTACCATAGCTATATATAGCAACATAACATAGCTATATATAATATTTCAACATATCTATATAATATATATACAATAAATACATATATATCATACATAAAAACTTACCCTAACTGAGCGTTTTTATCTTTGTCGCTGAGAACTGAAAAGGTGCATATTGTAGGACAAAAATATAAATAATCTATTGTTAATGTCTAAATAATAAACTTGATAACTTTCACCTTATAATACCTTCCGGGAATTATATCCACTAAAAGTCTCGGACACTGAGAGCTGATAATTTGCCGATATATCCCGCAAAGGAAGCCAAGGTATTATCAGCATAGACCTCAGACTGGCTGGCGGCAAGTTGTAAAACAAATAACACTGGCGTTCTATATATTAGACACTATATTGTATCATGCGCACGTATCGGATTACACCCCTTCCAATTCGGAACCGGAAAATATTATAATACATAACACCTTGGCAATTTCGTGCCCGCGCGTTCCCTCCAGCAAGCTGTCGGGAATTATCGCGCTCAGCACTCAATAGCCAAGGTATTATTATATTATAACGCTTCATATGATGTGAGACATTAACAAAAACACAGTGTTTATACTTTATCCATTAACAACAGTCCATACTCCAATATAGTCATGGATACTGTATCCATTACAGTCATGGATACTGTTTGGTTAGAACTGATCAAGAAGTGTTTGTCTAACTATTAACGTGTAAGTTTGCCACTTATTTTCAATAATGAGTCCTATCCACTCGAGTTGATATTTCGCCAAAGTCATAATTTCAAGATTATGAACACGCTTATGAAGCGTTATGAATAATGAACGTTCATGAAAAGTTTATGTTAGATAAATGTTTACCGAATCTTTTCACAGCTCTGGAAATCTTGTCACGTGACCGATGTTTCTGCATTTTACCACTTGTCTCATGGTTCACTTTAGTTCGTTGGAACGACCTCGACTTGCCAGCAGAGCTTTTCATTTTATTGATAATCTGCCATGAAATTAAATGATTCAATACGTTATGCCTGATCGTAAGATGGTATCCAGCTGATATGGAAAGTTTGATAACAATTAGTATTGTAACACCAGCAAATAATAAGAATACGAATAAAAGTAATTAATATAAATAATTATATTATGTTCTCTACTTACATGGAAACAAACTCTAGGAGGTCCATACCCTGCTGTCTTTTTGATACCAACGATACCTAGTTGGATGGATTAGTTGAGTCTCATATTATTTTTAACCAGTGACCAATAAGTGAAATCAGTGTGAGTGAAAATCGTGAAAATTTCCTACTGGTAGTACATTTTCAGCTGGTTAACAAATTATGTATGAGTTGACCCACTACCACTCTTAATTTTAATACTTTCAACACTACTATTTAACAAATAATTTTAGCCTTGTAATACAAGTTAAGTACATCATGGACGATATGGAATTATTAGAACGTTTGTCGCTCTATATATTTGACTGAAGCGCATCAGGACTTTAATACTTGGATTACAAAGGGGGGGTGCCACTGTCCATTTTGTCCATTTTGTCTTTGTCTTTTTTTACATTTTTTTGTGAAGGACAGTGTTTTGGGGACAAAATGGACAATACTAAGGACAAAAGGGACAAAAGGGACACAAATTTTGGACAAATGAGACAAAAAATTAGACAAGCTCAAATGTAGAGTAAAACAAAATTTAGTAAAAGAAAATTTGTATTTACCACAAAACACCAAATGAATAAATATAAATCTAAATTCAGCTATATACTCAATACACAGCCTGCCGCGCAGACAGCCACACATTGCTGAGAGATTCTCAGGTGCAGATGTAAGCGCCGCGCGCGCGAGGTTTTTTATCTTACAATTACATGTCACGATATATTATTAATTATCACAGCATTTTAGAAGCATGAGCAAAATAATTATTGCATATTGGGAAAATTTCGGTCGTTAGCGCAGTTAACGCGAGCGTAACTTGAGCAAAGCGCAACTTGAGCAAAGCGCGAGCGCATGCGGAAAAGGACCGCGTAGCTAGTCAAGATGTTGATAAATATATGATTTGTGACGCGATCTGTGTTGCTCTAACTATAGCCTGCTCGCTTGCAGTAGCGCGCGACCGCCGGAGGCGGAAATGACTTGTGGAACAAGTTAGCTTGGTTAGCTAGGTGAACGCGATGTGCCTTGAAGGATGAAATCCTGCCAGGCTAGGACATCGTCCTGGTCCAAAAAATTTTGGCGAGCGATTTTCTCCAAAAATTTAATGAGGGCGCCGACTTCCACTCTGGCTAGGTTTTTTCTTACCCAGCGCGCGTTCCTTAATGGGATGAGGTAAAATTAGGTAAAAAGAATCCACTGACTTCCAATTCCATGTAATCTGGCCTGGCCAGAGTGCTTTCATAAAACTCAATTACTAGCTTGGCGTTGTCAGTTGTAGAATTATATACTTTAATTTCGGAGTGAAGCGAGTGATACACATTACTTTGATTAAACTCATGCTGATCACAATACAGTACAGGGAGGTGGTGACTTAACTTATGGTGGATCTTCATTTTAAGCCATCAAAGAGCATGCTGGTGTGTATGAAAGTACTTTAATCCTCTTGTCCAATGTCCATTGCTATAGTCTGGGCCATGCGCGCGCGCGCGCGTTTACAAACATGATATCCTCAGTCCTTTCACAAATACTGAGATTTTGTTTTAAACTTAATTGAATCTGAACCGAAATTGCCAGAGAAAACAGATAGTGTAACTCAGAAAGACCACAAATGTATAGTTTGTGAGATATTGAGGTTATACTCCAAAAAATTTACAATGATGTCACACTTCACCTAACCATGTGCTTTCGCGCCACTTCGGGCGCGCTTGTTTCACAAGGGTGCAAGGGCTCTGGATATAGCAAATGTCACACCAGAAAATCCCTATTTTTGGAATATTTAACCTCATATCTCGAACGCGCAGTACTAGATTGAGCTAAACTTCGTTAGGTTTTGTAGCTTTGACTATCCTCGATCATATGGAACAGGAATAAAACTGTTTAGATGTTATATCTTAATTATATTAGGCACTTAGTTCACCTTACCATGTGCTTTTGCGCCACTTCGGGCGCGCTTGTTTAATGCCGTGAGGCGGGCGCGCGCTACTGCAATTGCAAGGGCTCTGGATAGAGCAAGGCACTTAGTTCTGAAAAGTGAGAATGTCATTAATACAATGATTGTCAATCAATAGGAGGATCAACATGATACACAGATTAAAGTGTTACCAACATGATTTAATATTGACGATGTCAATTCATGGCAGCTCGACGCGGCACAGTAGCGCATCTCGCCGATCTAGCCTGTGAGAAGCCTCATTAAGTGCGCGGCGCGGCACAGTAAAGCATCGCGCTTCAAGTAGTTGGCGTGCACGTGATCTTTTGCGCGGCTGTAATTGGTTCTGAACGATCACGTGAATGCGAGTCACGTGCGCTGCAACATCCAATGAACATTCGCACTTTTTTTCAGGGCGATGGAGGTCGTAATTCACTCAGCCCGAATAAAGATTCGGCGGAATGACAGGCTGAGCGCAGCCCGCGCCCAGTAACTGAAAAAGTTACCAGGGGACCCCAGGCTATTATGTTCATAAACATTATGAATGAAGAATAAAGATTTGGCGGAATGACAGGCTGAGCGCGGCCCAGTAACTGAAAAAGAAGCTAAATGTAAACAACTGTGGAACAAGAAGGAACGCTTCCTCAGACACAGGAAGCATAAAGAATCGACACCCTGTACCCTATCGGAAATCAGCGACTTCTCTTTACTGTCCAATTTGTCCCTGTCAATTTGTCTCGTTTGTCTCTGTCCTTTTTGTCCATTTTGTCCATTTTGTCCCCGCCTTTTTTTGTCTTTTTTGTCTTTTTTGTCCCTATTATCTTTTTTGTCCCTTTTGTCCCTTTTGTCCCTCTTGTCCATTTTGTCCCTTTTGTCTTTGTCTTTTTTCAGTTTTTTTTGTGCAGGGATAAAATAGACAGTGGCACCCCCCCCTACAAAACGTGAAGAAGCCTCAACCTGTGATGAGTCAGAGTTTTCAGCAGAAAAAAAAATTGAAAAACCGCTTAAGAAAGTTATGTCACAGTTGATGTACAGTGTGTACTGTGTACAGTAACACGAACCAATTTGGTCAAGAAGCTGTGAGTATAACGACAGATATTGAGGAGTTGAGCAATCTTATTCGGTCACAGAATTTGGTTGTCAAGCTGCAGAGTGAACTTCTCGAAGGCAAATCAAAGCAGTTGGAATCTGTTCAGACCACCGCCTAAGCCCTAATCTGTCGTTCAAGAAACTGTACAAGCTGAGATCAGGTCATACAGTCAAGCTGTTTTAAAAGTCTCACCGGAAACTACACTGACAGAACAGAGCTTAAAAAAGGTTGTTCAGAGTGCTGTATCGAAAGAGGACCGCAGTAGGAATCTTGTCATCTTTGGTTTAAAGATATTACTGAAATCGAAGGACCTGAGACTGAGTCAGCACCACAAAACTGTTTTCATTTCTCCGGATCGGTCACCTGAAGAGCAAGCCAGACACCATCTGCTCGTATTGGAGATGAAACAGAAGGCAAAGGACGATTTTAATAGATGCTATTATAGTATTATATAAGATGTCTTTTTCGCTCACCCTTTAGAGCTGCTCTGACATGTTTAGTAGCTGGCACTTGTGCCGGCTGCTAACCATATGGGCGGGATATAAGCACATTATTTCATTTCATTTTATTGGCACAAGTACTTGGTGAAAGGATCCAGGCAGTTGTAATCAACTAATTAGATAGAAATATTTGTGAACCCTGATTCCGAATCGCCCCATGCGTATTATAGGTTTGAAATGCTTCCCTGGAAATCTATCTGCGATAAAGTGTTTTGATCACGTGACATGACCATACCAAAAAGTACGTGAAATTTATCGTTAGCTGCAGTTAGGGTGCAGGTTTAATTAGCAATTAGTAAATGTTTGAGTATATAAGGGATTGGCTTAGGATCCAAGTGAAGGTTTTTGAATTGTCTGTCCTAGGGCCAATGAGATCTAGAAAACGTGCGGAACTTATTCACGTTTTTGGAGCACAGCATTTCATATCTTGTAGAGCTCGCAGTAACAACAAACAATGTTGTGAATAAAGATTTTGCCTAGTACAGGGTGGCCTAAAAGTAACTACCTTAGTCGGTAATATTATAGGGGGTATAATTTGGTCCTTTTCGGGCCAAAGAACCATATTTATAACAGTCCATATTTTTACCCCCCATATTTAACCCCCGGGTCAAATTTTGGTGTTCCTTTTGGTATATCAGTCATAAAATGCTTAAAGTTTCTTTCATTCACGTCCAGAAGTATGCTTACGTTATTGTCTGCTGAATTGAAACTAGTTATGGTTCAAAAAGTCCGATTTATCTATTATCCCCCATCTTTTCAATTTCAGATCAGCAACTTCAGATGAATAATACAAGTTCAGCAGCAGCTGTTTCGATCGCATTTTGTGATAAACATTGATTTAATTGAGAACTTTAACATCTGATAGGGATAGGGGAGCTGGTGGCTCAGTTGGTAACTCCGCCTGGCATTGCTTGAGGTGCCAGGTTCGATTCCCGACTCTGCCACTAGCCTTGGGCTTGGTGGTGTAGTGTCGGGCAGCGCGGCCAGCAATCGTTAGATCGCTGGTTCGAGCCCCAGCACTGCATCATTAATCCCACCCCCCTGCTGTGTGGAAACAGCAGAGTAAACCACACCAATTACAACAAATCGAAAACTACACTTAGTTCTAAGAATAATTCTCTCGGAGGCGGGTGTATGTGAGTAGAAAGCGTGACGACGCTTCCAATTAACGTACCCCAATTGCAACAAACACACAATACACACAATATATATAATAACGTGTACACATTGCCGTTACATCCGATAAGACGAGCAAATACCTTACTAAGCCTTGTGCACGTCACCAATATATACCAGTTACACTAGATACACCAAAACATTAACTCCTCGGCATCGACTTGTGGTTGTGTGTAAGATTAATGGCTTAGCAAAGAGTGAGTATAAACGCATATCAAATATAAGTATGCAATCCCCGGGATCTACGGCAGTCATTATTAGGAGGGGCGCCCCCAACCCAACTGCCATTGCTCAGCAATGGTACCAGCAGGTTCGTCCTGGAATAGTGGACTCGATGCAAATCAGCTGGGCTTCAGTAGGACCCATCGTTCTCATGGGTCGCTTGCTCGCAAGAGTCAAGTTGTTATATGGACACGTTCATTGAAGTTTGAGGATATTGGTAAATATTAGTGACCCTACTAAATGGCACGATGATGTAAAATGTGTCACACTATAAAACTATATAAACCCTCAATGGTTAGGATAATCGTTTCATCCTCTAGATAAACTTTGTCGCATAACGATATCTTTATCAGACGATAAGATATCGCTTAAACGCGGCCGGCAGTGAGTTGTAAACTTTGTCACACTATAATGAAAATCTTTTCAAAATTTTTTTTTTTTTTTTTTTTATTTTTTTTTTTATTTTTTTAATTTTTTTACATACAATATAACATGTGGCGCAAAATAAAATCGAGATATAACTGATTGCTATCTCTAAAGGACAGATGTATGCAAATTTCAAAGGGAAACCAGAACGCAGTAAAATTGTAGTCGAAACCACACCGCACAAGCCTAGTCCCTGGTAAATGAAAATCAATCAAATAATATGTTGATAAAAAATCATATCCCATCAGTCCTTCTCGGAGCTTACGATCTTATTGTTCCTTATAACATGAACTCGCTTAGGCTCCAATTCCCGTTTTCTGCTTAACTTCAAGAACTAACTTCCTGAAGGCAGCTCTCTGCTCGGCTGATCGGTCGGGGCTGATGTACACTGAGTCATACCCCTCCACTTCTCTTAGTTTTCTCGCTTTGCTCAACACTCGCCGCACATGATCTGAGCCGCTAAGAGTGAACTTGATAGGTTTAACGGCTGGTCCTCCATCTGATACAGTTCTCCCCATCCTACAGCAAGAAACGATTCGAGGTTTCTCATCTATGTTTTCTAGTACCTCAAGCACTCTCTTTTCCAGGATTTCTTCACTCTTTTCTGGTAGACCGTAGATGACCAGATTTTGACTACGATCCTCTTCCTCGGAGGCACTTTTCAGAGCAGCTTTCATTTTCTTAGGCGCTAGCGCCTTGCTGCATGAATTCTTCACAACTGACGACCAGGCTTTGAGTTCGCTTTTCACTGTCGTCTGAACAGAGGTCAAATCTTCACTTTCTTCTCAAGCAATTGTCCTTGCAGTTTAATCACAGTGTTCTGATCTGCAATCTTTTCGTCCTTCAGTTGGTCGATTTCATCTTGTAGTTTGGTGGCTGAAAACAACAGCGGTGAACAATAACTGTCGAGAATGTCGATAAAAGTTTCCATCCAATCACACAGTATAGCCTTGGTGATCTGAGGCTTGTTGAGCGTTCCTTTACGTAACACATTGGATTTCTGAACACCTGCCGCTTAAAAAACGTGACAGAGTTTATATGGACCCCTTGTTGCCGTGTTTGACCAAATTTTTGAATTTCAAATTTATAGGATAGTTGCATATGACTATGACTATTATCTACATATTTAGCGACTTTTTTCGTTAAATGGTAGCACCATGTAAACTCTGTCACACATTTAAGAAATTTATATGAGGGATGTTTATGACATCCTGACAAGAAATGCCGAATAGTCTAGGATTAATTTTGTGAGCTGAATGTGTTTTGAATTGTTTACATATTTCATTGTTATAGGCAAATACAAATACAGAAGGCAGAAATGGGTAAACTTTGTCACATACATTTGTATGATATCTCAACATGTGTGAAATTGAGTAAATATTAGTATACCAACTTAAACACCATATATTACGTACTATGGATCAATTAACAATATTTCAACCACACACCGGTCATATAAATTATTATATGGCAGTGATATGTTAACATTGGCAAAATTTCAACACCTGAACATGGTACAAATTTGTAAATTTCGTCACAAAAAATTATGATAACTTTATTTGCTATTTGTTGGCAAAATAACTAGTTTATCGACATAGGTATGGTGATAAAGTAAAATTATATCCTATTCGAGGTATGATTCTTCAAAATAGGGGGCAAGAAATGTAAATTTCGTCACATCAGCCCTTGCATTAGTTAGATAGATTTTCTTTCGTATCAACAGTCCTTATTATAGTTAGAATGGATTTACACAGGAAATATAGAAACCCATGCCAATTTTTCGTCACATTGATATTATACTGTTGGGGCAGGAAAAGTAAATTTGGTCACATTTCAGTAACTTAGTAAAATTAAACTCAACATTGTTAAACTTGAGTTCTAATTTGCTGAACAATAACCAACCAATAATTCCTGGAAGAAAATTGAATTTTAACTGAGGTATGGTTCTTTAAAATAGGGGCAAGAAATGTAAATTTCGTCACATACGTAATTTAAAATGTAGATAGATTTTCTTTCATACCAATAGTCCTTATTATAGTCGGAATGGATTTATACAAGAAATGTAGAAACCCATGCCAATTTTTCATCACATTGAAACTATACTGTTGGGGCAGGAAAAGTGAATTTCGTCACATTTCAGTAATTTAGTAAAATTAAACTCAGCATTGTTAAACTTGAGTTCTAATTTGCTGAACAATAACCAACCAATAATTCCTGGAAGAAAATTGAATTTTAACCGAGGTATGGTTCTTCAAAATAGGGGCAAGAAATGTAAATTTCGTCACATACGTCATTTTAAAATTTAGATAGATTTTCTTTCATATCATTAGTCCTTATCATAGTTAGAATGGATTTATACAGGAAATATAGAAACCCATGCCAATTTTTCATCACATTGAAATTATACTGTTGGGGCAGGAAAAGTAAATTTCGTCACATTTCAGTAACTTAGTAAAATTAAACTCAGCATTGTTAAACTTGAGTTCTAATTTGCTAAACAATAACCAACTAATAATTCCTGGAAGAACATTGAATTCTAACCGAGGTATGGTTCTTCAAAATAGGGTCAAGAAATGTAAATTTCGTCACATACGAGTATGTCATTGTAAAATTTAGATACAATTTCTTTCACGTGAACAGTCCTAATTACAGTCCGAAATGATTAATACAGAGATACAGGAAATATAACAACCCCTGCCCATTTTATAATGTATGTTATATGTTAACCACAGACTATTTCATTCTATAATCATTTTTTCCAAATTTAACCTATTTACGATGTCATTTTGTGACGATGTTTACATCGACTGCCCTATACTTGAATCAACTGTATCCGTGTATCGTCCTTATATAGAGTTTTCCCGCAAAATTTAACTTATTTACGATGTCGTATCATTTTGTGACGATGTTTACATCAACTGCCCTATACTTGAATCAACTGTATCCGTGTATCGTCCTTATATATAGACTTATAGAGTTTTCCCGCAAAATGTAACCTATTTACGATGTCGTATCATTTTGTGACGATGTTTACAACAACTGCCCTATACTTGAATAAACTGTATCCGTGTATCGTCCTTATATAGATTTTCCCCGCAAAATGTAACCTATTTACGATGTCGTATCATTTTGTGACGATGTTTACATCAACTGCCCTATACTTGAATCAACTGTATCCGTGTATCGTCCTTATATAGAGTTTTCCCGCCTTCCAAACCAAAATCAGATATAAATGATTTCGGAAATTCACCCAGAATTTCAAATTCCATATAATGTGACAGAATTTACATCATTTCCCAATAACCAAGTGCATGTATTTGCTAACTTTTCAAAACAAAATATTTTAGGGCTATGATTGGCAGAAGAACCATCAAATAATGAGTTGAAAGGGTTTTGAGGACACCTCACAGTAGAAAAGAGGTCTCGTATTCTGAGTGTGACAAAGTGTACGAAATATTGCCTTAAAGCTGTTCGATCCGTGCCATTTAACCAATGTTGTATCATAATTGTTAGATTGACCTAATCTACTATATTTCAGACCAAGGAATGATAATTGGGCAGCTATGGTAAACAATGTCAAAAAAAATGTGACATTTTTTACATTATAGTGCCTAAAAGCAATACATTTTATTTCTGAGGCAGTGCATATGGGAGTATGGGTCACGTGGCTAATGTTCAGAACTTATGAACACGCTAGATTGATAGATGCTAAAATTAAGCCACTATCGTCGAAAACGCTATTTTAGAAATTTACCAATATCCTCAAACTTCAATGAACGTGTCCATATACTCGTTTTAGCAGTTTTAGTACTAGACATTAAACAGTATTTTACCGTAGTATTTTAGGGCATTTATTAGTGTACGACATTTAGTACAGCAGGGTAGTGCAGAGAGTTCAGTTTAACACCTCTGTTTTGGGGAACAGAGAGTTCATTTTAACATCTCAGTTTTGATTATCAGAGGGTGCATTTTAGCACCTCTGTTCTGGTTACAAAGAGGATAGTTTAGGAATTGCTTAGAGCAGGGAGTTTTGGGGAGCAGAGAGTTCATTTTAACATCTCTGTTTTGATTATCAGAGGGTGCATTTTAACACCTCTGTTTTGGTTACAAGGAGGATAGTTTGGGATTTGTTTAGGGATTGCTAAAACGAGTGGGAGATTGTTTATACTATCTAAGGATATTCAAGAGTGGGCCTGTTGGATGGCAGGACACTTTTTGGTTTGAATACAGCAGACGTTTACAGTTAATGTTTACAGTTAAAGAACTAGGCTATTCGAATTATTGACATAGTATTTGAGGAACACTGAGATATTGTAATTACAATTCTTAACGGTTTATTCAAATTGAAGTATTTTCCCTTGTCACCTTGCTGAACAAAATATAAAGGAAAAGAGCCTTTTATCAAAGTCAGTAAGTGTTGCACCAAAAAAAAATTAAAAAAATCTGATAGGGATCGGTTATCTAATGAAAAAATATTAAATTTGGTGTGAAAGCGGCAATGTGGTTATAATTGCGAATGTGGTTATAATTGCGAAAAAAATTTGATCAATATTTTCGCAGTTATAAGTGTGGGGGTCAAATTTGGTTCTTTTCAGGCCAAAGAAGAATATTTATAGCAGTCCATATTTTAAACACCCATAATTTTCCCCACCATAATATTACCGACTAAGGTAACCACAAGCAATCCTTTAATAACTCACGTGATTCGTGTCAGAATTGCTCAAAAACTGGGTCAAACTTAGATTTCCTGAAAGTTTCGTAAACATTTCATTGAATATAGAGGGTGCTGGGATCATGTATCTGTCAGATCTTAAAATGGTCTAACTCAGCTTAGTTTTTAACAATCAATTTAAAATTTTAGGAAAGCACTTTCATTATTAAACCAAATGTGTCTCAAAACTTTGGAGTGAAAAAAAGGTGATTGAAGGAATGAAATTTTACAAAACTTTCAGTTCCACACGCTGCATGCAGCTTGTCATTCCGCCGCAGCTTCAATCAATGTTTATAAACACTATCAGCCTGGGTAAGACAAACCTCGCAATTTTTGTACCACTGTTTTCTTGAGAATGTGAGCTTTTCACATTACCAAATTTGTCATACCTTTTTGGAATGATTGGTGAGTTTCACCTTGGTGCCATAATTAATAACGCGTGGCTTTTGGAGCTTTAAATTCGCGTAATTTGACGAAATTCACTTATTTTCGTTGTATTATTTCGTTATATCTTTGGTTCCTGGAATGGGATCATTTTGAAAATTTGTAAGCAGCTTCTAATAAGACTTTATGTTAAGAAACTTGGTGGATATCGGAGTTGATATAGCTGAAATGAAAATTAGGCAAAAGGTGTTGCTTTGAGTTTAGTTTGACATGAAGCCAGGTGTAACATAATGTTTAATATTTTAACTGGGTTGGGTCAGAAGTCTAATCATGCAGCTCACTGGAATAAGGCAGTAAGGTAGTACGTTTTCGTGAAAAGTAAGGGTGAGATGTGCCGAGAGCGGGAATTGAACCCACGACCTCCCGATGAACGCTCGGATGCTATAACCACTAAGCTATCTCGCCATAATGTTTAATAACTGTATATGCTCCAACTTTTTCCAAAAGTTTCTTTAGCTTTGTAAGTCTATAAGTTAGCTTAACAATTTTTGTTAAGATTGGATCGAGGGAAATATTCAATGTTTTCTTTGCGTTGGAAAGAAATTATAAGCTCTCTTTGGAATTTGCAACATGTTGAATTGACGAAATTGACGAAATCGCGTATATATTAACGAAATCTCGTACACACATTTCTGACGCGTTGTTTTGTTTCTGACGGAAACAAAACAACGCGCAAAACGAGGTCAACTGACTCAAACATTTCTCACATGTGATAGGCCTGCTGCGCGTTCCACAGACTCTTGCCACCATTTCCATTTTCACTGGTTGTTTTGCGCCATTGGTGGCTCGAGTTATATTTTTAAATGTATGCGAGTAGGCGTGTTTCTGACTTGTCCTATATTATTGCGTTTATCAAATACACGGATATTTGTAAACAATTCATATTTTATGCTATCGTTTGGAAAAGTTATTTGTACATGGACACGTTCATTTGAGTTTGAGGATATTGGTCAACAAAAATAATAGCGTTTTCGACAATAACTAGTTGGCAAATAACTAGTTTATTGAAATTTTTTTGATGATAAAATAACATAGTATTCTAATAGAGGTATGGTTCTTCAAAATAGGGGCAAGAAATATTTACTTTGTCACATTAGTTATTATATGAGTTAGGTAATCGTCATCAGATTAACAGATATTTTTCGTAGTTTGGATCGATTAATTTAGGCAAAAAAGCATCCTATGCCAATTTTAACACACTATCTTGATATTGTTGGGGCAGAAAAAGTTCATTTTGTCACATTTTTAGTGACTTTGAAAAATTTTACCTAAAATTGCCAAACTTGAGCTCTGATGTTCTGGACAATATTCTACCAATTTTTTTCTGTAATAATGTTGAATTCTAATAGAGTTATAGAATATATAGATCTTCAAAATAGGGGCAAGACATGTTTACTTTGTCACATCAGTTATTATAAGAGTTATTATAGGAGACTATTTCATTCTATTATCATTGTTTTTAACCTATTTACGATTTCGTATCATCACAATGTAAACATAAACGTCAACTGATCTTAACTTGCATCAACTACATTGTCATCACATTGTCATCATATAAAGTTTTCCCGCCTTTCAAACCAAAATCAGACATAAATAATTCGCCCAAAATTTAAAATTCCATATATTGTGACAGAATTAACCTCATTTCCCAATAACCAAGTGCCTGCATTAGATAACTATTCGAAACAACAATTTTACGGCTATGATTGGTAGATCAACCATCAAATAATGAGTTAAAAGGGTTTTGAGGACACCTCACCAGTAAACGACCGGGGGTAGGATTTGGCCGGGGCCGGGAATGTCCAAATTTTGCCGGGGCTGGGAATTGGCCGTTCTGGAATTTGGCCGGGGCCGTGAATTTAATAAATCCACGGCCAAGTTAGAACTTTTCAGTTGAAAGTTGGCACTCTGGACATCATCCTTTCAAAATTGAAAATCCATTTTAAGATTTATATGAAAGTTTTAGGCCGATTTCGATCAAAAATTCCCGGCCAAATTCCCGGCAAAAATTGAAAAAAAAACCACTTTTCAAGTGCCGGTTAGTAGCCGGTTGGTAATGTGAAGTTGAGGAGCTGTTATTACAAAAGTGGCTACTAGCCGGCTAGTAGCCGGTGTTCATATGGTACTGTGCAGGGACGTTGCATAGACGTTGCATAGACGTTGCATAGACGTTGCATAGACTGACCGTGCAGGGAGTGTGCATAGAGTGTTCATTGTGCAGGGACGTTGCATAGACGTTGCATAGACGGTTCTTCTGTTGTTGCATGGACGTTGCATAGACGTTGCATAGACTGTCCGGAGCTAAACGACCAAGTTGCCGAAAATTGGCCGGGGCCGGGGCCGGGAAGAAATAGCTCCCCCGGTGCCGGGATTTCACGGCGCCGGGAATCCCGGTCGATTACTGCACCTCACAGTAGAATAGAGGTATGGTATTCTGAGTGTGACAAAGTTACCCAAATATTGCCTTGTAACCGTTCGATCTGTGCCCTTTAACCAATGTTGTATTATAATTATTAGATTGACCTAATCTACTATATTTCAGACCAAGGAATGATAATTAGACAACTGCAGTTAACTAAGTCACACAAAATGTGACATTTCAAATATTATAGTGCTTAATATCAGGACAATTCAATAAAGACACATACTCTACCCACGATAAGGGGCCATAATTGTTTCAATTATGTACATAATTGTTTTCTATATTATAGTGCTTAACAACAATAGATTTTCTTTCTGAGCAGTGCACATGGAAGTATGGGTTACGTGGCTAATGTTCAGAACTTCTGAACGTGCTAGGTTAATAGATGTCAAAATTAAGCCACTATTGTCGAAAACGCTATTATTTTTGTTTACCAATATCCTCAAACTCAAATGAACGTGTCCACATAGATTCCAGAAGTTTTTATGATTGCATCATTTTAATACAATTTATTATGAGCTTTTGAAAACAGCCCGACGCTGAGCCCAGATTTCAGCAAAATAACGCTGGTTTTTTGTAACACTTTTTTATTCAATACAAGGATGACTATAGTGCAAAGAAACTGCTGCTAACTGCTGCTCACTGCTGCTCACTGCTGCTCACTGCTGCTCACTGCTGCTCACTGCTGCTCACTGCTGCTCACTGCTGCTCACTGCTGCTCACTGCTGCTCACTGCTGCTCACTGCTGCTCACTGCTGCTTTGTCATACGTTGTATGACCCGCCACGCACGAGTGCGCGGCTCCCCCTGTATCGTCGAAACTCTACACTATAGTGAAGCGACAGTGAGGGTCACCACGTGATACAACTGCTGCTCACTGCCGCTTACTGGACGGACCGGCGGGGGCGCGGCACTCACAACTCAGATTGTCATTCCGCCCGTGCAGCTTTAATAGTTTAAATTTTTAACCAGCCTTTGGTCCCCAGATCACATGACATGGTATTCCTTAATTTCCTTACTGGGCGGCGCTCAGCCTGTCATTCCGCCGAATCTTTATTCGGGCTGAGTGAATTACGACCTCCATTGCCCTGAAAAAAGTGCAAATGCTCATTGGATGTTAGAGCGCACATGACTCGCATCCACGTGATCGTTCAGAACCACCCAGGAAACCTTACTGTTAGGGGCCTAACTTTGGAAGTAAAAGAGATAGAAACGTCTGGTTTTCAACAAAATGTTCGCCTTGTAAAAATAACGTTTCCTCCCCAGGAGGAAAATTCAAAACGCTGTAGATTTTGAATTATTGCGAAAAGTCATATTTTAGGCCTTATAAAACTGCGCAGCTTTAACTTTGCAGATTGTTGTTCTCTGATTGGCTGAATCGTATCACGTGGTACGCGGTACAATTGCATTCTTGGAACATTTGAAGCGTGCAAATGCAATGAACTAGCGAGCGCGCGCGGAGTTCAACGAGCTGTGAAAAGGCGATCACCCTGTAGTAATATTGCTAGCCGGTAAGGTCTGCTGGGCAATTTATTACAGCCCCGCAAAAGATCACGTGCACGCCAACTACCAATAAGAAAGAAGTGACGTATGCACTACAAGAGCCGCGCGCTGAGTTAGATTGTAAAATTTGAATATTTAAACGCGCCTATTTGCGCGTTTTAGAGGGTTCAATTACGCCATGGGCTATGTTTATGAACATAAAAGCCTGGGGTCCCCAGGTAATAATTTCCATAACACATAATTGATTTGAATTTGAAAAGATCTCATTACCCAAATTTACCTCCCCGGACTTCAGGCTAGCCGGCTACCATGTTCATAATTAGAGATTAGGCGGCCGCGGAATGACAGGCTAAGCACGGCCCAGTAATACCCAAATAAATTAATTCTCCAGGCCATTTCCGTTCATGATTTTTGATTTTCTTTCATAAGACTAGGGGGGTGCACGATAAAAAATAAACTTGCTCGGATTTTCAAAATTTGTGTACCATAATTGTAATTTCTAAAAACTGTTTACTGGGCCGCGCTCAGCCTGTCATTCCGTCTAATCTTTATGTTTATGAACATGTTTATGAACATGATAGCCTGAGGTCCCCAGGTAAAAAACTGTGAGAATTTTCACAGTACCAAATTTGGCATACCTTTTTGGTTTAATTGACGATGTCAATTCATGGCAGCTCGGCGCGGCACAGTAGCGCATCTCGCCGATCTAGCCAGTGAGAAGCCTTATTGAGTGCGCGGCGCGGCACAGTAACGCATCGCGCTACAACTTTTTGGTATGATCAGTGAGTTTCGCCTAGGTGCCACATTTGATGGTGCGCGGCTTTAGCCAGCAAAATTAGGTGTAAAAGTCGCGTAATTTGACGAAATTCGTTGATTTTTGTCGTATTATTTTGTCATATCTTTGGTTCTTTATCATGAATCATGCTGAAAATTTGTCAGAACCTTCCAATCATACTTACCTACCGAACTTAGAAATTAGTTGGGAGAGATTGGCCTTGATTAAATTAAGAGGTCTAAAAATGACAAAATAGGTATAAATTCGTTGATAACTCAAATTCTGACCATCAAAATTGCTCAAACTAATTTAGGTTCAGTAGAACTAGGGGGTGCACCATAAAAATAAACTTGCTCGGATTTTAAAAATTTTTGTACCATTGTTTTCTAGAGACTGTGAGAATTTTCACAATACCAAATCTGTCATACCTTTTTAGAAAGATTAGTGAGTTTCGCCTAGGTGCCATATTTGATGGTGCGCGGCTTTTGGAGCAAAATTAGCTTTAAAAGTCGCGTAATTTGACCAAATTTGACCAAATTCGTTGATTTTTGTCGTATTATTTGGATATATCTTCAGTTCCTTGAATGAGATCATTCTGAAAATTGGCGACGACCTTCCATTAGGGCTTTCACAACTGTCCGAAAAATTTGGTGGATATCGGAGTTGATATAATGATCAAAATGGGGCAAAATACGCTGCTTTTAGCTGTAACATAATGTCTGATGGTTGGATATGCTTTAAACTTTTCGGACACCTTCCTTGTAAGTCTATGAGTAAGCTTACTAATTTTTGTTGCAATCGGAGGTCGGGAAGGATACTTAATATCTATTTGTTTGAAGAAAATTGTGCTGGCCGAAATTAGCGCTAAAAAACAATCCTACAGTCGGCACGCGCGGCTCACTGTCGATGGCGCACTACCTAGTAGAACATAAGTGTTTACGTAAGTTGACCAATTTTCAACAAAATTGTTATATGGGAAGTATTATAACTTTTTGATAGTTTCTAAAATAATGTGCTGGCCGAAATTGGAAATACGAGCTAAAAAACCATTCAATGGTCAGCGCGCGTTTTACGGTCGATGGCGCACGGCCTAATAAGACTAAAAGTAAAAATATCATCCACGATACAATCACTGAGATCTGATTAATCAATTTTGTATTATAATTAGCAGAATTAGCTAAAACTTTGTAGCGCGATGCACTACTGGGTCGCGCGCGCATCAAATAATGCTTCTCGCAACCTTCGGTAGATCGGCGAGATGCACCACTGTGCCTCACCGAGCTGCGAAGGATTGACATCGTGAATCAAGCTAAAACTAAATAGGACAAAAACGGAAAAAAGTTACATCATTTTAAATTACTTTTACCGCACCCCAAACGTAAACTTAAAATGACACCGAAATAATGAAATCGGTCTCTTGATCGCTTTTAAGTTTTCCTATCCATTCACGGCTTGAAAATTGTAACGATCTGGCCGCGCCCGTAACTGTAAGTGCCGTTACTGTAACGAATCGTTAGTGCCGACTATTAATATTATACTGCCGAATGCTATATAATATAGCCTCCTATCATCAATTGTGAGTGAATGGGAAAAGCGAGCAATCGATTTCATGCATTATTGATTATATCAATATCATTTTGCGTTTGGGTACGGTAATGGCGATTAAATTGATATCATTTCCTTCTGTTTGGAAAAAGGATACACTGGCGACGGTCAACTCTACCCAATTTCGGGTTTTGGTTTAAAACATAACACAAATTATTTATAGTTGTACGTATAACTATCGATTCCGCAAGGGATCGTTAACATATTACGTAGAGAGAAGGGGGGGGGGGGGGATGTGTCTCTAAAATGGTCGAAAATTGGCTTACGTAATATGTTAACGATTCAACTAATCCGTAGTTGAAAAAAATTCATATCTGGTAAAAAATATGCATAATGCAGTTATTATCTATAATCAGTAGGGTTGACTTTTAGTTTTAACGTTAACACAAAATCAATAGTACATTATGCGAGCATGAAGTTCCAATTTATTTAACAATTGTTTGTAAGGGTCATCACAATCTCCAAATCTTTTACCTTTCGCTGGGTATAACAAGAGAGAACACTTAACCCGTGCCCTAGACATAGCTAGATAGATCTTGGCCAAACTCATATCAAAAGGCTCTCTGGGCCGCATTTCATGTAATGCAATTACTGCAGGCCATTCTGCAGAATAACAATCGCCATAGTACCTTTTCTCATATTTCCTAAAATTAGTCGATTTCAACACATCAGTACTGTTGAATAAATCATGAATAACTGCAACATAAGAGCAGTCTAAATCTTCATTTGCACGAAGACAAGACAATTCTCTTTCAAAAATTTCACGAATTAATTCATCATCATATTTCTCAAGCACATGCACTACTGTCATGGGGCCATGAATATAGTGCCCTATTCTCATCATGGGTGCGAAAATGGGTGAGATGTCATCAAATTCCCTTCTAATAACCGATAAGACGTTGGAAATTTCAAACGTATTTCGTGATGTATGTTTTAATGTCACCAGATGCTCTGAAGATATTTTTTCTGCAAATAAGGAAACTATGTCTTTTAGACAATAATTATATCCCTGTACTAAATCTAATGCCACTAAAACGGTATTATCAGCTGATAACACGTTGAGCTTGTCTAATAATTTATTAATACCATCTCTGCTATTGTTTAACACTCGTTGAATATCATCAACAATCACGTTACAGTTGTTTAGTAAACTGAGTATGTTAGTGAACACTTCAATATAAACACCACTCATCTCTACTATCACTACATTCTTATTACTGTTTGTGATAAGTTCGGCCATGTGCAAGGGAGTAGCATTACAGTCTGTCGAAAAAACTTCATATTTCATTCCTGCTCTACCACATGCACTCTGATATATGTTACTACTGTTAGGTCCAGTTAATGCAGCGATTTTTTCTCTGGATCTGTCTTGGCGAGTCGGAGCATCTTCCCTGCTAGTAGCATCGTTTTCCCACTCCCAGCAGGACCGTTTATCAATAGAAGATTTTCCGTTGAACCAAAAATGTCGTTCTGCTCATGTGTAAGATATTTGACCCCCAAATATTTACTTATGTCTGTAGGAGCTTTAACCAAATCGGGATTAATGCTCTGTTTAACTTTAGGCTTTAACTTCATTTTGTGATTCTGCTCCAAAGTGATTGCTCCCTCCATTAATTCTTTGTCTATTTTCATCACATTCTCTACTAAACTCTTAAACTGAATCTTGTTTCGTCAGGTACGTTCAACTCGGGACACGATATTGCTAACAATATATGCTTCACTCTTTCGTGCTCAGAGTTGTGATGTGAAGGATATTGTGAAGAATATTTTGTGGCACATTATGCTGCCACCATTTAGCAAAATCATCAAGATCTTCACTGAAAATAATTGATTCTCTCTGTACTTCAGTAACTTTAGTTAAGGAGGACATGCTAGGAAAAGCGGTGAAGAGAAGAACAGATGCCTGGGGATAAATGGATTGTATGAGTTTTCTGACCTTATCTCCTTGAATTAAAGAATTTTTAAACGCATCGACCATATTTCCGTCTATTGTCGTGTTCTTTACCTCTACCACAACAAAATGTTCATCAGTGATAATCAAAAAATCGCACTCTGTCCAAACATTAGCAGGTGTTTTCTTGATATCAAAGTCCAGGTTACATTTAAACTTGTTCAAAACGATCATATACTTCTTCAATCTCTCCAAAGAACGGTACACCCTAATCGCAGCCTCGATATTATCTCGTTTTCGAATATTGTCTCCAATACGAGGATCTTCATATTCTTTATGTGAATAATTGTCGACGTATATGTTTTGGGGTACAGGAAGGGACATAACGCGGGGATATTCCTCATCTATTGAGCAAAAACGATTTGTTGCGATTTGTTTTCCCCTCTCTTCATAGTCCTTTAGGGTCGTCACAGTTTCTGTAATAATACTAAAGTTAATATCGATAAAAAACAAAACATAAAAAACTGAGGATTTGAGCCCCACATTTTTAAGCTGTGACATTTCTAGTCCATTCGAACAAACCTAACATGCATTGGTAACATCATTTATCCACTTATATGTGCACTCAGGGCCTGATGTAATTTCTATGACCAGTTGGTCACATGCAGTGTTTCGGTGTCCCAAATTTTGCTTACACTTGGTCACTTGTCTAGACATTTTTTGGTCTTTTGACGAATTTTATTTGTGATACAATGATGTAAATTTGTGTAAAATTTTGTAAAAGCTAACACTGAAATGCAGGACCGGGGTAGTTTGATAAAAAAGGTTTCCATAAAGCTAGAAATCACTGATGCTTTAAGCATGGACTATTTCATGCACAAAAACCCATTTGATGAAGATGATATGACGTGATATAAGACACTGATCATATACACATATTTTAACATTTTTACTGCTTAACGACTGTTTTTTTACTTACTGTATAAAAAATGGATTTAAAAATCATTTGCTGAAATAAAAAATGTCCGTTCATTTAATTTCCGTCCAAATAAGGTCCGATAACTGTGAGGTATTGCCCAACGTTGCACTTGCAGGGTATGCCACGCACAAGTGTACGACTACAACTTGTAACTTGCTGCAGCACCAAGCGTGCTAAATCACTCTTCAGTCGATCTTCGAAATTGTTCTAAAAGGGACCGCGGCAGTTGAAACCAACTTGAATCGATGTATTTTTGGACGCTGATTCAGAATCACCCCCATGACTTACCTGGGGACCTCAGGCTATTTATATGTTCATAAACATAGAGATTCGGCGGAATGACAGGCTGAGCGCCGCCCAGTAACCCCATGACATAGGGTTAAAATGCTCCCCTGGCGAGATATTGGCGAAAAACTGTCTTGATCACGTGATATGACTGTATAAGGAAGTTGGTCGAATTTCTCGTTAGGGTTAGGGTTTCAGCTTACCTGAGGACCCCAGGCTATTATGTTCATTAACATAATAGATTTGGCGAATATAGATTTGGCGGAATGACAGGCTGAGCGCGGCCCAGTAAGGTTTCAGCATATGCTTTTGTTAGGGATTGGGTTAGGATTGGGATCAGATAAGAGGGTTAGGGTTTCGAATACCTTATCGGACCTTATATTATTTGGACGGACATTACTTGAACGCTGGAAGCCCTAGCGTTCATCTTAATGTCCGTTCAAATAAAGTCCGTTCAATTAATGTCCGTCCAAGTTAAAGTCCGTTGAAATTTTTTCAAAAATTTTTCCATTTCGAACTTTTTATCCAGGATATGACAACTATGAGAACTTTATTGTGCCGTAAGTTAACGACGGAAAGGTTGACATACGTTGCATGCCACATTTCGCGCGCGAAGCGCGCGCCGCCGAAGGCGGAAATAGTATACACATAATATCTCTGATATTTGTGATACGTAACATGTATCAACGGAAAGGTTCTCCTTGGTCTGCCGGAGGCACAGAAAACTCTACTAGTATATGATGTTTTCAAGGGTCACTTGGCGGAAAAAGTCAACGAAATCATGGCACTCAACAACATAGTTCATGAGCTAGTCCCCGCCAACATGACAAACATGTTCCAGCCTCTAGATATTACGGTAAATCGTGTTGCCAAGGACATTGTCCGACGTTTTTATAGTTCATATTACTGAGGGGAGGTAATGAAACAGTGCTAGGAAAGCTCCACGTGATGTTAAGGTTAACCTAAAGTTGTCTAAGGTAAAACCACTTCACGCCGAATGGCTTGTAAAAGTTAACACTGAAATGCAGGATCGGGGTAGTTTGATAAAAAAGGTTTCCACAAAGCTAGAAATCACTGATGCTTGTTTAAGCATGGACTATTTCATGCACAAAAACCCATTTGATGAAGATGATATGACGTGATATAAGACACTGATCATATACACATATTTTAACATTTTTACTGCTTAACGACTGTTTTTTTACTTACTGTATAAAAAATGGATTTAAAAATCATTTGCTGAAATAAAAAATGTCCGTTCATTTAATTTCCGTCCAAATAAGGTCCGATAACTGTGAGGTATTGCCCAACGTTGCACTTGCAGGGTATGCCACGCACAAGTGTACGACTACAACTTGTAACTTGCTGCAGCACCAAGCGTGCTAAATCACTCTTCAGTCGATCTTCGAAATTGTTCTAAAAGGGACCCCGGCAGTTGAAACCAACTTGAATCGATGTATTTTTGGACGCTGATTCAGAATCACCCCCATGACTTACCTGGGGACCTCAGGCTATTTATATGTTCATAAACATAGAGATTCGGCGGAATGACAGGCTGAGCGCCGCCCAGTAACCCCATGACATAGGGTTAAAATGCTCCCCTGGCGAGATATTGGCGAAAAACTGTCTTGATCACGTGATATGACTGTATAAGGAAGTTGGTCGAATTTCTCGTTAGGGTTAGGGTTTCAGCTTACCTGAGGACCCCAGGCTATTATGTTCATTAACATAATAGATTTGGCGAATATAGATTTGGCGGAATGACAGGCTGAGCGCGGCCCAGTAAGGTTTCAGCATATGCTTTTGTTAGGGATTGGGTTAGGATTGGGATCAGATAAGAGGGTTAGGGTTTCGAATACCTTATCGGACCTTATATTATTTGGACGGACATTACTTGAACGCTGGAAGCCCTAGCGTTCATCTTAATGTCCGTTCAAATAAAGTCCGTTCAATTAATGTCCGTCCAAGTTAAAGTCCGTTGAAATTTTTTCAAAAATTTTTCCATTTCGAACTTTTTATCCAGGATATGACAACTATGAGAACTTTATTGTGCCGTAAGTTAACGACGGAAAGGTTGACATACGTTGCATGCCACATTTCGCGCGCGAAGCGCGCGCCGCCGAAGGCGGAAATAGTATACACATAATATCTCTGATATTTGTGATACGTAACATGTATCAACGGAAAGGTTCTCCTTGGTCTGCCGGAGGCACAGAAAACTCTACTAGTATATGATGTTTTCAAGGGTCACTTGGCGGAAAAAGTCAACGAAATCATGGCACTCAACAACATAGTTCATGAGCTAGTCCCCGCCAACATGACAAACATGTTCCAGCCTCTAGATATTACGGTAAATCGTGTTGCCAAGGACATTGTCCGACGTTTTTATAGTTCATATTACTGAGGGGAGGTAATGAAACAGTGCTAGGAAAGCTCCACGTGATGTTAAGGTTAACCTAAAGTTGTCTAAGGTAAAACCACTTCACGCCGAATGGCTTGTAAAAGTTAACACTGAAATGCAGGATCGGGGTAGTTTGATAAAAAAGGTTTCCACAAAGCTAGAAATCACTGATGCTTGTTTAAGCATGGACTATTTCATGCACGAAAACCCACTTAATGAAGATGATATGTGATATTAGACACTGATCATGTACGCATATTTTAACATTTTTACTGCTTAATGACTGCTATTCTTACTTACTGTATAAAAAATGGATTAACAAATCATTTGCTGAAATTAAAAAAACGTCAAAAATTGAAAAAAATTCGGATTTTTGATGGTTTTGAATGCCTTCGAGCGTTCATATTAATGTCCGTTCACAATTATTATTATGTCCGTTCATGTAATGTCCGTCCAAATAAGGTCCGATAAGGTAGTCGTTCAGGGCCAGTTAGAGAATCAGAACGGGTTGAAAAAGTCACGCGACAGTCGAGTGTAGAGTGATTAATCATCATCCCTGCAGCACATCTTGTGATGCGACACAAAAATGAAAAAAACAATAGAAAATCTCACCGTTCGTCAGCGGGTCGCCCAGAGTTACTTTCCACAATTCCCTTACAAAGTGAAGGCAGTTGTTGTCTAGCACATCGTATTTTTTACCGGAGCAAAAAGTGCTATAAATGCAGTCATTGAGTTCCCTAAGCTTCATCGGTTTACCCATCTTATTCCACTCTTCTTCTATTAATTTCCCACTGACTAATTCTTTATCTTTGTATACAAACTGTTTAATTCCTTTCTCCTCATTTGTCAGTTTGAACTTTTGACTGACCCAAACGTCTAAGTCAGGGGATGGTACAATGCTCAATGCTGCCATCTTCTTATCATCGGTGAATAAAGCTAGGAAAGGTTTGGATTCTTTATATCCCTCTGTCCCTTCGTTATCGATAGATTTTTCTTCGTTAGAGATAAAGTCATCGTACTCAAACTGGGCTATGAAGTATGAGTGCTTTTCTTCACCAGTGAATTTTGCAGTTCCACGTGCGATGAACGCCAAATGTTCAGTATTGAGATATCTTTTACGAAATAGAAAGCTACAAATTCTATGAAATAATGTGGAAGACCTCTTCGGTAAAAGCATTTCCTTTCTTGTCCAAATCGCCATGTGAGTAAAGTTATAAAAGTCTCCCATGTGCTCCATGAAATCGATGAACTGCGAATCTACGTAGTAGAGCCTACTTCTCTCCTTCTCCGAGTTGTTGTTTATCCATCTCAGGAAGCGTGAATGAGCATAAAATCCCACCATACTTATCATCACTCCTCCAATTTCCTGTACAATTCGATCCATTTCCATTTCCCATGCTGTAAAGGATTAATGTCAAGTAATTAATATGATATGGATAGATAGGTCAATTTAAGAAAACCGAAGCAAAGCTAATTGAATTATACTTAGATTTCCCTATCAGTCGAAAGAGGCTTTAAAAATTAATGAAGAAAACAGCTTATATGAAATTTCTATCAATATCTTTACACCAAAAACACAAATTTCACCAATCATAAAGAAAATGTCGAATCCATTGAAACGCTATAAGTATAAGTATAATACTTAGATATCAAACACACAAATTGAATTAAGTACATGTTTCTTTATATGGTTATATTGTATACAAATCCCTTTGATCCAATGGGTATTTTTTTGTGAAACTTGATTTCGAGATAGCAGTTGACCAACAAACTAAGACCAGTGACCGAACTTTTGAGGGGGTCCCGGACCCCAACCGCCAAACGGTGCCCGCAGGCAGCCACGCCCATATTTGGTCCAAATTAGGCCCAATTTAGCCAAATACCCTGAACATGCCCAAAACCCAGGTTTATGGTGCTTTACGTGTAGTTAGTGGTCTCCTGAACTCGTATATGAAATTTCAACAAGATTGGACAAAAAATAACTGAGTTATGGGCCAAAAACCATATGCCCATATTTGGGCATACGCACCAAATTTGGTAGATTTCGTCCCATAAATTGATCAAATATCAATATGTTTGGATGAGACTAACTTTATATGAAAGGTAGGCATAAACTACATATTCTCCGTAAGTTATAGCTTTATATCTGTTTAAATGTGGATACCAAAGCGAAAAGGCAGTATCGAGATAGCCCGACCACTGGTCCGCGGACCACTGTCCGCGGACCACCGTCTGCGGACCACTGTCCGCGGACCACTGTCTACCAGATCATATTACTGTATAATAACAGTATTGAGTATCCCCTGAATCAAGCAGGGTTCACATCATCGCACGCGAATTCCAATCAGCGGTGGTGTCAAGGCTTATTAAACGATTAAGCAACCTTACGAGATCAGTTCACATCATGCAATATAATACAAAGAATAACTATTATCAGACTGCATCAATCATTTCTATCATCAACTCCTTCTTGAACAACTACAACTATGGTCTCAGAGAAAACGAAACGGATGAACTCAGCCCTACCCTGCGACCCTATCTGCAAACCTATCTCACCTCTCGACAAGTGGACTCAAGCTGGTAAAACCCTCATCGTCTCCAGAGCCAACCCAAGCTTCTGCGTTTTCTGCAACAAGAGGCATGCTGGTATATCATGCGCTGCTCATGACCGTAATCAATAGTTTGATCCAGTAATTTACTACGCTACAATTAATTATGCTAGTCGTAACTAATTGCATCCAAGATACCATACATACCATTCATATGATCTGGTAACCAATCAACTATTCACAAACACCTGTTGCTTGATTCAGGGGATACTGTTATTATACAGTAATATGATCTGGTAGACAGTGGTCCGCAGACAGTGGTCCGCAGACAGTGGTCCGCGGACCGTGGTCGGGCTATCTCGATACTGCCAGCGAAAATACCCCAAAAAATGAACAAAATTGCCCGTATCTTCGTTCGCGATATTCATTAATTTGGAAATAACTCAATCAGTTTTCAAAATTTTTGCATGAAATTTTCGGAATCGACTCTAAATCGCATTTCCACCTTATTCTAGAAGCCGATTTTTAATTTAGGCCTCCAAAAAAATTTGGCGGCCGAATTCTAAATTTTGCCATGCAAATTTTGGAATTTGGCCGCCAAATTTTTTTGGAGGCCTAAATCAAAAATCAGCTTCATAGAATAAGGTGGAAATGCGATTTAGAGTCGATTCCGAAAATTTCATGCAAAAATTTTGAAAACTGATTGAGTTATTTCTAAATTAATGAAATCAACTTCGTGAATATCGCGAACGAAGATACGGGCAATTTTGTTCATTTTTTGGGGTATTTTCGCCTTAGTTTCCACATTGAAACAGATATAAAGCTATAACTTACAGAGAATATGTAGTTTAGGCCTTTCTTTCATATAAAGTTAGTCTCATCCAAAAATATTGATAATTAATCAATTTATGGGACGAAATCTACCAAATTTGGTGCGTATGCCCAAATATGGGCATATGGTTTTCGGCCCATAACTCAGTTATTTTTTGTCTAATCTTGATAAAATTTCATATACGAGTTCAGGAGACCATTAGCTACACGTAAAACACCATAAACCTGGGTTTTGGGCATGTTCAGGGTATTTGGCTAAATTGGGCCTAATTTGGACCAAATATGGGCGTGGCTGCCCCGCGGGCACTGTTTGGTGGTTGGGGTCCGGGACCCCCTCAAAAGTTTGGTCACTGGTCGTAGTTTGTTGGTCAACTACTATCTCGAAATCAAGTTTCACAAAAAAATACCCATTGGGATAGTTAGTATTACAAACTATCCCACATCCACAAAGTTTTTAATTTCCTCCGAGTTCAGTAAATTAATTCGTTTAATTTGTTTATTTTGTAAATAAAGGACGATGATGATCAACCGTTCGGGTGTAAAATGAAAAATTGTCATTAATGCTTGATAAACATTAAGCATTCGTGTCGAAAATTAGTAAACCGATTTTTGACGAAGGGAAGTTAAAAGTAATTTTATTCAGTTTATAAATTTAAAAGAAAAAATGTAAAACGATCAATTCTTACAATGAACAAGATACATTAAGGACAGTTTTCATTCTTAAAGTTAAACACTGAAGCCGAAGTGGTAACTTTCTAACTATCAGACGAATTATACATTTGCTCTGCGAAAGTTTGACAGTGGCAGCCATTAATCAAATCATATTTCTTACCGGAACATTCAAGTTTTGTGATTTTTTCATTCAACTCTGTCAGCGTTAAGAACCGTGTCATTTGTTCCCAATCATTGGGATGAGAAGGGCTTACCAAAAGTGTATCTCTGAGAACAAATCTCTTTCCATTTGTAAGTGGTTTTTCAACCCAGACATCTTTTTCAACCCAGACATCTTGGTTGCTTCCAGGTTGGATAATATGCTTAGCTGCCTCCTTCTTGTCTGTGGTAATGTGTGCTTTTAACCGCTTACTTGCAGTCCACTGCCAAGGATTAAATGAACGCCACTGTCGTAGTAAACTATAGTTGTTCACATTCGCATCATCTGAGGGGACAAATTCGCCTGGATTGAAATGTGCAATGAAATAATATTCCTTCTTTTCAATCTCGTCGGTTGTTTTTGCAGTGCCATAAACAATGTAAGCCCAGTGATTTGGCAAATGCAATAAGGACGCTGCCACAATATTCAAAAGCCTTGCCCAAATTGCTTTTTGGTTGAACTCAATATGGATCAAGTATCTCAATGTCTTTGATTCTAAAAGTAAATCAACCGGATAGGCCTTAGAAACATCAGCTGTTGTTGGCCCGGACGGTTGGAAGCGTTCTCGTGGGGCTGCACGCTCTTGTTTTCTACTGGGAAACAGTCCCATCTGCAAGGAGAACTACGTTATGTCTGAAAAGTAAGGAACTGAAGATAAATTGCACCCTCTCAATATATCTACATTATATTTTAAACTTGATAAAATCCCCCGGCCCCCACCCCCCGGCAACGGGGACATAGAAAAACACTGAAAGTCGACTAAAAACTGACCCTCTGCAGCGTGACCAATTTAAGCTCGCAAATGGAGTTGAAACCTCGCGATTTTTAGCAGGGTTGTAAACAAAAAGGATAGGAATAGGAGATAGCATTCTTAGAATTTTGGTTAAGGCTTTAGATTTTCTATAATTAACGTCGGAAGTGAGGTAAAATAAATGTTAGAATAATGCAGACAACTGTTGGACTTTCAATTATTCATCTTCCACCGGTAGTCCCTACAAGTGCCTCAGGTTACATATGATAGTGCCGCAAGTGCCACATGTTAGTACCGCGAGTGCTGCATGCAAGTGCCGCAAGTGCCACAGTGCCGCAATTACGTAATAAGGTCGCCTCAATATATGGGAAAACCGCAGCCTCAAGTCTTATACAAAGATCGGAATTTATAATGCAGTAGTTTTGACAATATTGATATATGGTATGATAGTATTTTGGAACGCAACCTCTCTGGCACCACAGAATTAAACGGAATTAAACGGAATTAAACGTAAAGTTGTCGGAGATGGCACTAACACCATCGTCTCGACTATACATGAATGAATAACATATCTAGAGTAAGTAAAATTCGAATTTCAAGAATCATGAAAATTTAAAACAAAATCACTTAAAATTTAACTCCCGTACAAACAACCGAAATAGAAATAATTGCTGAAATAATAATTTAACATAGGAGGAAGTAGTAAAAGGCAACTTCAATGATCACTAAACTGCGATATTAGTATTCGAGTCCACAAAAGACACATTCATACTCAAACAGTCCTCCCACTCACAGTCACAACGTACTGGAAACAGTAATCACTAGTGTTCCATGCTCGTACAACAGATCGTGAAATCTGATCAGGTGGGCTCCCTGCACTGGCTCCCATCTAATGAGTAATCAGTAATGGTAACTTAAATCACCTGGATCAAATTACAACTTGGGGTGAGCACCGGTTCATAATGCATATTATAGGCAACCGGAGTAGTCCGGAACCCCTTCAAAAGTTCAGTCACGGGCCCTAGTTTTTGGTCAACTGCCATCTCGAAATCAAGTTTCACTAAAGATCAGGGTGAACCTTTCTATCCTCAAAATCAAATATTCATATTACACAATAATATGCCAAATGGAATCATTACATATTATTATAAGGTAGATAAGAATCGCCTGGGAAGACAATTAAGAAAAGGTTATGCTGCAACATGTAGGTCGTAGGACCGTGTAAGATGTAAATGGACTAAGATAATATGCATATGATTAGTCACGTGGGACTCATGGTTTTTCACTGTTGGATAAAGCAAGCGGGTGAAGTTGAATGTAACTATTCTGGTATAAAGTATTGAAGCATTGTGCTTTTGGTGTCGGTTATATGCCACTGGAGGAAACTGTGGCGGAAATCTCCCAAAAGGATGGAAAGCACACCGGAATTTCAGATGACACTCACATTATCAGGATCCCATGACTTTATAGCTAACGACATTCACATTTAAAATTTAGGCCTTAGCTAGACGGTACGTGACACATCACGTGTTGATGGATTTTTTCTAGATAGACGTGACGTCCTGAGTAGTGACTACGTTATGCAGTCTTCGTTCTATAGCTAGACGCTACGAGACGCATCATGTGCAGATGCGTTACGTGATCGAGTAGCTAGACGTGACGTGATCCGTTACGACTTACGCGATGCTGTATTTGGTTCTAGCTAGGGTCTTGGCTGCAAACCCAATTAGATCTTGTATCCATATCGCAAAGGGATGAAAACATATTTGCCTGCGAAGGCATGTAATCCACATAACGAAATATGATATGCACTACTGTGAGTAGTGGTTTATTGTTATACAATTAAAGGATTAAAGGATCTTTCTAATTTCTAATTTCTAATTTCTAATTTCTAATTTCTAATTTCTAATTTCTAATTTCTAATTTCTAATTTCTAATTTCTAATTTCTAATTTCTAATTTCTAATTTCTAATTTCTAATTTCTAATTTCTAATTTCTAATTTCTAATTTCTAATTTCTAATTTCTAATTTCTAATTTCTAATTTCTAATTTCTTATTTCTTATTTCTAATTTCTTATTTCTTATTTCTAATTTTAACCAAAACCCAAACATTGGGTAGGATTGAGCGTTGTCAATGTGTGTGCATGCAGGGCAAAACTAAATTGTGATCAAGTAACTTAATTATATTCGTTATAACTCTAGTTCCACGATACAATGTAAAATAAAGTAACTCTTTATACAAATTACATATAAAGATAGTTAATAAAACGAATAGAAGATGTGATATAAAAAAGTGACCGTTCTTGTCCCGTCACAGCGCTCGCTTGCTTTGACCGTCATGTCACCAAATCACTCACGAAAATTTATTCGATTTGAAAGAAGTGGTATTTTTACAGCAAATTAAAAATTTGTTGTTGTAGTATAGTACTAGTAGTAAAAATTTAATCCGAACGGTTTACAAATTTAACTATGTTCATAGAAAATGTGTGTATTTGTCTAAACGTTACAAAATAAAATTAAAACTATTTTTGTCATTATAAATCACAATCAAATTAATTCTATTCCCGATTTCAAAAAAAAGCGATGATTGAGAGTTACTTTAAAGCTTATAGTTTAGACTTCCCTAGAGTTTAGACTGACTGCATAAAGTTATAAACTAAGTTAGTGAAACCAATTGTTACTGGGCACCAAAGGAACTAAAAGAGTTTATGTACTGCACAATGATCATTGAGCATACAAAATCGGGTATGCATATTTTGTATCTAAACTTAAGCTTAGTTAGCTATTATATCGTCCATTTTGAAATCGATTCTGCATGCAACTTTTTGAGTTTTATGAAGCCCGACTTTAATTTATTTATACCAGAGCACACAAATATAGGTTAGGTAAGCTATAATTGATAAATCAGTGTTACACATGGAAAAACAAAATGTTATTTAAATTATGATGATTGGTATTTGCTGTACTATACTTAAACAAAATTTGTATTGATCCCGTTTATTGCAACAAGGAAAAGGCTGTTATCAGGAAATGATAACAGCCTTGTGGCAATAAACTGGATCAATACAAATTTGACCTGGGAACAGAACGACTATAATGTGACTAATAAATATTTTTCAGATCCGGATATTTCACGGTCTTTTTTATGTTAGCAATTGACTTGTAAATTTTATTATTTTCATAATTATTGATAGGGCTAGGCCTGACGTTTTAAATTCATAATTTGGTGACATGACGGTCAAAGCAAGCGAGCGCTGTGACGGGACAAGAACGGTCACTTTTTTATATCACATCTTCTATTCGTTTTATTAACTATCTTTATATGTAATTTGTATAAAGAGTTACTTTATTTTACATTGTATCGTGGAACTAGAGTTATAACGAATATAATTAAGTTACTTGATCACAATTTAGTTTTGCCCTGCATGCACACACATTGACAACGCTCAATCCTACCCAATGTTTGGGTTTTGGTTAAAATATCACATTTTTTTGGTCTAAAACCGACTGAGAAAATTATGACTTTCCACTCTTAAATTTTAGTATTTACACTGAGATTGATTATTACTACCGAAAATATTAGTTTAAATAGGCGAATATTACTTGTAAACATTCTTTTGAAATATTGTTGACACCAGACAAAGTTATTCAACATATAATAGCCTGCACCAGGTCAGTTCATATTTCATTGGCAATGGAAAACTGTTCAAACAGTTAACAGTAATAAAGAGGCAACATTAGAAGCAGTTAGACACAAAAATTATTGTAACTGAGAAATGGTAATTTATGATATAAAGTAATAAACCATATAGTAATTTTAATTCTGTAAATTAGTCATCAGTAAAAATGTTTTATCATGAATATCAAACCTAAATAGTGCATGGTAATGTTGCAATAATTTTTGATGGTTCCTTACAAAATTATTTATCTGTCTAAAAACATGTCAAAATTTAAAAAGCTACTCAGGTAAGTTATTATATAGTCCCTTCCCAAGGCCAACTAAAGAAGGTGTTACTATTAAATTAAGTCACGTGATAGTTGAGTGTAGAGTGATTAATCACGATTCCATTTATAAGATAGTCAATACAATAATTTATTTTGCTTAGTCGGCTAAACGAACTGTAAAAGTTCGGTAATTGCGTATAATTATAAATGTTTGTGGAATTCGGCGAGTTTTAAAGTTCGTTGTGTAGTTCGTTTTCCCTCGCTAAAATGGCTTATGGTTCCTGAAAATAGTGCAAAATTATAAAACTAAACTCTCGATGTGGACAAAACAATTTCCTTTCTAGCAATTAATATAAATCTGAACTATCACATAAATCTAAAATATTTTGAATGTTATTCTAATCAGCTGATTAGTTTTTAAATCACTAAAGAAAAAAAAAGATAACTTCGGATATTGCTAAAAGACCTTGACTACTTCTAGCCTGAAATGACGAGGCAGCAAGACCTCCGATTTTACTGTTGAGCAAGCAAAATTTTAAAAGTGTACACTGTCCCGGGGTTGGGAAGCTCTAAGTCTACGGCGTAAGACTCTACGGCGGGTTAGGGTTAAGTTAGGTATGGTTAGGGTTAGGGTTAGGGTTAGGGTTAGGGTTAGGGTAAGGGTTAGGGTTAGGGTTAGGGTTAGGGTTAGGGTTAGGGTTAGGGTTAGGGTTAGGGTTAGGGTTAGGGTTAGGGTTAGGGTTAGGGTTAGGGTTAGGGTTAGGGTTAGGGTTAGGGTTAGGGTTAGGTTAGGGTTAGGTATAGGGTTAAGTTAGGTTAGGGTAAAGTTAGGTTATGGTTATGGTTATGGTTATGGTTATGGTTATGGTTATGGTTATGGTTATGGTTATGGTTATGGTTATGGTTATGGTTATGGTTATGGTTATGGTTATGGTTATGGTTATGGTTATGGTTATGGTTATGGTTATGGTTATGGTTATGGTTATGGTTATGGTTATGGTTATGGTTATGGTTATGGTTATGGTTATGGTTATGGTTATGGTTATGGTTATGGTTATGGTTATGGTTGGGGTTGGGGTTAGGGTTAGGGTCAGGGTTAGGGTTAGGCTTAGTGTTAGGGATAGGGTTAGGGTTAAGGTTAGGGTTAGGGTTAGGGTTAGGGTTAGGGGTAGAGTCTCACGCCGTAGAGTCTTACACCGTTGAGTCCCGGACCCCACTGTACCACCGTAGTCACTGTACCTGCGGGAAAATTGAATTAAAATAGAAAAATATCAATCAAGTTTTAAAATTCAAAAATTTGTTTACAGTTTATTACAAATAACATTCACTAGCAGACCACAAGCCAAGTGGACACCTAGTGCCATTACAAGTAGCCCACCACCCAATTAATAACAAACAATAGCTGACTACAAGCCAAGTAGACACATATAGTGTCCCTTACAAGTAGCCCACCACCAAATTAATAACATATAATAGCAGACCACAAGCCAAGTAGACACATATAGTGTCCCTTACAAGTAGCCCACCACCCAATTAATAACATATAATAGCAGACCACAAGCCAAGTAGACACATATAGTGTCCCTTACAAGTAGCCCACCACCCAATTAATAACATATAATAGCAGACCACAAGCCAAGTAGACACATATAGTGTCCCTTACAAGTAGCCCACCACCCAATAAATAACATATAATAGCAGACCACAAGCCAAGTAGACACATATAGTGTCCCTTACAAGTAGCCCACAACCCAATTAATAACATATAATAGCAGACCACAAGCCAAGTAGACACATATAGTGTCCCTTACAAGTAGCCCACCACCCAATTAATAACATATAATAGCAGACCACAAGCCAAGTAGACACATATAGTGTCCCTTACAAGTAGCCCACCACCCAATTAATAACATATAATAGCAGACCACAAGCCAAGTAGACACATATAGTGTCCCTTACAAGTAGCCCACAACCCAATTAATAACATATAATAGCAGACCACAAGCCAAGTAGACACATATAGTGTCCCTTACAAGTAGCCCACCACCAAATTAATAACATATAATAGCAGACCACAAGCCAAGTAGACACATATAGTGTCCCTTACAAGTAGCCCACCACCCAATTAATAACATATAATAGCAGACCACAAGCCAAGTAGACACATATAGTGTCCCTTACAAGTAGCCCACCACCCAATAAATAACATATCATAGCAGACCACAAGCCAAGTAGACACATATAGTGTCCCTTACAAGTAGCCCACCACCCAATTAATAACATATAATAGCAGACCACAAGCCAAGTAGACACATATAGTGTCCCTTACAAGTAGCCCACCACCCAATTAATAACATATAATAGCAGACCACAAGCCAAGTAGACACATATAGTGTCCCTTACAAGTAGCCCACCACCCAATAAATAACATATAATAGCAGACCACAAGCCAAGTAGACACATATAGTGTCCCTTACAAGTAGCCCACCACCCAATTAATAACATATAATAGCAGACCACAAGCCAAGTAGACACATATAGTGTCCCTTACAAGTAGCCCACCACCCAATTAATAACATATAATAGCAGACCACAAGCCAAGTAGACACATATAGTGTCCCTTACAAGTAGCCCACCACCCAATAAATAACATATCATAGCAGACCACAAGCCAAGTAGACACATATAGTGTCCCTTACAAGTAGCCCACCACCCAATTAATAACATATAATAGCAGACCACAAGCCAAGTAGACACATATAGTGTCCCTTACAAGTAGCCCACCACCCAATTAATAACATATAATAGCAGACCACAAGCCAAGTAGACACATATAGTGTCCCTTACAAGTAGCCCACCACCCAATTAATAACAGCAGACCACAAGCCAAGTCGACATCTAGTGTCCCTTACAAGTAGCCCACCACCCAATTAATAACATATAATAGCAGACCACAAGCCAAGTAGACACATATAGTGTCCCTTACAAGTAGCCCACCACCCAATTAATAACATATAATAGCTGACTACAAGCCAAGTAGACACATATAGTGTCCCTTACAAGTAGCCCACCACCCAATTAATAGCAAATAATAGCTGACTACAAGCCAAGTAGACACATATAGTGTCCCTTACAAGTAGCCCACCACCCAATTAATAACATATAATAGCAGACCACAAGCCAAGTCGACACCTAGTGTCCCTTACAAGTAGCCCACCACCCAATAAATAACATATAATAGCAGACCACAAGCCAAGTAGACACATATAGTGTCCCTTACAAGTAGCCCACCACCCAATTAATAACATATAATAGCAGACCACAAGCCAAGTAGACACATATAGTGTCCCTTACAAGTAGCCCACCACCCAATAAATAACATATAATAGCAGACCACAAGCCAAGTCGACACCTAGTGTCCCTTACAAGTAGCCCACAACCCAATTAATAACATATAATAGCAGACTACAAGCTAAGTGGACACATAGTGCCATTACAAGTAGTCCGCACTATCATAAAGATAAAGACATGAGTTGCATGTTTAAAGACAAATCGTCATCACCTTCGGCTCATGAAAATGATATAACAGCAACGATTAGGGATGTTATAAAAGCTGACAAGGTTAAGACATCATTTCACTATATAATGAGGATATCTAATGGCTTAAACCTTGCTGAACGCCTTGTTGATAAAGTTTCCCTAATATTCTAAGCCTAAATAGTTTCATGAGCGGTTGTACTATAAGATGATTTAGTGGTCTGCCAATGACATATTTCTCTATGTTCATTAGAGAGAAGACGCCACAATCATAACTATTTCGTTGAATGCTTGATTGGCCATCAACAAAAGAATAGTCATCAGTATTCAAATCTTGACTGATTTCCATTTGTAGCTCTTCCCTGAAATGGTGTGCAAATTTAGACTGTATAACTATCAAATAACGCTCTAGAAACATTTTGTATATCATTCTAATAACTATTTGAAAATTAATGTTTAAGTCCATGGTTAGCTTAAACGAACCTCAGATATTGCCGAAAGTCTTTAACCAGCCTTAAATGTGAGCTGCAACGATCTTTCATTCTTGCTGTCGAGCAAGCAAGGGAATCAAAGTGCACAACCTGTACGAAGGAATATTATTAAAACCTCTCCAAGCTTTTCGTTTATATTTAAATCATGTACTTTATAATTACATGTTATATGAATACATACAGTTATGTGTAAAATTGCGATTACATTAAATAGCAGAAGCTTCCCGGTTTAAATTTATTTGATAAAATTAAAGCATTGAGCGGTACAAACCTGCCGCACTCTGTTGTCAATGATGATCGTATACCAATGTGCACCAGGGTTGCCGACCATCACAATAATATCATGCATCATAGGATCTCCATATTTATCCATGTGAGCCTTGATAGTGAATGGAAGAACCATGTATTGTCTGAAATATATCGTTATAGGATATGCATTCGATTTTAGCATACATTGTAATCAATTATTCAATTACTTTGACGAGTTCGAAATAAAATGAGAAGAAAAATAAAATAAACTATACCTAAGTCTAGTGAACGGTCTTTCGCCAAATGTGTTCTTTATGTAATCCCCGAGCAAACCAGCCTGACGTCGACCCTCTCTCCGATATCCACCACAGTAAGGTCCCATATTGTACAAAGTAGTACCCCCGATCTCTGTAGTCAAATCATCCTTAATCACAGCGATATATTTTGTGATAGTCGATCCGGTCAACCAGAGATCAGTGACCTGTCTGATGTTGTATGGATCAGGGTCCAACTCAAGTGCTGTTCTCGAAATAAAGCTGTCTCGGAAATTACCTCTGTGACCAGGTACTAGAGCCCTCCTGTATGCTAACAGCATTTCTGCACCACTAACAATATCAGTAGTCGGAATATACTCAGCAGGAATTCCGACGTAGATCTGATTGATGTGTGTACTGATATTAGCTGCTGTTAAACTTGAGTTCCTCTCAGTAGTTGGCTTCGTTTTCTTTGGTTTAACCGGCTGCTTTTTCTTGCGTGCTTTTGATTGATCCTTTTTGTCATTCTTTAAGGTATCATTCACAGTCGCTTTAGCCTTCTTTGCAGCGTCGGTTTCATACCATATCCTCTCATTCTTCTTCTTCGTCTGTCTTTTCTTGCCCTTTTTGTTTGATTCTGGCTGGTCATCAGTCTTCAGAGTGATCCCTGCTGCTATGATAGGTTTACTCTTGAGTCTTACATACTCATTAATAGCCAGACGGTCAACAGTTATCCGTGATTCGTCAAAGTTGACTAAATGAAGTCCGTCAAGAGTCTTGCACCTGCTCAAAGCAACATAAATCTGACCAGTTGCAAAGATCATACTTCCTAAGTCGCAAAACACGTGACTCAGAGACATGCCCTGCGCTTTGTGGATGGTAAGGGCGTATCCGGTACTGATAGGAAACTGTCGACGATGGAGGTAGGAATCTTCGAACAATTTAACTTTTCGAGTATCCCTCGTTATTGTAACAACGCCGTCAATCCCATCAAATTCCACTAAAAGTTCCTCAAAAGATACAATTTTTGTTACTATTCCCATAGCACCATTTACGAGCCCTTTCGCTGTATCAATATTCTTTCTTAGCATTATTCGGACACCCTCGCTCAAGAAAAGACACTTTTCCAAGTCAGCCGTATTTCGAGAGTCACCCAATTTATCAATCTTCAGAACTGCATCTAATGCCCGTTTTTTGTCAGCATTTGTTCTACCGTCAACGTCATCATCTGCCTCAACCTTTATTGCCTTGGGGAACAGTTTGTTCATGACTGTCATATTAAAAGAATCCATCATGTTCCTTTTTGGCAATAGACAAACAGTGGTAGGGAACTGGTTTTGCAAATTGAGGTAGTAATCAACGATCTGATCTAAGTGTTGATTAGGTAATTCGCATTGTCTGACTGGGATAAGTCGCTCTTGAAGAATGTTGATATCATCTTGACTTTGGCGGCCAATACGAATCCTGCCTAGTAAAGAACTCCATTTTTCATTCTCCTCTCCTTTTTGACGCTGATTGATGGTGAGTTCATCGTACTCGAAGTTCCCCCACAAGTGGCTAGGGATTCTAAGACCGCCTGTTAAGTTGTGAACATCATCCCCGGACAAATCCTGAAATGGCCGTTTTCCATGGACAGGAGGCAACTGCAGTAGATCACCGAAAACAATTACTGTTTTACCGCCAAACAACTCATCGGCACCGAAAATCTCCTGTAATCTCAAATTGATTGACATCATCATCTCTGCTGACACCATGCTGATCTCATCAATTACGAGCAAAGCTAGATCTTTCAGTACAGTTCTTGTTTGCTGCATCGAATTCTTCTTGAGGGCGGCGTATTTCGGCAGTTTTTCTCCATGCTCAACTGGCAAACTGAAGAGACTATGCAGTGTTTGCCCTCCCACATTAGCTGCAGCAAGCCCCGTTGGTGCCGTTAAGGCAATATCAGTGGATTCGTCAAACAGGTTTTTCTGAACCCAAAGATATCCTTGAAGGGCTTTTATCAAATAAGATTTTCCTGTTCCACCAAATCCACTAACATATAAATATCTCCGGGATTTCGACGCGGGATCATATTATCACTCAGCCCGGCCCGCTGTTAGATAAACATCTCAAGGTGATATCATCCCGCCCCGGAAATTTGTATAAACCCGGCCCGCTTTTTAGTCGTAACTGATGTTTATCATTCAATTCTCCGACTTACAATAATCAATGATACTGCTGATTAGAACTCGATAATAGTACTAGTAGAACAGTTAGACGCGCGATCACGTGGGCGCGTCACGTGCGTACCACGTGCCACCAATAGCATACGCCGAGTCTATACCACGTGACACGAAAGCGCACCACGTGATATGAAACATCGTAACCGTCCACTTCTTTTACACGCAAATTCCTGGGAACGTTGCCAAAGCAGCTAATTCTTGGAATTTCTCCAACGCGTGGCGTGAGAAGTTGGCGACTAGCCAGCTACCCTTGTCCGTGCCCTAAAAATAGTATTGTTTTGCTTGCTCTCCTTCCAGCTCTTGTTCCTGCTAACGTTCAAGCTATTGCTCCACTATGACAGATCGGTTTGACATTCAGATTGATGAACTGCTTTCCAATCGTGTTCCGGACAGTACAGTTAGAGTCAACAACTGGGCTCTAAACAAATTTAATTCTTGGCTTCAGTCATCCAGATTTGCTCGTGACTTCAATGACTTTGACCAAATTCCTGTTCAACGACTCAACTACATTTTAGAGTGCTTTCTTGTTTCTGTTGGATTTGACTCTAAAGTATAAATCCCTTGTCGAAATCGCCGGAGATAATTATAATCCATAAACACTTCACGCTCAGGGCTAAATAAATGTAATCCCTCAGCTGGCGCTTCGGGATTACATATCAACACAAAACTCGTGCGCTGCGCGCACTCGTATGTGTTTATCAGATCATCCCGCTAGCGCGGGATGATCTGTTATATAAACCCTTTGCGTGGCGGGTTTATGTTATTATAAATTGAGAGGTCGACTGCACTCCTTGCCCGTGCATTCTTTGTCCCTATGTCGAACCATATGCTCAATATGTTTAGTGACTTTGATGTATACTCTTTTTTGATCTTCATTCAATGTTTTGACGAACGATTCAAGTTCCCCATGAGACTTTATTTCGCTTCTATCGTTGACTATCTCAAAATCTCGTAGGCCGGATCTAAGACCTTGATTTCCGAGATCGATGTCATCCTCAGCCTGTGAAGGAGTTGCTGTCCCAGATGCTGCCATTTTTGCTTCTGCTTCCTTTTCCATCTTCTCTCTAGCCTTTTCAATATTGATCTTCTTGCTAGACATTTCCTTGAGCTGTGAAAAGTCCTCGACAGCATCAAAAAACGCATCGCTGTATTTGTCGTGAGAGCTAGCGATGTCTGCTTCATTTCGCCATGGCTTATAAAGAGCTAACATGCTGTAATAGAACAGCTCAGGATCAGTTTTTACTGAATAGTTGTGATGGTAAATAACAGGTTCTTTTTTTCTCCGTTGAAGAGTTCGTATGTATTTTCCACTTTCATCCTTGATCTTGATGTACTTTTCTTTCTCTTCTTTTTCAAACTTTTCAGGTTTTCCAATCACTTTCTCGTACCTGGAGACGAAATCATACAGTGACATGTTTTCGAAATCCTTTGTTCGAGGTCTATTCGGATAAAAAACGTGTACCCAATCATCAAAAAATACATTGGTGCTGTCAGGTTTCTGGTTTTGTAACTCATTTAAGCTTCTCAAAACCCTAGTCCGTCGGTCTGGAGTGGTTGTTGGTAGCCACACAAACGTTTCTGAAGATCTCCAGAGTTCACCACTGTTTTGAAGGATCCTATCAGCTGCTTCATGTGCCCCCATCTCGCGGGATTTAAGTAGCTGGAACGCAAACTTGGAGAGATTCTGATAAGATGTTTTAGACAGATCTTTCAGGTCCGCTTCATCTATGTCGATAACACTTGTCTCCCCCTTGGTGATGTACTTTGTAACATATTGTGTGATCGAGTAACTATCTTCAGCAAGGAATTGAATGTCCATATTACCTTTCCACAGAAACGATAAAATTGGATTATAATCATTAATTCTTCTTTCTTCTTCAGTTCTCGGCAAATCGTACAGTCTCTGTTTCATCTGTTTAGTTTTCCGTCCAATAACACTCGACAAAACATCATGCAGAATGAATTTCTTCGACTTTGGCCTTGGGAACCCAAATCTGCATGCAACTTTTGTTTTTGACTTAGTTGAAGAAGCTGATTCGTTCTTTGCCTTTGATGAATTATGAGACTTTTTGAATGCCCTCAAGCAATACGATCGGCATGAATGATCTTGGTAGCTTCCCACTACATCGGATAAGGTTGCCTCATTCACTGGGTCAGGGAGTTTGCACGTGATGTGTTTTTGAATAAAGCTTGCGACCTCCGCGTCAGAACTTTTGCCAATCAGGGGGCTTTTATCAATCCATAAAAATGTGTGAAAGTGAACAGTACCTCGAGACTGATATTCATGTCTCACAAAATGTGACTTAACTTTTCCTAAAGGTTCGGCATCAATAATGAACTTCAAAAGTGCATCGAATCTTTTGTGGATGTAAGTGGATGTTAATACAGGGTCTTTGTTCAGTAATGCAGAAGGAGACAGGTCATCCACATTAGGTATGTCGCTGTTGGCATCTTTTAGGTGTTGAAGTAAATCCTCCCAGTCGTACTCACTAGGGCTGAAAGTGGCGAAAAACGTAGGTGGGCCAAACTTTTCTATTTGTGCCTTCAGTTTTGCACGCGTACTTTCCCAGTAAGCTTGTGTATTTGGAACCAATCTTAATACTTTGTTTATCCTTTTCAATAAGGCTGGATCTTTCATTTTGATTTTGTTGAGTAAAGACGCCGCATCTAAGTTCCCCATTCCTTGTACATTCTTCAGTGTAGCGAAGATACTTGATCGAACTTTTCTACGCTCATTCTCCCCTGCTAAGTGAAACAGATGCTGTATATTCCTTCGAGTAGGCCCATTGCTGGACATAAGCCTAGACTTTTCATACTGCAGTGGTTTTGCTTCTTCACCTCTAAAACCCCTCCTTCCGCCAACACCCCAACTAAATATTTCAGGAAAAGCAAGAAGGTCCAACTTTGTGTCTGCCAGATCAACAGGATCATCATCTAATCTCAACAACCTGTATAGATCATCCATTAACTCAGGATTGTCGTCAAGGATATCCATACCAGTGACGGTAAATTCTTCGATCAAGTTCTTATAGTCTTCTTCAGTCATCTCTTCCATCATTTTCTTAGGCCCCTGTTTATCTCCATCATCTGATTTATCGTCCTCAAAGAAAATATTTGGATCTGAATAATCCTCTGCTGCTGAAGAAATCTTTGCAGATGAACCTGAATCTGATGGCATATCAGAGGAATCGTCACTACTCTCTGTTCCTCCTCCAATCAAGTCAAGTGATTTCTCGCACTTAAAGCAGCGCCCATGTAAAAGTGAGTTTGATAGTCGCTCAGAGTAGAAAACGTCTAAACTGCGGAGAACACTGATATCACAGTCCTCAAGATTAACTGGTTGGTTCTCAGGTGAAGGTGATTTGCATTTCATGAGTCTTTTAAAGGCTGCAATAGTTGCTTTCAAATGGCTTTTGCAATGTCTGCAATGAAGGGACTTGACTAAAGCAGTGCCGATATGGTCAAGTATATTTTTACTATAGACCATATTTTTTGATCTAAAATGGGCCCTTTCTTCAGCGGGAATTTCTGGGGGTTTGGGGAATGTTTCCGTACAAAGCTTAGTCTCGTCTTTATTCTTCAAACCTATTACTTCATGGGCCCCAGCACAACTTCTCATATCCTCTAGAGCCAATTCCAATTCCTCGAACCTCTTATCGAGGATATCTTGGCAGAAGGTAATTTGCTGATCACACTTTACGCATATACCATCGCATCGTTCTTCATTGTCATTAGCTTTTGCATATAGTCCCTGCACTTCACAGTGGGCGTCATACAAAGCTGCCGACCGTTTTCGAATTTTCAACGTCAACGATCGCGAGGGTTTGGAAAAGTGTGATATTCCTTTGCTTGACTTTTCTTCGATTTCCTCGTAGCATCCATCACACATCTGCCGCTCCTCTTTCATGGAATCTAATAGAGAAAGAGTTTTCACTTTTGTACTGAAAAAGAAATTGGCTCCCCAGCTTGCCCTCAGTTGATGACTATTCGAAACCGCTTTCACGCTTCCTTTCGTGTTCCGCCTAGCTTTCTTTCGGAGGGGATGGTTGGAGATTTTATTTTGAACACAGCAGGCGCATTTGTTGATTTTAATTGAGTCACCTTCTGCAAGCAGAGCCGTCCTCATCTTTGAAAAGGCTGTAAGGATTGCCTGGATGTTCAGCAGCTGGTAGCCTAATGTGGTGTTTCCCAATCGTAATAGTTGAATGATTCTATCTCTATAATTTCTGACATCTTGATAGCAACGAACACAAAGAGAACCGTTACTGTTTAGCATCCTAGCCATATGCACCACAGATTTCAGCGCAATAACTTTTCTCCTACTGCTACAACTAGACATCTCTTTTATTCGGACCATTTCTTCGTCACTGACTGTTGCAGAAAACTTCCATATATTCTTAAAAGATGGATCTTCATCTTCGATGCCCAATTCCATGTCCTTAAAATCGACACTGGTCACGATCTTTAACGGGTTTAAATGCCCATCACCGCCTTTATCTCTGCATTTACTCTCGTCGAAACTAATTTCACTATCGCCTGATTTACATGGAACTTCATCAAAACTGATCTCCATACTAGAAGAATTGTTCGATGATATAGCTGATTTAGTCGATGTACTACTAAGTCCAAATAAAGAGCCATTACTTGCTAGATCATCGTCGTTGCTGCTCATGTCAAGTTCACATAAACGCTCAAGATATTCGTCATTTAAATCGGCAGGATCTTCTTTATTTTCAGTAGGTAGCATTTCAGGTAATGACATGTCAATGTCTTCAGATGTGATACTGTTCTTATGGCGGGCTCTCTTAGAAGACGGTTTGATAACTGACTCAGCGCTAGATAAAGATGAGGATATATCGGAAAGATCTTTAGCTTTTTTACTGTTCTCACCGGAGTAATCAAAGCTATCAAAGAAGTCAGTTGGAATCGCTCCCTCTCCATCTTCAATATCGCTATCGACCTCACACATCATATCAAGAATCTCACCCTTTGTTGGAACTTCAATTTTTTCATAGAGAGGGTTATTCTTTACGAGCCATTTTAGTGCAGTGATAACTTTATCAACGTTTATCAAAGTTTGCCAAACCTTCCTGTCTTTATTCGGGAGACCATGAAGGACGATGAAAGTCTTTGGATTCAACAGTCCAGGCATTTCTCCAGCTAATTGCTTAGCGTTCACCTGTATTGGGACCGGTATGTGGACACTAAATCCTTTTACTGCAGACATTTTCTCATTATTTGGCCGATTTCCAACGCTTGGTCCTAGCTTCAAAAATGTTTGGAACATTGAAATTTGCCGTATGAACATACATTCAAACTGGGACAAATCAGCTATTTCAATGGGAACGATCCCTTCGTTCATTCCGTTCCTAACCGATATTCTTGGAACTTCCCCTTTCTCCATTTTATTGTGACAATAGTTGCAAATTCTTTTACCTACTAACGTGTCAACATATACACCTCCCATTCTAAGCCATTCGTCGGATTGCAGATAGCGGAGGAGAAGCATGTACTCGGAGTTGACGATGTTCACTTTCTTCCATCGAGATGTTATGGTTTTGCACTTTTTAGAGTCATCCTCCGTAAGCCTTCGACAAGAAATGCAATGCACTGTATGGTTAGCGTTGATTGTAGTTAGAAATTTTAGGTACTGTTCAGGAAAGTTTTCTTCCATGTACTGCTCATTGATGACTTGTTGCGGTCTCTCAACTTCGAATGTTTTTTCTGCAATAGGAGGTTCGTATTGTAGTAGTTTTAGTAGATATTCGATATCTCCTGTTGCAGTTGCAGTATCTAAGTCGGACACAAACTGATCTGCTGTTTTCATGTCATTCACAGCCTTATAGAGAGTTCGAGCGTTTTTGTAGTGGACGCTCAATTTTCTCAGCAGAACAAGGTCACTGGAGCACTTGTTCTTTGCTTCACTCCTTAAACAGCATTCAGGATGGTTGCGGTGTCCAACTTTTAAGGTGTACATGTCATTGGCTTTCAAATTTCCACATTTGTTAGACGCTTGTACGAACTTTCTGCTATTTCTCACTTCTACATTTCTGCATCTTGTCAAATAATCTTTGAAGCGATCGGCTTCAAAATAGCCAGCCGGAATGCAGTCTTTAGTACATATTTCACTTTTTCTCAATTCCTCTCTGCTCTTCTTTGAACTCTTGTTATACCGAAACTTGAATTGCTCACCATTGCGAAAGCTGTAGAGAGGAAAGCGAGGTTCCACACCTTTTCTGTGACATTTGTAGCCAAGGATGCTGTCAAAACGCTTCTCTTCAGATAAATCCAGTTTTTCCTCGTTAATGAGCTGTTCTGATGTCAAGTTCAACTTATGACAACGGCCATACAAAACTTTTATCCACAGATCCCGGCTGTTTAAGATCCTCCTCTGGAGCTGAGATGCAATAAACTTCTTCTTATACTGGTTGTTCCGTTTAAAATTGAGAGATGGGTACCATTCGTTAATGATGTCATTCGCAAGGCGATCATTCAAATTCTCGATCATCACTCGGTTGACAGCATTTTTCCATATTAACTTGCTTTTCGATCTCATGAAAGTTTTCGTTCTGAAGGTGCCTTTTCTTGAAATATAGGATATATAGGGGAGGAAAACACTTTTCCTAAATCCCATGATCCTCTCCTTGTGTAGCAGGAATCGTAGTTTTTTACCATTACGTGTCGTGTGCTTTCTGATCTGTTTCATGGCATCTTTCCTTGTCAAGCAATAATCGATATCGTCTTCGAATTCTTCCTCAAATTCTTCAAACAGTCTGTTTCGACGATATCTAGTCCTTCTCGATTGTGAAATTTTCTCCTTCTCCGAATCTTCATAATCCTTTCTTTTCTTCTTGAACTCAGGGGCTGATTTATACTTACTGGATGCTTCTTTGCGTGAGGATTTGCCAGCGAGAGATGATTCATATCGACTGGCTGCTTCTTTGAGTGAGGATTTGCCAGCGAGAGATGAATGATATCGACTGGATGCTTCTTTGCGTGAGGATTTTCCAGCGAGAGATGATTCATATCGACTGGTTGCTTCTTTGAGTGAGGATTTACCAGCGAGAGATGATTGATATCGACTGGCTGCTTCTTTGAGTGAAGATTTACCAGCGAGAGATGATTGATATCGACTGGCTGCTTCTTTGAGTGAAGACCTGCCACCAGGAGAAGAACGGTATCCACTCAGTACATCATGACCATGCGACCCCGACTGATATTTAAGGACGTCTTTTTTATTTAACTCTTTGGCGTGGTCTTTGTTCCTGTAACGATCTTTAACTTTGCGTATTGTTTGCTGACCACCTTGTGATTTCCTATAACGGAAGTTCCTCAAAGTACGTTTTAGTTTACTCATTAAACCCGGCTCTTTTTCACTTTCAATAGCATGTTTTTCCCCATCGATATAAAGTATAGTATCACTCTTATCCTCACTAACAATGTCATCTACCCTAGACTCTTGTGTTCTGCTTTCTTTTTCTGAAGACGGGTCTTCCTGCTGACTCTCTATCAAGGATACATCTCCTTCGATAGAATCTGAAATATAATATACTGCAATACTGGTACAACGATTATGTATGTAAAACAGATCATTAAAAAAGTAGCACAGTATAGTAGCAAAAGTTATATGATTTTATACGGTCGTTGTAAAGCGATCGAAAGTGGCTATGACGCGAAGAAAGATGCGTTTTATCGCATAAATTATTTATCAGGACTCTTGACAACAAAATGGAATTTTACTTAAATTTATTTCCTATTTCTTTAGTCGTACTATACTATAGGCTATAGCTGCTTGTTTATTGATAATTGGTGTCATGTTCAATTTTACTATTTTAGTAATTTTTTAGCAGAATTATGAGGACTACCATATCCTGGTGGAACCTAAGCGATCCATGATATCACGAAGTTTCTAACTTCCTGTCTCACTCGTCCTTGCCTCTTCCAATCGGATATTATCCAACTATCAGTATTCGAATATTGATCAATCAACTGTACAATTTTTAATAAATTTTATTTACCTCTCTGCATAGGTCTCTGAGCGTTACATTTTTTGAGTTTCCTTCCTAACCGTTTTTTCTTTGAATTTCTCTTGAAGCTTTTCTTGTCTGTTAATTTGCTGTCGGGTCCTCCTCCACTCATGTTCACGGTGTTAAGGCACTGAAGGTTAGAATCATAAGAAGCACACAGTGAATTAAAAATAAACAAAGAACGGAGATTTTACACTTGCGTGATATTTTAAACTTTTTCATAATAAACTGGATGGAAATAGCGACGTTTTTATTCTAATGGAATCGTTAAAAGTAATGCAAAATTTTGCGGACTTACTTCATGTCCTCTTCTTGCGGTCCTCTCTTTGTTTTTCTTTTCCTCTTCAGTAAGAATAGCTTGCCGTATTATTTTGATTGTTTCAATCTGCTGAAGAATCTGTTTTCCCAACCACGCTTCTTTCCGGTCTAAAGCCTAAAAATATTTATTTTCTTAATACTCAAAACGAATCGATTGAATTTCGATTGCGGTTATTAACACATCTATTTCAATTTTTAGATATATGTATATTAACTCAAGTCTATCTTTAGAAGTAGTTTATTATCATACAACTTGTTACACAAACGAACGTTCCTAAAAGTACAAAACTGTTTTAACGAACTTTTTGTCTTTCTTGTTTCTTTCTGTTTCGTTGAACCCTCGTCTTCCTAACAAACCTCTTGCTCAACCCTGAGTTAATTAAATTAGATACATTTTATAAGAAGATTCAGTGGCTTTCACAATGCAACTTTCGACGACACGGCTTCTTAATCTATTAACATGTTATTATAATGAAAACTAATTTACCCTTGACTAGATTTCCGGATTCTTGCTTATCTGAAATATAATCAGCCTCTTCGTTTGGATTATTCTTTTCCTGCAAAAGTAGACAATATAATAACTTATTTGTAGCATGTTATGAAATGTAGATGTGAACTAATTGAAACGTTTTTATATATCAAAACATATAGTATGATAATATAATAATAATCATTATTTAAATTTTAGATATAAAATTGCAATATGCACGTCAGAAACGGAAAGACAAATAACAAAATTAACTAACAGTTTTTTGTGAGCATGCAAACGACACATTTAGTACTTCAAATTGATTGCATGTGTCCATCTTGAATGGCATTGACTCTTGAACGTGTTTAACATTCCCGTCACATGACTTATCAACCTGTAATTTTGTAGTATTGCCAGTGGTACGGTACACGCGAATATTCAATATGACTTTTATAACAAACTACCAAACTTTAGTCCTACGCTTGTATCCACCGGAACCCTCAAAAAGAATATTTCTTAACTGAACGGCTTCATGAACAATGTTCACTATTAAGACTTAAACTTGAGAGCTGGTGACATTGCCATTATTCATAATCTTATTTTAAGCGAAGCAAGCATGATATTGATAATACAAGAAGCCGAGTCCTCAAGTAAAATATGCCAAAATTTTACTAACTCACCATCGTGAAACAGGAATTTTTGTGATATTTACGATTTTGACTCCTCTTAGTCTGCATTTCTGACATAGCAGCCCGTTATGGTCTCCTTATTAACATCGGAAAGACCAAATACATGTCCTATAACATCCCGCGACCTGTCAACTCAGACGATAGAGTCTTTATTAACGGCAACCCTTTAGAAGAAGTTCATGACTTTAAGTACCTGGGATCCTTTATAGCCTCAACAAGCAGAGACATCAATGTCAGGAAAGGCCTCGCATGGAAAGCTTTACAGAGTCTAGATGCTTTTTGGAAATCTAATATGTCCAGGAAGATCAAGACTAAGATTTTTCGAACTGCAGTAGAACCTGTTCTGCTGTATGGTGCAGAAACCTGGACTCTTAAAAAGGCTGATATCAGAGCACTAGACGGTGTTTATACTAGAATGCTACGAAGGGTCTTTGGTATCTCATGGAAATCACATACACCTAACTCCGTTCTTTACGGAAAGATTCCATCGGTGACAGATACTATAAAGACACGAAGACTTCGTTTTGCAGGACATGTCTACCGTCTACAGGACCAACCTGCTCAACAACTCCTTTTCTGGCAACCATCCTATGGCCAGCGTTATCGAGGACGACCACATAAGACCTTCCCGGACGTCCTACTTGAAGACACTGGAATGGAACCTGACCAGCTGCGTTTACTCATGTGTGATAGGGATAAATGGAGAGAAGCGTTGACACGAAACTCGTTCCAGATTTCATCTGGATCGACCTAGGCAGGTAGGCAGGCAGTCTTCCTCCAACAGAATTTCTTATTATATTGACGGTGGTTCGTCTGAAATAGGAGTTATATTGGGTTTTGAGTTTGATCAAATTTCACCGTAATCTACGTGTTTAAAAACACACATTATAATTCTAGTTTAATAAATAGAATAGGTATAAAATTAATAAGGATAGTTCAATTTGACCAAAACCCATAATCATGGGTAGAGTGTACCGCTGCCAGTGTCTCTCTTTTCCAAACAAAAGGAAATGATATTAATTTGAGGAACAGTCCGCTAATGCAAATTGATACCGAGAATGAAATCGGTCGCTCGCTTTTTCCATTCGATCACGGCTTACGAATTGTAATAATGCTTATTGATTTGAAAAAGCGAGCGACCGATTTCATTCTCGGTATCAATTTGCATTAGCGGACTGTTCCTCAAATTAATATCATTTCCTTTTGTTTGGAAAAGAGAGACACTGGCAGCGGTACACTCTACCCATGATTATGGGTTTTGGTCAAATATCATCTCTTTTTGATTATAAAAATATAATGTCAGGATAATTTACACAGCTAGTCGAAACTTCATTAACAAGGAGGTAATTTCGACGATTTCGAAATTCTGCCTTTGAAAACGTTTCCTTGTGTTTAGTTAGGTATTTCTGTCGATAACCGACTGAATATGGCACTTTTTACTCATTCAAGTTGGCATTAAATTCATATATAATGCCATTTAAATATCGTGGAAAGCAGAATATATTCGAAATCACGAATGAGCAAATTTCTCACCTTTCGCACGTGCAAACTTTGAGCGGACGTCGCGTGCGCATACAATATTGAATCACCGTACATTTTTGCATAGTGGTATTTAATATATAGTTTGATAAGCATGCAAAGTTTCAGAAGATTTCAAAAAGAACTTGGATCACAACGGGACTCCAAAGTTGATAAAAATCGTGAAAATCAAAATTTTTAGCGATTTTAGCTATTTTAAATGAATTTGGGCGTGTCCCCACGTGTGCAACTTTTCGATTTTTAACTTTAAAACTAGCCTATAACACAATTTACACCTTTAAGAAGCAAAATTGAGCTCCACAACCCAAGGGATGGCCCAACACCAGAGAATACTAATTCACAACTTTTGTGTTTTTATAAAATTATTCTTCAAAAAAGCACTAACTTCAACAGCAAATATCTTTATGAAGGAGCAAGGTAGGAAACTATTCCGGTAGATTTTCGGAATGCTTGAACAATTATCTAAGATAAAAATGTCCTCAGATTTTGAATAAAATTACTCCTTAATAGTGTAAAATCGATTTAAAAAGTTGTTACTTTGTCAAAAGTCAAGTTTTAAAAACACTTAACTTGATGACGTCATCAAGTGATGATGATGACGTTAAATTATTTTTCAATACAATGTAAACTAAAGCTTAAACAATTATCTTTAAAACCTGTGGTTCGAGATGACTGTATCGTTTATACTTTTGAATCTACGGACACTTAAATGTAGGCTACAATTGACTGCAAAAAGCGTCTATACATATATATATATCTTCACGACAATCTGTTGTAAAACAGGGGTTCCAGAAAACCCACTTCCCGATACTCCTGAAACATGAAATTTTTTTTACAGTCGATTTGGACAAGGTCTAGACGCCCTGCAAAGTTTCAGATCTCTAACTCAATTTTAACATGGTTTTTAAGGCACCTGAATATGGCGATTTTGGGTTTTTTACCTAATTTCGTATAACATGCTGGCGCGTATTTTGCGCAAATTTCTTAAAAACCTCCATATAACTATTTTTTATTCCTGTCATCTTCAACATTGAATTAGAATGTTTTGAACTTAAATGTACCTGCTGAACTACTTTCGATGAGTCTTAATGCCTGGAAAACAATAAAGGGGATATAATCGTATAGGGGGTAAATAGTGTTGTGAATATAAGGGCGACGGTAATGCTTGCCAGCATTGTGATTAAAACTAACATTGATAGTCCTACTGCTGCTAGCGCTATCAGATTTTTCAACATTTTCAGTTTTGCGAGCATCCTTAGAGGGTGCCGATTCGTCAAAATTACTTGGTAATTTTGTGACGACTTCACTCCAGAGTTCCTGGCAAATACGGATTTAAAATTTGTCTGTGTCAAGTTCCGAGTCCGATGCTTATTATCTTCGTAAATTGAACCAAATTTTCATGTAGACAGCTGCGCAAAAAACACGATTACAAACTTGTTGCTTTGATCCATGTGCAGAGATAGCTGCACCACACAGTTCCGGGAACTCGATATCACGATTTGCAATTAGCATCTCCTCAACTTCGCTCTCCAATTGCCCCTATAATTAAGCAAGTGTCAATTTTGAGCCTTCATGCCTGATTTGACTGATGAACACATTATGATAACTGTAACAAATATTCAGGAATTAAGTGGCTTTTCCAACTTAGGAATTTTATGAGAATCCTCAGAACGAAGATTTTTAATTTAATTTACTACAGGTAAAGTTTAAAACATTGTTTAATATCAGTAGTGTAACTCACCCAGCCTGTCACCTTTGGAATCTGCACTAAACAGAGAAGGCAGGTACAGGATTCGCCATTAGTGCAATTTGCAATGAAGTGTGCAACTCTCTGAAATCAGAAATGAGTATTTTTATTTACACTGCTGCTTTTTGCCAATCAAACATATCTCGAATTCACAATATATGTACAATAAGAATATAATATGATGGAGTCTCTATGGAACTTCTGTAAAAATGGATATCTCGCAATATAAGCTTTAATTCAATCGTGATACTGTTATTATAGTTTCATTGAACATACCTGTATTTCGATTCGATCTAAGCAAGCATTAATAAGCTGATCTTTAAGTATTGACATGTTGGCAACTTTATTGATATTAACTGCATAGATTATAGGTTATAGAATCGTCCAATCTTGATACTGATATCTCAACTATTATGAACGACAATAGACAACATCTTACAAATATTGCACTAAATGCACGGAGAAAAATCGGCTGTTATTTCTAAATGTAAATACAAAGAGCTATCACATAAAATCATGTTACAGTCAAAGCAAGGAATCGATTCAAGTAAAGCGATGCAGATACTACCGTTCAAATTAAACCCACCGATTTGAACAGAGGCGCCGCCTTCAACATATTTTTCACAGGAGTCTCAAAACTTCAACACGGAAATTAAAATAGTAGGGTTTCAAAGGCAATTCGAAGGAACATCTAGGAAAATGTTCGGTTTTTATATAATATGATCTAGCAGCCTTGTGCTTCGTTATCAGCACGGTGCAGGTGTGCACCGTGCATTGACGTCAGCGAAAATTGTAAAGTATAACGGGCGATAAAGATTATTAACCTTTCATAGCATGGTAGCCGACCATTGATAATAAATTAAATTTTCGCAGGTATCCGTATAGTGTTTACTGCTAGATATAGGCGTTTGTGAATTAAACACGCTGGGAATCAATCCAGCCTCACCATGACCGTGGATACTATTTGAAAAGCTAATTCAAACAGACTTTAATTTTTACGGACTAGGGACTGCAAGCATAAATATTATGGATTCTAAGCCCTCCATTGCCTAGGAAATGTCACTCCTATAACTTCTGAAAACGAAGGTTGTAATACCCCTGTTTCTCACGTGCGTACTTTAAGCGGACGTAACATGTGCTTCAGATTTTCTAATGTCGTATTTAAGTTATATTTGTAATATTGAGAAACTTTTATTGAATAGCGAGGTAATTTCTACGATTTTGAAATTTTACCTTTTAAAACATTTCCTTGTGTCACCATATTTTTGATCACTGACTGGATATGCAATTTTATACTCAATCAAGTTGGTATTGCATCCATACATAACATTTAACTGTCGTGTTAAAGCAGAAACTAATTGAAATCAAGAATGAGTAAAGTTCTCACCTTTTATACGTGCAAACTTTGAGCAGACGTTGCATGCGCATCCAACATTGAATCACCGTAAAATTTTTCATTTTCGTATTTTATATATAGTTTAATAAGCTTGCAAAGTTTCAGAAAATTTTAGGAAGAACTCGAATCACAACAGGACTCTAAAGCTGATAAAAATCGTGAAAATAGCAATTTTCGGTGATTTTAGCAATTTTCCATAAATTTGGGCGTGTCCTCACGTGTGCAACTTTTTGATTTTCAACTTTAAAACTAGCCTATGACACAATTTAGACCATTAGAAAGCAAAATTGAGCTTCACAACCCAAGGGATGGCTCAACACCAGAGAATACTAAATCGCAAAATTAACGTTTTTATGAAATAATTCTTCAAAAAAGCACTAACTTCAATGACGAATATCTTTATGAAGGAGCAAGTTAGGCAAACTTTCCGGTAGATTTTCAGAATGCTCAAACAATTATCTAACTTCAATATGGCCTCAAATTTTCAATAAAATAACTTCTTTATGCTGTAAAATCTACTTGAAAAGTTGTTACTTTGTCAAAAATAAAGTTTCAAAAATGCTTAAATTGATGACGTCATCGAAGGGTGATAATGACGTCAAATAATTTTTTAATATAACGTAAACTATTGTGTAAACGATTATCTTTAAGACCTGTGGTCGGAAATGCCTGTATCTTTTATAGGTACGAATCTAAAGACATCTGAATGTAGCCTATAATTCACTGGCAAAGCGTCTATCCCTGAATATATATATATATGTATATATTTGACCAAAACCCATAATCATGGGTAGAGTGTACCGCTGCCAGTGTCTCTCTTTTCCAAACAAAAGGAAATGATATTAATTTGAGGAACAGTCCGCTAATGCAAATTGATACCGAGAATGAAATCGGTCGCTCGCTTTTTCAAATCAATAAGCATTATTACAATTCGTAAGCCGTGATCGAATGGAAAAAGCGAGCGACCGATTTCATTCTCGGTATCAATTTGCATTAGCGGACTGTTCCTCAAATTAATATCATTTCCTTTTGTTTGGAAAAGAGAGACACTGGCAGCGGTACACTCTACCCATGATTATGGGTTTTGGTCAAATATCATCTCTTTTTGATTATAAAAATATAATGTCAGGATAATTTACACAGCTAGTCGAAACTTCATTAACAAGGAGGTAATTTCGACGATTTCGAAATTCTGCCTTTGAAAACGTTTCCTTGTGTTTAGTTAGGTATTTCTGTCGATAACCGACTGAATATGGCACTTTTTACTCATTCAAGTTGGCATTAAATTCATATATAATGCCATTTAAATATCGTGGAAAGCAGAATATATTCGAAATCACGAATGAGCAAATTTCTCACCTTTCGCACGTGCAAACTTTGAGCGGACGTCGCGTGCGCATACAATATTGAATCACCGTACATTTTTGCATAGTGGTATTTAATATATAGTTTGATAAGCATGCAAAGTTTCAGAAGATTTCAAAAAGAACTTGGATCACAACGGGACTCCAAAGTTGATAAAAATCGTGAAAATCAAAATTTTTAGCGATTTTAGCTATTTTAAATGAATTTGGGCGTGTCCCCACGTGTGCAACTTTTCGATTTTTAACTTTAAAACTAGCCTATAACACAATTTACACCTTTAAGAAGCAAAATTGAGCTCCACAACCCAAGGGATGGCCCAACACCAGAGAATACTAATTCACAACTTTTGTGTTTTTATAAAATTATTCTTCAAAAAAGCACTAACTTCAACAGCAAATATCTTTATGAAGGAGCAAGGTAGGAAACTATTCCGGTAGATTTTCGGAATGCTTGAACAATTATCTAAGATAAAAATGTCCTCAGATTTTGAATAAAATTACTCCTTAATAGTGTAAAATCGATTTAAAAAGTTGTTACTTTGTCAAAAGTCAAGTTTTAAAAACACTTAACTTGATGACGTCATCAAGTGATGATGATGACGTTAAATTATTTTTCAATACAATGTAAACTAAAGCTTAAACAATTATCTTTAAAACCTGTGGTTCGAGATGACTGTATCGTTTATACTTTTGAATCTACGGACACTTAAATGTAGGCTACAATTGACTGCAAAAAGCGTCTATACATATATATATATCTTCACGACAATCTGTTGTAAAACAGGGGTTCCAGAAAACCCACTTCCCGATACTCCTGAAACATGAAATTTTTTTTACAGTCGATTTGGACAAGGTCTAGACGCCCTGCAAAGTTTCAGATCTCTAACTCAATTTTAACATGGTTTTTAAGGCACCTGAATATGGCGATTTTGGGTTTTTTACCTAATTTCGTATAACATGCTGGCGCGTATTTTGCGCAAATTTCTTAAAAACCTCCATATAACTATTTTTTATTCCTGTCATCTTCAACATTGAATTAGAATGTTTTGAACTTAAATGTACCTGCTGAACTACTTTCGATGAGTCTTAATGCCTGGAAAACAATAAAGGGGATATAATCGTATAGGGGGTAAATAGTGTTGTGAATATAAGGGCGACGGTAATGCTTGCCAGCATTGTGATGTATCACGACAATCTGTCGTAAAACAGGGGTTCTAGAAAACCCATTTCCCGATGCTCCTGAAACTTGAAACTTTTTTTGCAGTCGATTTGGTCAACGTCTAGACGCCCTGCAAAGTTTCAGATTTCTAACTCAATTTTAACGTGGTTTTTAAGGCACCTGAATATGGCGATTTAGGGTTTTTTACCGAATTTCGTATAACAGTGCTGGCGCGTATTTTATGCAAATTCTTAAAAATCTTCACATAACTATTTTGTATTTTTGTCATATTTGACATCAAATTAGAATGTTTTGAACTAAAAATAAATCTGCTGAACGACTTCCGATGAGTCTTAATGCCTGAAAAACTCCTGCCGGAGACGGCGGCCTTCGGCCGCCGCCTCCGGCCGGAGTGCACGCTTCGCGTGCACGAAAGAGGCTTGTAACGTGTACCAAAGGGGGTATAATAGTAAAGGGGGTTTTATAGTAAAGGGGGTTTTATAGTAAAGGGGGTTTTATAGTAAAGGGGGTACATAGTATACCCCCAATAAAGACAACGCTCGTGCTTGCCAGCACTGTGATTTCTTATTTCTAATACGAGAGTAAGTCATATAAATACTATACTGTATAATTCTGTTCAATATCCTCAAATATTCAGTACCACAAATCTTTCAGCAACTTTCAACGACCATACACGAAAGAAACCACAATAAACATCACTGTTGAGGACACGCGCCAGTGCAGCAAGTTATTGACTCTACGTAATTAGGTACTATTATTTCCAGCGACGGTACTACTAGCTGGACACTCGAAAATTTTGTCAAAAAAGCCAGCATGAAGGGGTCCATATTTACTTCGTTACATGTTTATAGTGTGACAAGGTAACATTTCCGTGCCGGCCGTATTTAAGCGATATCTTATCACCTGATTAAGGCCAATATTTGCACACTGACTTTTGGCCCACCCTGTATATAAATATGTAGAAGGCGGATTATCTCGGCGGTCATGACAACCAAAATATGAGTGCGGCATCACGCGAGGTTTATTTTTAGCCGGGGCCTAACTTCGTTACATATTTAAAAGATAGAAATCGTGAGGAAACCGGACACAAGAGCGGAAGACATTAGTGCAGAGAGCACGAGGGTGCAGAACACATGGGTGGTATTTTCCTAAAAGGGTGGAAACGAGGGCGAATCACATGACTCACTTTAACATGACACGATGGCGAAACCGAACACCGTCAGTCAATTATCAATTATGCCAAATCACCTTAACGCAGTTTTAACATACCCAACACCTCCATTTGTAGCTACTAGTCTCCTTAACACGTATATAATATAAAGTTCACATTGGACAAAAATTGGCTGAGTTATATATGACCGTATTTGGGAAAACGCCCATGCGAATGAGTCAATTATCAAAATTTTTGGATGAGACAAATTTTATTTGAAAGGTAAGCTTAAACTACTCATTCATTATGAATAACAGATCAATATCTATTTAACTTTGTATTCTGTGGTCAAATAATGGCCAAAAAGGGAAAAAATCGCCCCTTCGACGGCGCGCGCTTCGCGCGCGAAAAATGGCATGCAACGTATGTCAATCTCAGTTCAAGACAACACAATTTATTTTATTCGAGCAAATGAATTGTTGACAAATTTTTACATCAACATTTATAATATTTCTAATATTGTATACTCATTTACCTAAGGAAATAAATGAATATTGCACATTAAACAATTCCATGATAGCCAACATTGAACATTAACTTTACTCAAAACTCCCTGATTTTGTATTCAGTGGTAAAATAGTCAGCCAGGTCCCTTTGCCAACTAAGTATCCCCATGTCCGCACTCTGAGCTTCTTTCAACATTTCCTGCCAAGCAGAGTAGCTGCTGCAGTTTCCCATTTCCTCACTGTATCTCTCTCCGTTCGGTGTTGTGAATTGGAACATTTCCTCTGATCCAACTGATGTTACCATCTCAAAGTTGAAATCTTTCAGATAGTACAACTCAACATACTGTGAGCAAATGTGGGTTGCAGACAATGGTCCGTCAAAATAAAAACGTTTGTAAGCCGTGAAGTTGACTTCTTCAGCCATTAAATTGGCGTAAATTATGAAGTGTGTATAACCAAGTCTTGTTCCTTTATCGCTGTATAGATTGATGCTCACATGCAGGTTACAACTTTCCAATGCTTTTATTAGATCTTTGTGTTGAGTGAACTTCAAGCTAAACTTGGGGAAGTTGGGAGAGTGGAAGGGTCCAACCATGTTCGATGTTGAGTTGAAGATAGGTGTCCACTCTGTTTTGTCTTCAGTCGAGTCATCTGTAAGCTCCCTGATTTTGTATTCAGTGGTAAAATAGTCAGCCAGGTCCCTTTGCCAACTAAGTATCCCCATGTCCGCACTCTGAGCTTCTTTCAACATTTCCTGCCAAGCAGAGTAGCTGCTGCAGTCTCCCATTTCCTCACTGTATCTCTCTCCGTTCGGTGTTGTGAATTGGAACATTTCCTCTGATCCAACTGATGTTACCATCTCAAAGTTGAAATCTTTCAGATAGTACAACTCAACATACTGTGAGCAAATTTGGGTTGCAGACAATAGTCCGTCAAAATAAAAACGTTTGTAAGCCGTGAAGTTGACTTCTTCAGCCATTAAATTGGCGTAAATTATGAAGTGTGTATAACCAAGTCTTGTTCCTTTATCGCTGTATAGATTGATGCTCACATGCAGGTTACAACTTTCCAATGCTTTTATTAGATCTTTGTGTTGAGTGAACTTCAAGCTAAACTTGGGGAAGTTGGGAGAGTGGAAGGGTCCAACCATGTTCGATGTTGAGTTGAAGATAGGTGTCCACTCTGTTTTGTCTTCAGTCGAGTCATCTGTAAGCTCCCTGACGTTGTATTCAGTGGTAAAATAGTCAGCCAGATCCCTTTGCCAACTAAGTATCCCCATGTCCGCACTCTGAGCTTCTTTCAACATTTCCTGCCAAGCAGAGTAGCTGCTGCAGTCTCCCATTTCCTCACTGTATCTCTCTCCGTTCGGTGTTGTGAATTGGAACATTTCCTCTGATCCAACTGATGTTACCATCTCAAAGTTGAAATCTTTCAGATAGTACAACTCAAGAGACTGGAAGCAATTGCTGTCTTCATCCCATGAGGGTCCGTCGAAATATAACCGTTTACGTGCCTTAAATTGGACTTCTTCATCCTCTTCAGTCACATTGGCGATTAGCATGAAGTTTGTAAAACCAAGTCTTAACCCTTCGCCATTGTATAAATTGACGTTTACCCCTTGGTAGTAACCTTTGGCTTGTTTTGTCAGATCTTTGTTTTGAGTGAACTTCAACCTAAATTCTGGGAAGTTTGGGGAGTGGAAGGGTCCAACAATGTTCGATGTTGAATTGAAAATAGGTATCCATTCTGTTATCTCATCAGTCAAATCATCTGTATTGTCACACTCGAATGATTTACACTTTTTGGATATTTTCTTTTCAGCTTTAGAACAATTTTTTGCCGTTCTCCTTTTTATAGTCTTAGCTGTTGGCTTTGTTGTGCATTTCTTGAAGATTTTTGCTTGGTAGCCTTTCTTGAGACACTTTTCAAACACTAGTGCCTTCTTCTCGCAAAACTTTTTACCGGCTTCAGCAATCATCAATAAAAGCAACAGGCCAAGAATAAGTTTTACATGTAGCATAGTCATTGTCCTATGAAAGTGGTTACAATTCAGAATAATCTGAACGGAATAAACTCGTTTCGAATTTGAATGTTTATTAGTAATACTTATGTTACTTACAATGCCAATTTAATGTGAAACAATTAACGGACCAAATATTTTACACAAGATTCCAATTCTGAAACGTTCAAATTATCATAACAGTCATCACAGTCTTCGATCTTGATTGGCTTTAAACATACATTCAAGTCTTTAAAATTATCTTGGCCAAGATTATAAAGATTAGACAGAAAAAAGTTGTCGATTAAAATGTTGACCAGTTAATGTAAGTTACGTTAAACTTTAATTCAAGTTCTGAGAATCATTTCACGGTCGATGCTTTGAATATTTGCAGTTGATGCTGCCTCAGTCGACTGGCGTAAAAGCTTAATTCAATATCATACGATTTTTAATTCGTAACTTCCAAAAAAAAACTTTTGTTAAAGAAGAAAAAAAGCATTTATGTAAGCAATGAAAGTACAAATAGCAACGGAGCTACTTTTACTAGGAGGAGAACAATCGATCGATTTAAAGAAATCTGAAAACGTAAAAATAAATTTACATTTTATACCCTCTGCCTTTGCCAGATCTATGCCAGATCTCATATAAATTTTTGTCTTTCAGTTTCCGTTATGAAAACATGTCATGCATTATTCTATTATTGTGCATTAAGAACATTATGTTACGTTAGCCATTCCGTTATAGAAGACCCTGAACTCCGAAATTATACAATTACTTCTTGTCTCGAATGAAAATCTGTCTAGCATGAAAATCTATCCTAAAAGTGAAAGTGATACCTACGATCAATTCGCTGTAGTTTACCCGTTATTCGATGTCTATACTGTCAATTAAATGGTTAGGAAGTGGAGTGTTTAAAATCATAAATATTCCATTTGTTCCTTTATAATTACGTAACAGAGGGAATCAAAATTTAGCACACAATACACATGCTCGTTTCATACTTTCATAATCAAGAATAATATTAGAATGTAATAAGCATGGTTCACGACAACATGGGTGTTATTATATTTCAATGATTTAATTTTGTTTAAAAGCCTTTTGCTGAGTGCTTGCCACATTTAAATTTACGACAATGACCGTCAATTCCCGTGAAAGTGACGATATGATCTATTAATATTTAGAACACAAGCTGAAGCACAAATCTTCAATTTCTGTAGGGCCGGGAGTCAGCATCTGAATATGCCACTTTATACTCGTTAAAGTTGGTATCACATTCATATATAATATGCCAGTGTACTCAATACAAATCAGCTTTTCAAGGACTGAAGCCCAAATAAATCAAGAGCCGATCAACCGCAGCCTGCCACCTGTGCCACAGAAGGGACAACCGAGGTCACGTGACAGTCGGTCTAATCACGCGACCGCCAATCCCACCACGCGACCCCGATTCGCATCATATGAAGTGGTGCTCATCCTGCCTTCATGAACAATTCAATGCATATTTGATGTTGGTAAGAATTATCTTCAGACGATTTTCCGTGTAGATCACTGGACATTTTAAAACAAAATTGAGCTTAGGTCACCTTACAAAAGCAAAAGTATGGAGTTTCAAATTTCCTATACCGTAGAAAAAAATCTGAGAAAACTAGCCGTATCAGGCAAATTAGTTTGAAAATATTATATTTTACCGATACGAAATCTAATTAAAATTTATCTGGTTTCTAAGGGCGACTATCATACGTAAAGTTGCCGTGATGAAACGAAAAAGATGGAATTATCTCACCTGCACCATGGTGTACCTTACCAGCTAGAGTGTGGCTCGCTACCAAATTTCGTTAAATTATAAAACTTTCCGCGGTCTGCAACAGTTTATTTTCATAAAGATGTCAGTGTTATATTTGATTGTCGTCTTTATAACCAACTTAACCCTCGCTGAGTGTGGTAAGTAATTAACTGTGTAATCAAAGTCAGTCCCAAACTATAAGGGACAAGCTTTGGGCGCCTTATCAGAATTTGTGATAAGAAATTTTTCTTGGCTGGTTCAATCGACTTCGTGAGCTGGCGACGTTAAATATCTTGCAGTTATCAAGATTAATTTTTACGGCCAAGTTAGGGACGCTCTAAACGTCCCTGCTAATGTTGAGATATTTGTTTTGGGGGATTTTAATTCAAAGTTGGGAAAAATGACTGCTTCAGATAAGGACTTTGGTTTTGGTCGTTTCATGGGTAAACATGGTATGGGTTTGCGCAACGATATGGGGGAAAACTTGTTAGACTTCTTATCAGAATTTGACCTCTTTGCCTCCAACACTGGTTTTTATCATCCTGCTCGACATACGACCACCTACACTGGCTGGAGGAAAGACTGGAGTGCCGGGCGAAATAGTAAAAAGACGATCCCGGTCTATTCTCAGATCGATTTCATCCTGTGTCGGAATAGGTCGAAGCCAATGCTACAACTACAAGATTCTAGATCTTATGCATACACCTTGACATACTCTGATCACAGATTTGTTGTCGCACTAGAGTAGACTTTAAGGAAATCTGTCTTTGCTATAAACGCCACTCCAAGTCATCCTTAAAGTTCAACACCTCTGAACTCACCTCGAACCCCACCATTCAGGTGAAATATCGTCAATCCTTAGATGATAACTTAAGTAACACTGTTCCTGCTCTGGATCCAAATTCAGATTTAAATTGCTTACTTGAGTCCATAAAGAATGCTGCAAAATCGTCAATTGGTGTCATCAGACACAGGAAAAGTAATCGCAGCGACGATGATGAGGTGAAAAACTTATCTTAATTTCACTCATGTGTCCTTAGCTGAAAAGGGAGCTAAAGACGATCAGGGTAAGCCAATTGCAGGGAACGAGCTCTGGAGAAAGAGTATCACGCTTGGCTCCATGCTTTGTAGTAAGGAGGACATCTCTAGAAGAATATGTCTGGGATATGCCTCGTTTAACAAATACAAGAAAGCTTGGAACCATAAGATCCCTCTGAGCAAGAGGCTACTGTTGTATGAGGCTCTGGTAGTATCCGTTTTAATGTACAATTCATCTTGCTGGGCTGCCCCTAAATCAGTGTTGGAAAAACTAAATATTGCTCACAGACGTCATCTGCGATCAATTTTGAATTACAAATACCCTCACATCATTTCCAACAAGAACTTGTATAAACGCTGCAATAGCGAACCATTGTCAGCTAAAGTGGCTCGTAGTCGGTGGAGGATGCTCGGACATGTACTGCGTGGGCCTACTGCAGATGGTCCAGCCTATTCGTCGCTTGTTTTTGCTGTTAACACCTTACAGCTTCAAGGGCGGCGTGGAAGACCGCAGTTAAACCTTTTCTCACTGATTCTACAAGACCTTAGTGTTCGAAAATTATCGTTGAATAATTTATGTGATTTTAACTATTTAACGTTAATTGCTCAGAATAGAGTTAAGTATGCAAATTGCATGACTTTTGTTTGAGAAATATTAGGGGACAGAAATGTTTACTTTGTTTACTATCTGTTTCTTAGAGCTTTTGTTTATATATATATATATATATATAGTTATCAAGAAGTGACATTTATGCACACAGGTTGGACAAGAGTACAACGAAACGAATTCGTAGATTACAACCTTGAGAAGACCCCACTACAAATTAAAACAGATAGTTTACTTGGAAGTGGAGATGTATCTAGGGTGTACTTTTACGATTCACAAAGCCATTATTCAGGAGCATTCGAAATCAGGTTCGACTCAACTCCACAATATTACATTCGCGGATGCAAAAGTCACACTGACTTTCCAACTAATCTGCCTTCACCAACAGACAAGATTTGGAAAATAGCATTGCTCAAAAGTTCGGAAACAATCAACGAGCAAGTCGGTAACGAAAGTTCAGCTGTCAGACTTGTGGTTGACTGCAACGGAGTGGAGGTTCTAAACTTTGTGTTCTCTCCTTCAACATGTCCGTACAATAACTGGGTCAGCCCCTATCTCGGGAGGCACGTGACTAAGATATGGTTCTATTCTCGTGATACTGCCTCTGATTACTACATGTCTCAACCAGGTAAGCAGGTATTGAGGTAACCCGATAATATGCGCTTTATTGCATTGGAAGAAAACAGTTTGTCAAAATACTGGTAGGGACTTGAAAACTAGATTGGTTTCGAATATTCATAATTCAAACTACAAGTATCACCAATTCAAATTAAGTCATTTTATTTTAGGGCCCTGCGGATGCTCAAAGATCAACAGTTCCACTTGGACAGCAACTGATATAAAGTACCACGTCACTGCTGGTAAAATCTTTCCAATGAAACCCACCACCGTCGGGTAAGTCGAGAAATCCATTCTTATTTCTTATGTGAAGACTATTTCTATAATATCTCACTAATTACAAATTAAGCGAAATCGCTTTCTGCGAGCAAAAAACCCCATTGTAATTTCTATAGAAGATTACAGCGTTATTTTTAAAACTGCAGATGTTGCTTCAAAATGTATTTTGGGCCATAGTGTACTAATGATTATATTGATTATTGACCAAGGGCTAAGTAACCAATACCTGCAGCCACAAAGTTATCAGAAACGGAGGCTCTGAGACTCATACTGTGAACGTGAGTGTGTTGGAGACAGTAATGGAGACGATGTTATTCAGTCAACCAGCCGGAGTAGCTGCTGGAACTACCTTTACTGCCAGTGTGCCCTTTATCACAACTGGAGAAATATCCTTAGCGTTGTCCGCTCCGTACGAATTTAGCTACGGTAAGCGTGTCCGTGTAATTGTATGTTTCATGATCTGGCAAAATGTGAGTGAGCTATTGAATCTGCATATACTTATAGATCTGATGTGTGTCATACTATTACTACACATCAGCATGCACTAGAGTTCGAAGTTTTGCTACAACCCAAATACAGACACGAAAAAATGATTTTAATTCTTTCTTTTCGCACCCAACAGGAAAAGAGAAATCAGTTGAAAAATCATTGAAAATCGAATTTGAATGCAAAGGACCGGCTGGGAAGACCTCCACTTGCTCTGTCGTCATTATCCAGGAGCAAGCTTCTGTTCCATACACTATGACATGGACCAATAATAATGATCAAGGTGCGTTATCTTGTAACTCAATTCACGTTATTGGTTTTAATTCGCACGGTTCGCACTGTGCATATTTCAGATTGTTAGCAGCAGTGGTGAAACGACAAACGTATCTGTAAGAATAAGAATTTCTCTTCTCATTTTAAACTTTCATTTCGCCACCTTTTCTTAAGCTCTCTTATCTTTTTTAGATTACACCTTTATTTCAACTTTTTATAACGGTTTTTTCAATCATGTACTATAATGCTTATCTAAGATAATTTTTATCCGTTAAAGTTGTGACTTTTTACCCGTTTTTCTAGAACCTTCCTAACGTCTATGCTATTCATAGTTTAACACGTACATTTTATTTACCACGTGATAAGTTTTTACCGGCTACAATTTAGCTGTGCACATATTTATCGGTTATGTCGAGTATCTTAGGGTACTTTTCTGGTTCTCCGCCACAACAATCGGATAATAAAAGGACTTTATCTGATGTAAGTGCTAGTAGTTCGCCCTCTGACATGGATGCTCCAAAACGTCCGAACCTAAACATCTCAGGCTCTCCTATTGAGACCGAAGAGCAGTCCATTGTTAAGCTAATAGAAACCCTGTATAATAACTTTTCTAACTCGACTGTTTCCAGACTTGACGCAATCTCCAGTAAATTAGAAAGTTTCGATTCTAGATTAGATACGATCACATCAAAACTCGATAGGTATGATTCCAGAATGTCTAGTATTGGTGAGAGAGCGGGGTCACAACAGCTCGAACTCACAGATTTGTCAGACCGTGTCATTTCCTTGGAAAACCTAAATATTGAGCTTGAGGCGAAACTAGATACACTCTCAGGGTCAAACTCATTAAACATAGAGTCAGGATGGGAGCCAGTAGGTTCTCCTGAGACCAAAATTGCTTTACTTGGTGATTCCAATTCGGGGGGGAAAATTAAATTCGGACAGGGAAAGGGAACTCTAGGGGCCGCCTTACCGGGATCTGATACCTTTGTAGCTACGGTCGAGAATTTACCAGAGCCAGAATCATATAATGGTATATCTGATCTTATTTTAGCAGTAGGCACTAACAACTTAAAGTTAGATTCTTGTGTCCCGGAAGATTTGGCTAAATCTACTTTCTCCTACATAAAGAAAGTCAGGAAAGCACTTCCTTCATGTCATGTCTTTTGTCCCGGGGTTCTCCCATCTACCTCCCCCACAATCAACACCAGAATCACAAAATATAATTTTTATTTGAACGATATGTGCCAAAATTTGCCGAATGCATCATACGTAGATATGAAAACATTCCAAAGCAACAACGGCAAGCTGCTACCGAAATTTTCAGTCGGAAACTCGGACTCTTTTCATCTAAACGAAGCCGGTTTGAAGGTTTATTTTAGCCGGTTAAAATTTGCCCTAAGGGCCAGACATGGCCTCCCAAATATCAAACGGGTCCAACGTAGGTCAAGTAATTCTCCGACAACCTCTTAAAACCGGTTGTAACTCTTATATCACCCAGTTATTTACTAATCGTTTAAATTGGTATTTTTTATTTATAGGGCGTTTTCCCTGTATTTATTAAGATTTAGCTTACGAGACCCCTTCATTTTTAAACATTTAACATCTGATTTACTGCTTAGTATTTGTACAGCGTGTGCCTATTCTTCAGGTGGTGGTTCATTGGTTCCGTGGTGTAGGAATTACGTGGTTAGGGCTTATTATCACTTTATCATCCGCTATCAAGCGTGCGTATCTCATTATATTATTGTGACCGCCAGCTTTATGTTATTGTATCCGTCAGCTCGATACCATTAACCTTATTAATGCTATATTTGCTCCATTCAGTCGCTTATCCAGTTTAGGTAACTTTTTATTCATAATTTAATCCCCTCTCATTATTACACCTGTATATTACCGACTTCGAGAGAACCAGTTCTAAATTCTGGTTACTGTATGGATGTCTGATCCAATATTATTTTATTGCTGCAGATCCTTCTCCACGTGAGTCACATATTTTTACCACCGTTACCTTGTTAAAAATGGTTATATGTACTATTACCAGGGTCCTTTTGACTCGTCCTGATTTTTAGTGCAGTAAAGTTATTCATTAAATAAAAGTTTTAAAAAATTATATACAGGCTATGCCATCTAAAAACCACAAAAAACAATTCTGTTCGGTGTATAGCTCTAACCTCTCCACATTATATTGAGGCCATTTTTATTTTGTTCTAGATTTTCTGATCTTCTACCTGTTACATTTTCGGGTACACTGTCACAACTTCTCCTTGCGACGCGTTCACTCATGTTTCCTAGGTACAGTGTGTTTTTCACCTTGCTACCTCGTCACCTCAATAATTGGTATTACTATTATTCCGATAATAACTGTTATAATAAGGGCGGGGCTAGTTTAGGTTGTAGTACAAACATGCCGTATCACTGTAGAGTCGATTTCTCTACGATCGTTTTCCGTGTTTCTATGTTGTGTGTGCATGTTTTTTGTGTTATTGCCATTGTATATTCTCACTTTTTCACAACACCATCACCTTCATTTCTGGGGTTTAATTTAGGGGGTGTTAAGAACTACACCAAGGAAGGATGGGGCATTTTTCAGATTAACAATGACTCCGCAAAATAACAGCAATAGTGGGTTGGCATGCCCAAAAATCGGTTCTTTCAACTGCAATGGTATGGGAAACCCGATTAAACGTAATCTTGTCCTAAACTGGTTAAAAAATAAACCTGAGAAAATTATTTGTCTTCAAGAAACTCATTCAACTCCTCAAGTTGAGAGAGAGTGGAAAAATTCTTGGGACGGGGAGATAATCTTTAACCATGGTACTTCAAACTCAACCGGTATCGCCCTACTTGTTAAACCTGATGCTTCGAATCTCACTATTATTAACCATCGTAGCATCAGCCAAGGTCGCGCGACCCTTGTAGAAATAGAGTACGACTCTCTCAAATTGTGTTTGGTGAATGTATACTGCCCAAATAATGACGATGTGTCATTTCTTGAAAACATATTTTTAGAAACTCTCAGTCGTTCACGAGATGATCAAATAATTTTTGTGGGAGACTGGAATACAGTTCTGAACAACATGTTGGATAAGCAGGTGGGGTCCGCCACCCATGCAAATAGTCGCTGCCAGAAATTCATTAATGATTGCATTAGCGACTATGGGTTTAGTGATATTTTCCGTCTTAACAGAGGTGCTGAGGCACGGGTTTTTACTCATTTTAACAAAAAGTACAAAACTCAGTCTAGATTAGATTTTTTCTTGATCCAAGATAGCCTAGTCAACCTACCTGTATGTGATACAGAATAAGTCATGGCTATAAATCTGATCACAGCTACATCTCGCTATCCCTCCAGGGCTCTACTATTGCACACGGAAAAGGATATTGGAAAATTAACAACTCAGATCTCCTAGATCAAAATTTTATTAACGAAATAAAGAAAATCATTGACAATACTAAAGAAGATAGCTTTGATTCTTACGGGGGTCTTTGGGACGTTATAAAAATCAAGATAAAACAGTTCGCAATGACTTTTGGTAAAAAGAAGAAAAAAGAAATCACAGTGAAAAAAGAAAAGTTAAAAAAAGATATTGAAGATTGTAAAAAAGATTTGAACCTAACAAACTGTACGATACTACAAAAGAAATTATTTGAAGCAGAATTAGATTTAAATCATATTATAGATCAGGAGGTGAGAGGTGCAATTACTAGATCACGTGTGCAGTGGACAGAGGAGGGGGAGCGCTCGACTAAATATTTTTTTGGACTGGAAAAATCAAACGGCAAGAAAAAAAGTATTAGTAAACTGATAGACATCGAAGGCAATGACCTCACGGACCAGGAAAACATCTCTAGTCACGTGGTTAACTTTTATCAGAACCTGTATAACTCAACTAACCCATCTCCCACTGAGATAGATAATTATGTAACCAGCAGCGATTTAAAGCAAATCCCACAAGAAATTACGGAAACTTTGGAGGGGCCTATCACGTTGCACGAAATGGATGCTATTGTCAATAAGCTAACCAACAATAAATCTCCAGGTTGGGACGGGCTTTCTGCTGAATTTTACAAAACTCTTTGGATGGATATCAGGCAGATCATGTATAACTCCTATTTAGAATCTATTAACAGGGGATGCTTGTCGCCTCGCAGAGAATAGGTATTCTTACCCTTATTCCCAAGCCAAAAAGCCCAGTGGAACTTAATTACATAAAGAATTGGAGACCTATTACTCTGCTTAATATTGACTATAAAATCTTCACACATATAGCTAAAAATAGGATTATGAAGGCTATCCCTAGCATAATCAGCAATACCCAGTTAGGCTTTCAAGCGGGCAGGAGTACAGCAGATAATCTTATTCTCATGTCAATGGTTCTGGAATCATTTAACAACGACACGGAACAAGAGGGCCTCCTATTACAGATTGATTTTGAAAAGTGTTTTGATTCGGTAGAACATAACTTTGTCTTCAGTACTCTTGAAAAATTGGGTTTCAGCGAATACATTATTAAACTGATTAAAGTGGCTTTTCAAGCATGCTTTAGCTACGCCAATATTAATGGGTTTTTAAGCTCGCCTATTTATATTCTAAGAGATCTTCACCAGGGTAGTCCACTGTCTCCTATTCTCTTTCTTATTGTGGCCCAAACTTTCTCGAATAAAATTCAGATTAATCCTAATATCAGGGGTCTTAACATATCAGGTGTGGAAATCTTACAGAGTCTCTTTGCAGACGACACTGATCTGTTTCTAAAAGCTTCAATTGAAAGTGTAGAGGCGGTTATGACAGAACTCAGAACTTTTGCTCAGTGCTCGGGGTGTAAAGCTAACATCGACAAAACTAGATGTATTCCTTTAGGTCGAGCTCGTCTTAATACAACTACTAGAATCCCTTCAAAGTTTATACGGCTATGATTTTATAACAAACAACTTCACCGCTTTGGGTATAGTTTATATGAACGATGGCTCACTGATGGATATTGTCAACAGTAATTATAATGATAAATTGATTAAGGTTCAGTCTTGGATAAACCGATGGAGCAAGAGGGATTTGACGCTTATGGGTAAATGCACAGTCATTAAAACCCTTCTCTTTTCCCAATTAACATACCTTGTTTCTCCTCTCCCTCGACCGGATGCTTCCTTTATCAGAATCTTTGACACGGCTATTTTCCATTTTCTTTGGGGTTGCAAACGCGATGAAGTAAAACGTGAGATTATTACCCGAAATAAGGAACATGGAGGCCTGGGACTTTTTTATTTATCTGATTTTATTATAGGTCTTAAAACCAGCCTCATATCCAAGCTACTAAACAATTCCTTTCACCACACTTGGAAAGATATTATGATTATGCAACTGAAATTTCCTGACCATATCACCATCTCCGTAGAAAACGGTCTCGCTAAAACCAACTGCCATTTTACTCAAGACGTCCTTAATTGTTACACTGAGTGGAAGATAAGTTCGGTAAATGCAGCCTTGGGTTCTATTGATCACTGCGTGTGGTACAACCAAGCAATAACCGACATCGGGGCCAAACTTTGGAACAATCATCTGATTGATAAGGGAATATTCTACATCTCAGATTTCCTTTCTATAGACCAAAGTACAATCCTTAACTACGATATGTTCATTAACAAGTGGGAGTTGTCTCCAAATACTATTTCCAAAACTGAGTACTGTAACATTATCATGGGGATACGGAGATATAACTGCCCCACTATTAACTCAAGGAATATTGAGTTTGTTGACTCAAATATAAAACTTAAATTTTTACATTCTGTAACTGGACAGGTGAAGGGAAGTAAAATTCGGGATAAAATGTACGACTCTATCTGCCCAAACGAGCTGTCCCCATTACGTCAATGGGTTATTGACCTAAATAATCAACCAATAGAATGGGTGGTCGTTCTAAGCAACCTATTTTTCTTAGTATCTAAAAATTTTAAGTTGATTCAATTTCAGTACAAACTTTTAATGAGGATCACGACGTGTAGATACATGAGACACAAAATGAAAATTGTTACAGATACTCCCATGTGTAGCCTGTGTAACACATATTTAGAAACAATTCCTCATATCTATCTCCATTGTATCCACACAAATAGCTTCATCACAATACTTGAAGACTTTATAAAAAGGAAAATCGATAGAAATTACAAAGACCCCAATAAAATTAATTTTATAGTTTGTAATCACAATTCACAAATTATAAATTATTTTAATATTGTTGCCAAATGGTACATTAGCAAAATATTTCAGGCAGGGGACATGCCGATCTGGCAGGGGTATATCAAACTTCTTAAACTTTCACTTACAGGAGACAAAATAGGTCACAAAAGTTCTATTGTGTCGATCTTGGCCGATTAGGGCAAATTGTCCACCCCATCTATATTGCTGTCTTTGTTATTTATTATCAATTGTTATTTATTATCAATGGTTATTGTTACTATCTTACAGTACTACTAGCTGTTTTTTGTAGTACATGCCCTGTTTTCCTTCCATTCCTAAACTACCTTACAAGCTCTTCCTCTTTTACACCCTTTTCACTCACTTCATTTCACTCATTCACTTCATATCTTATTACCATAGTATCTGCCAAAACCAACATGGCCCATGTGGAAGGGGGCCTTGACGTTGTTTACCACTTGGCCCTGCATCCCAAGCTGACGGTCGGCCTCCACTCTCTAAAAACATACCTTCAGTGAAGGAAGATGGTCAGCAAATAGCGATGCTAGGGCTTGGTGTGAACAAATCTTGACCTACTTTCACACCTTTGGGACGACTCTCGCAAATGCGAGAGTAATGACCCCGGGGAGGGCCCCATTGGTTTTAGTAGGTTGAATATTTAATTTTAAAAAAAAGAAAAAAAAAGAAAAAAAAGAAAAAAAAGAAAAAAAAAAAAAAAAAGAATAAGAATTAAAAAGGTATCTTTTCAGCATGCACCTGTGAAGTGAAGGGGTTATACAAAGGAGTTGCTGCCAATAGAATGGAAGTAATAATCAACGAAAGTGTAAAAGTTTAACCAGCTCAACTTGATTCGAAACGCGATTGCAGTTCCAACAAAAGTTCACTAGATGATTCTATTTATTACTATTATCACAGTGCTGGCAAGCACGACCGGTGCATTTATTGTGGGTATACTATGTACCCCCTTTACTATTATACCCCCTTTACTATTAATATTATACCCCCTTTACTATTATACCCCCTTTGGTACACGTTACAAGCCTCTTTCGTGCACGCGAAGCGTGCACTCCGGCCGGAGGCGGCGGCCGAAGGCCGCCGCCTCCGGCAGGAGTTTTTCAGGCATTAAGACTCATCGGAAGTCGTTCAGCAGATTTATTTTTAGTTCAAAACATTCTAATTTGATGTCAAAGATGACAGGAATAAAAAATAGTTATGTTGAGATTTTTAAGAAATTTGCATAAAATACTCGCCAGCACTGTTATACGAAATTCGGTAAAAAACCCAAAATCGCCATATTCAGGTGCCTTAAAAACCATGTTAAAATCGAGTTAGAGATCTGAAATTTTCTAGGGCGTCTAGACGTTGACCAAATCGACTGCAATAAAAGTTTCAGGTTTCAGGAACATCGGGAAATAGGTTTTCTAGAACCCCTGTTTTACGACAGATTGTCGTGACATATACATACAGATATACATACCTATATATTCAGGGATAGACGCTTTGCCTGTCAATTGTAACCTGTATTTAAGTATCCATAGATTCAAAAGTATAAAAGATACAGCCATTTCCGACCACAGGTCTTGCAAATAATTATTTACACTTTAGTTTACATTGTATAAAAAATTATTTGACGTCATAAACACCCCTTGATGACGTCATCAAGTTTACTGTTTTTAAAACTTGATTTTTGACAAAGTAATAACTTTTAAAATTAATTTTACACCATTAAGGAGTAATTTAATTCAAAATCTGAGGAAATTTTCACCTTAGATAATTGTTCAAGCATTCTGAAAATCTACCAGAAAGTTTTTCTAGCTTGCTCCTTCATAAAGATATTCGTCATTGAAGTTTGTGCTTTTTTGAAGAATTATTTTATAAAAACATCAATTTTGCGATTTAGTATTCTCTTGTGTTGGGCCATGCCTTGGGTTGTGGAGCTCAGTTCTGCTTCCTATAGGTATAAATTGTGCATTAGGCTAGTTTTAAAGTTGAAATTCGAAAAGTTGCACACGTGGGGACACGCCCAAATTGATAGAAAATTGCTAAAATCACTGAAAATTGCTGTTTTCGTCATTTTCTGTCAACTTTAGAGTGCCGTTTTGATTACAGTTCTTCTTGAAATACTTTGAAACTTTGCATGCTTATCAAACTATATATAAAACAATTACATGCAAAACTTTACGGCGATTCAATATTGGATGCGCACGCAACGTCCGCTCAAAGTTTGCACGTGCGAAAGGTGAGAATTTTGCTCATTCGTGATTTCCAACAAATTCTGCTTTGCCATGACAGTTTAATGTCATTATATATGAATTTAATGCCAACTTGAATGAGTATTAAGTGGCATATTCAGTCAGTGATCGACCGATATGCTTCCCTAAACACAAGGAAATGTTTTTAAAGGAAAAATTTCGAAATCGTTGAAACTTCCTCCTTATTAATGAAGATATCAGTTTATATTTCGACTTTATAAAGTACCCTGACATTATAATCAAAAAGAGATGATATTTTACCAAAACCCATAATCATGGGTAGAGTGGACCGCTGCCAGTGTCTCTCTTTCCCAAACAAAAGGAAATGATATTAATTTGATTGACCGTTCTCAAATGCAAAATGATACCGAGAATGAAATCGGTCGCTCGCTTTTCCCATTCATTTACAATTGTAATAGATTAAGAAGAACTGCCCAAAGGCAGCTGTACTCGGCAATAAAGATTCAATAAACTTCAGCTTATTCAATAAGTTATAACTACCACCCTTGTCCCTTACCCCGAAATACTAGGTATCGACCCGAACGCAACCCAAAGAGATTTTTACAGCATCTGATTGATGTAATCAATCGAAACTAATTTATACAATTCGTAAGCCGTGAATGAATGGGAAAAGCGAGCGACCGATTTCATTCTCGGTATCATTTTGCATTTGAGAACGGTCAATCAAATTAATATCATTTCCTTTTGTTTGGGAAAGAGAGACACTGGCAGCGGTCCACTCTACCCATGATTATGGGTTTTGGTAAAATCATCAATATATAATAACTATAGTTCTACCAATAAAACTCTGTGGGATAGTAAAATAATATTTAAGGGATAGACGTATTATATATATTATATGACAGAGTTTTAATTTTTACTCAAAACTTTATATCAATATAAGCGTTGTACATACTATTACTAGCAGCAACCCGTCTAACCCTATAGTGGTGTCAAGACTTGAGAGACTGAAATAAATATTACCTATTTAATTTGCGTTTTTGACACCACTTGGGAGTCCAAATTTTGGCACTAAAATTCTTATTCCTTGGCCAATTTTTTATTTTTGTTTTTTTCATGCTGATTTGAAGGCCATTAAAGCATTTGACCCAGTCAAAAATGTTTCAATTGTATATCTTTTACGGTTTTTGCGGGAAGTTGAGTTAAAGTTAATGCTGTGATGTCAGTAAAATGGCACGGATCCTTATATATATATATCGTCTCGCTTTATATATACTTATAGTAAGATTGAACGGGTGATACTCGTAAAATATTTGTTTCAAATATAGACCGTCGATGAGTCCAACTCGGCGCGCGTCTTGGTAGGCCGGTTATAAACCTACAAGTACAAGTATAGCTTACTTTAACACTCCCACAGCTTACTCAGAACGGTCAAAATCTAATTGCGGTCCACCCAGAAAGCAGTTACGTAATATAAAATGGTCGATGTTCAATAATTGCATAGCAGAATTTGATAAATATACATATCACCGGAGACTCGCGGGCGGAACAAAATATTGCACGCGCACGCGCGTGCAATATTTCATATGTCCCCGAGGGCGCTAGCCCGAGGAGGACATATTTTCGTATAGCACGGAGGGCCCATCGGGCCCGAGTGCTATACGATTTTTCCGCCCGCGGGTCGAGGTGATGTGGATTATATCCACCAGCGTGAGCTTTTTCTTACAGATATTATTTTTTACTTTAGTTTCTTCAAGAGATCCGTTTTTAATTTAGTTTCACTTTTACTTTCAACATGTTTCTAATACGATAGTTCCGCCCTCGAGGCGAGGAATGATATCGTGTATATCCATTAGCGGGCGTTTATCACGAAGCTTCAGTTTGCATCAATCACAGCAAATTTTAATTAATGTACAAGATTTCAGAAAAGTTACGAAAAAATCATGTTGCTTTTGGTTTAAGATGTAAAACAGGCCAAAATGACTGACTATAAAACGAAAAACCGGCTGCTATCAAACAATGTTTCAGCTCATTGTTTCAGGTACATATTTTAATGTAAACGATCAAAATATAGGCCTCTCTCCCTCTCTCCTTCTCTCCCTCTATCCCTCTATCCCTCTCTCTTTATCTCCCTCTCTCCTCCTCTCCCTCTCTTTCTATCCTACTCTTCCTCTATACTTCTCTACCTCTCTCCCCTCTCCCTCCCTAGAACCAGAACAAGCACCACCAGTCGCCACAGAGCCCTCTACTACCAAGTTAGTTGTCATTATCATGTCAGTTACCTGGGTAACCAGGGTTACCCGGGTAACCAGTTACCACAGTTTCTGTAGCAGCTACTGAGTGGCTGGACACTTAAAAGTAGTAACCCAGAGAGCTCGAGATCACAGTCTGATCATGGACATTTAATATGAAAGTTAAAGATCAAATTCATAACATCAATTTAAATGGCAGTTTCAAAACAAAAACAGGGCAACATATCTTTCGGGAACACAATAGAATAACACGTAAAATTTCGGCCTACATTTCAAGATTTGTCGACTGAACTAGTGAAATGAAAATGGTAAACACAACTGAAATGGTAAACACAAAACAATTATCAATACTATAATAGAGATCACCGGCTTAGAATTTAGTCTGGACGTCTCCACGAATTTGGTAACCATAGTAACAGTGTGTCAGTGTCACGTGTTAATTATGAGCCAATCATGGCAAACTGCGTGACAACTGATATAGCGTCCGATAGAGGGTGAGCTCAGAGTTTACAGTTGATACATTCTTTACATCCACTGCATATTGCCGTGGGAATTTAGAAACAGAAACTACACTAATTAGCTCACTGTACGATTATTGCGATTGAATTCATCGTTAATGAATTAAACCGGTTTCAACTATAGTTCTAAGTAACTTGTAAGTTGTTATCTTATGAAATTTCACATGGAGACGATACAGAAACTGAAAATATTTTAGAGAACTCCGGGCTATATTGCTACTGGTCAAATTAAATGTCACTTGTTAGCGGGCTATATCATGAGCGGGCTGTAGAGATATCGGGCCCTTTGACAGCGGGCTGGTGAGAGCCCGCTATGCGAAAAAGCGCACGCTGGTGGATATACTATGCTATACAAATAAAATCAATACATGTTTTAACCAGCTTACTTGTTACAATGGTCTATGGCCGATTGCTTTTTTATTGTTATGACGTTATATACATTGTATGCATAAAAGAACAGTACAAATATACATCATGCACAATTAATACACAACAGAGATCAGCATGGTGAGCTGCACGTAAAACAAATTATAGGCACACAATTACCATGTGCCATGTGCGTTCCATGCGCATTATTTTGCAACTGCGTGCACAGTGCATTCTAAATTCATTTGCAATTTGCGTTGCAATTTTATTTTTAAATGTAAATTCATGCATTATAATCAAACTACAAAAGCTTACCCGGCAGTCGACACATCAATCCCTATGCGCAGCGTTATTTTTTGGGCGCACGTTATATCAGATATCTCCGCCAAAAGCACATTCAATTTGATACGTATGAAATATGTTTATAACTTCCTTGATTGTGCATTAAGTTTCCGACCAAAATTGAACAGCTGGAATCGTTTAAAATCATTTTTGAGAGGCACCTCGACAAAAGCTTCTCACGCTATTGTGCTTTTTATGTAGAAATACGTCAGTAGCGTTTTTGAGCTTGTTATTCTCTTTCAAAAGTTGAAAGTATTCCAAGTGATTTGTATAAGTGCATATATATATTAACTCTAAATATAATAGTAGGGGGTGCACACGATAAAAATAAACTTGCTCGGATTTTTAAAATTTTTGTACCATTGTTTTCTAAAGCATAGAGACTGTGATGTGTGAGAATTTTCACAATACCAAATTTGTCATACCTTTTTGGAAATATCAGTGAGTTTCGCCTAAGTGCCATATTTTGGAGCAAAATTAGGTGTAAAAGTCGCGTAATTTGACCAAATTCGTTGATTTTTGTCGTGGTATTTGGATATATATCCTCGGTTAACGGGTGATACTCGTAAAATATCTGTTCCATAGGTTGTAAACCTACAAATAGGTTGTAAACCTACAAATCCTCTGTTCCTTGAATGAGATCATTCTGAAAATTAGCGACGACCTTCCAATAGGGCTTTCACAACTGTCCGAAAAATTTGGGGGATATCGGAGTTGATATCGTAATCAAAATGGGGCAAAATACGCTGCTTTTAGCTGTAACATAATGTTTGATGGTTGGATATGCTTTACCTGAGGACCCCAGGCTATTATATTCATTAACATAAAGATTTGGCGGAATGACAGGCTGAGCGCGGCCCAGTAAGATATGCTTTAAATTTTTCGGACACTTTCCTTTATAAGTCTATGAGTAAGCTTACCAATTTTTGTTGCAATCGAAGGTCGGGAAAGATACTCAATATCTATTTGTTTGAAGAAAATTGTGCTGGCCGAAATTAGCGCTAAAAAACCATCTTACAGTCGGCACGCGCGGCTCACTGTCGATGGTGCACTACCTAATAATAGTACATTGCAAAATAATTTATCTCGATTCAAGATGTTTGAAAGAAGTTACAGCAATGCGCGCAATTTGGGGAGTGTGCTTTTGGCGGAGATATAAACTGCGGCTATTTTTGTTTTCGGTGCGAGGCGTCGCGCGCAGGGAGACTAAAGTGCAAAGAAACTGCTGCTAACTGCTGCTGACTGACAACTGCTGCTAATTGCTGCTAACTTCTGCTAACTGCTGCTGACTGCTGCTAAATGCTGCTAACTGCTAGTGCTGCTGTCGCGCGCGCCATTAATTGCAGCAGTCAGCAGCAGTTTTTTTGCGTTTTAGTCTCCTTGTGCGCGGCGAGCTTCAATTGCGATCAATCAACCGTACAAAACAGTTTTATATAAACCCCATTCCATAATCCCAACCCTAACCTTGTATCACGCGGTGACCCCCACTGTCGCTTCACTATAGAGTTTCTACGATACAGGGGGAGCCGCGCACTCGTGCACTGCGGGTCATACAACGTATGACAACCCTAACCCTAACCATAAACCCGAACCTTGTAGCGCGATGCACTACTGGGTCGCGCGCGCATCAAATAATGCTTCTCGCAACCACTTCGGTAGATCGGCGAGATGCACCATTGTGCCTCACCGAGCTGCGAAGGATTGACATCGTGAATCAAACCCGAACCTATCCATAACCATAAGCTACCATAACCCTTACCACAACCGGCCCTAACCCTAACCCGAGCCTTAAACAATTTGTAGGTGATGGACAGATATTTTACGAGTATCACCCGTTAAATAAACAATTGAATTCATTTTTACTAGCCTTCTCTGTTCTCGCAACCACGGTAGATCGGCGAAATTAAATTTACCACTTAACTGGGCCTTGCCGAGCTGCGAAGGATTGACATCGGGAATCAAGTAGATCTACCAAAGGTGGCTACGAGAAGAATTATTTGATGCGCACGTCGCGGTCCAGTAGTGCATCGCGCTACAAGACTCGTCGACGGTCTAATATTTGAAACAAATATTTTACGAGTATCACGACTAGCAATAGACTATCTTGCTAGTCTTGCTAGCTTAGATAGAGCTTATTCAGAGTGAAAAGTATAAATTTATATTTGCATCCTAATCTTGCACTGTCTACAGCTAACAAAAATCCTTCATGTGTATGTGGAAAACAAAATCATATCAACCATGAGGGTTGAAAAGTAGTAAAAATAGCAGAATTAGACATAAATTTGGAGCCAGTTCTTTAAACTGGTTTAATTATACTACGTAAAGGGTGTTTATAAATTTTATTTAGTTTTCTATTGAATGCAAAATCGGAGCCTAAGTTTCACTTAGACACAATTCACCCAGAGATACGATAGCTGAACTCTAACCACACTTAAACTATCTAATGGAACAAATAGACAGGATGGTGCAAGATCGTTCTGATCGCTGCTGGACAGCGCTCCTACTAAATCGCTCGCCCAAATTTTAAGAAAATTCTTGTGAAAAGGCCCTTTGGGCATGAAAGTGATCGGAAGCGGTGTATTTTTGGACGCTGATTCCGAATCACTCCCATGACATAGGGTTAAAATGCTTCCCTGGAGAGTTGTGGGCAAAAAACCGTTTTGGTCACGTGACAGGCTAGTAAAATACGAATTCGATTGTTTAGGACTCGTGTTAGGGTTAGGGTTGTGGTAAGGGTTATGGTTAGCTTCGGGGTTATGGTTAGGGTTAGGGTTGGGATAAGGGTTTATGTAAAACCGTTTTGTACGGCTGCAAAACCATAAAAACCAAAGTCACATGAAATTTTTGGGCGAGCGAATTAGTAAGAGCCGCTGGACAGGGCATTCACAGGTGTAGGGGTACTTCACTCTCAAGCTCAGTTGATCCAACAGTGACAAGAGCATCTTGCAGATTTACCAATCTCACGATAAAAACAAAAAACGGAGTACAACGGAGACCTCAATGCAGAAAAGGCTACTTTCACGCCACTGGTGTTCAGTACTACACAGGAGGAATGGCGTTTGAGGCTTCACAGTTCCTAAAACATCTCGTGGAAATATCAGACTTAAGAAAGGCCAACGGTACTGTGATGTGATGTCATTTGTCAGACTGTGTTTTGATTTACTCAGAACTTGTATAATCTTTATCAGGGGTTACAGAGGTGCCACATTTTAAGATTTCTTTACTGAAGATTCCTGAAAATATGGTGAGGGGTTCTTGAAACATATAAATGATACAACAGTTTGTAGTAACAGAAGCTTTCGAAAAAAATGTGCTGTTCGTCTTCAGCTTCGAGGAATCAAATGTTTTGACAATTTTTTGCTAGAAGACCCTGAATGGCTTGACTTCCAGGCAGTGGCGTAACGTTGCCTGTTGGCACCCCCCCCCCCCCCCCCCCCCCCCCGCCGAAAAAGCGCCCCTTCCCTTTTGGTGCCACTCCCTAAAATTGAACAAATTGGGTGATTTTAGAGGATACGCCGGTAAAATCTCTAAAAAAGTGTGTTTCTAGAGCAAAACGCGCAGTTTTGCTAGTACTTTAGTTAAGTTTTTGAAATTGTCCCACATTCAAACGACGATTTGGCGCCCCCCTAAGACGCCCCCAACCCCCCCCCCCCCCCCCCCCCCCCCGCACAGCAGGGGTCAGCGGGGCCCTTCGTTACGCCACTGCTTCCAGGTGGAAAGGAAGGTTCCTAGTTTCTGGTGGGAAGAGAAGTTTCAAGTAGGGAGGATGCTTCCTGGTTATTATTAAGCTTTAAAAACTAAATTTCGTTGTGAACTTCCTTTGGTAGTAAAACTTTCCAGTTGGAAGGAAGCTTCCTAGAGGAAGGACAGTGTATACTCTGTGATACTTACTAAGTTATGTCACTCCTATGTTTTATATATGTTTCACTTACCAATGTGAAAGGTAAACCAAATCGACTAAAAATATCTCTCAACACACGAATTGTGTCCGCTGTTTATAGATGTTCAGAGCTGAAACAAAATAGTTATGATCATGGTATCGTGAGCTTTAAACGCTTCGTTATTGTAAATTTTAATCTTACACAGCTGTTGCACACTCATAAATTACATTAGCTTTTTGCATCAAATTTACTTGTCGATCTTTAAAGTCTGAATAGAAAGCCACACAACAGCAGTGTTTAACATTTTTAGGCACTCTAGTACACACCTGGTCATTTGAATACACACCTGGTCATTTGATTTGAATAACCCAATTAAGTTACTCTTGGTTTAGTCCAGTGGGAGACTTTATTATCAAACTTTACACAAATCCGAAGTAGTAATATAAATACATCCTAGGGATCTGATAAGTCTACGTGAAGAACTCTGAAAACAAACTTAAATATTTAACCCAAAAAATTAAAGTATCAGAAACTAAACAAATTTCTCCAATGGTTTCTGTTCGAGGCTTTATGTCGAAGTTCTGTCAAATCTGTCAAATTACACAAATTAATATTTCTTTTATTTAAATCACTCAAAATGGTTTTGAAAATACTGATCTGATGTCTACCAATTCTCCCTTTCATATTCTCCATACTCTCAACAGTAAAACTCAATGCTAGTTGGGGTGGGGAGTTACAATCACTTCTAAGGATATGACCGAGCATTTTCCAGCGAGACTTAGCAACCCTCTCTGTTAATGGAGTCACCCCACAACGAGCATAAAGGTCTCGGTTACTGATGATTCGAAGATAAGTGGAGTTCATTATCCGCCTCAAATGTTTGCGCTGACACACATCCACTTTCTGAAGGATTTTCTCTGGAGCGGCCCAGCTATTGCAGTTGTACAGCAGTACTGGGATAACAAGGGCCTCGTATAATTTCACTTTGGTGTCCAGTGAAATTCGGGACTTTTCCAGCCAAACTTTGTTGTACTTTTCGAAAGCAACATTAGCTAGGAGACTTTGGGTAAGGAAACTGATTTGGCCCCCAAGAGGGGTCAGATCACGTCACCAATCAGTGACGTATAATTAGTGATGTGATCCATGGATTGAATATAATTGACCTAGAAATGGGCTAGATCTGGGGTAGAGTTCATATGACAGCTCTGTACATAGAAGCTATAAACTAAGAAGAGAACATGATCTCTCTGCTCGATTCACAGATCACATAGGGACGGGAACCTTGCTAAAGGAGGGTTTACGTATCAAGGGATGTGAGACGTACGTGCCAAAGGCATGCAAGGGGAGTTCCGATCAGGTCTTAATATGTCGCTAGATCTTAGGTATAATAAATATTGGATGATAGAAGGTAGTAGTATCGCAAAACCCGAGTGAATTGCCCAAAGCCCTCTGTTCAAGAATATGTTCATGCTACAAAGGAACAACAAGTTATAACAGACTATCATCTGGATCGTCTGACTGTTGGAAATACTCCTTTCAAGAAGAGGATTTCCAACGGTTACTATTTCTCAGGTGGTTCTTGCATAGGCTAATTGATTGGTTCCCCAATGTCAGCTTCTCTCATTTCCAACGATGCTTCAAGCTTGTATGTTAATTACTTGATGACGTATGTTTGTTTGTTTGTTTGTTTGTTTATAGAACCCGTCCCTAATCTCGTATCAGAAAATGACTGAACTCAGGTCTGAGTGTGAATACGGGCAGGGACAAAAGGATTTCGCGATTATTTTGGCCAAAAATCGCGATATCGCGAATTTTAACAGACTATACATTAAACTATACATAAAATTTGTCGCAAATAATGGAAAAAATCGCGATTTCCTTTTGTCCCTGAATACGGGTGGTACCTGCAAGTGTGTTCATTAAGCATTTAGAGTTCTGTAAAACTGCAGTTACAATTGTGCTAGAGTATTTTTAGTATATGCGGTCGATATCAGGTCTAAATCCCTACATGCTTCCAAATTTTTTAATCTCCAGCTTTCTGCACAATGCACTGGAATGTATTGAAAAATAAATAAAATAAAATAAAGGGATATATAAATAAAATCAACGATTTAATGTTAGGAAGGTAAAATTAATTCCCTGGTTTCTTAAGTCAGCTTTATAGTCAGAAAATAAAAGTATGTAGCGTCGATACCAAAACGATTATTGAGCGATGATAGCTAAATAGTTGGTTCCTGGGATGACGTATATGGTGGTCATATCACTCCTTACCCAAAGTCTGGCAGCCGTTTAGTCCTGATGAACCCATTGTGATCGGTGTGCACAGGATTTGTAGTTGGTCGGTGGCAAAACATATTTTTTGTGCCGCCCCCTGCTGAATTTTTTGGCTGCCCATCTAAAAATTTGCTAATTAAGTCAGTAAGTAAGCCAGTAAAAATTATGACATCACATCATCAGTTCATCACACATGTCTACAAAGTATCATCACATTATATGAAAAAATATATAAATATTTCTTCAACATTAATAATTTATCGAATACAATTCAATGAAATATCATGCACGTGATACCCTCCAATGCTTCACTGGAATGAAAGTTGATCACTGAAGCTATTTTAAGACTGCAATATCCCAAGGTTATGTAGAACTGTTTTAGCGAGATACAAAAAAGTCTGCAACAATGCAAATGTCTACTGTCGATGAGCATGAAACAGGTATGAAGTAAACACTAAACAGTCAATTAGCCCTTGCATAATGCAAATTGCATAGGACAGTTCCCTTCTTTCAATTTAGATTTGTTTCTTAATGTATGTATACTAATGACAATTTATATTTATGTAAATGTATATATACAGTATGTAGGCGGTTGTTTTTAAAATAAAAGTTATAGTCAGTCAAGTTCATGTTTCACATATTTTGTGTGCTCTAAATATTGATTGTATACTCATTTCGCTGGCTTTTCAGGGCAGTATGAACAAAGTAAGGAAGTGGATCGGGTTGATGTTGTAGAACAGGACCGAGTACCCCAGAGCTCTCACCAACAGGCTCATGGTTCCTTCGTTCAGCTACCTGGCGAGAACCTCACCCTTCGTAAGTTCATTATGTTTGTTAGCTTTTACAATTTACACAACTAACTTTATAAACATTCTATTCTTCAGTTCAAATGATTAATCTCTGTGATCAGATTGAACTAAAAGCGTTACTTAATATCAAATGATACAAGAGAAACCAAATTATTTTGTATGGATATTTAACAAATTAAATGATAAAAGTGTACTGTGGGAGTCTTCACATAATATAGGACTTAACATACAAGAGGGTAGGAGCTCTATTAAGATAAAATAAGTTTGTTTTCTTTGAAATTATACTTAAAGTTAAGCTACTTTGTCATGCAATGCAATATATTATACAAATGTATACCAAACAGCATTAGGTTTAACAGGTTAGATCAGGTCGGGGAAATTTTTAATCTAGCTAATTTTGGCATTCCATATTCAGCACAAGCGTAGTTATTAAAAAGATACTTATTGTTAGTGATGTTGAGAAAAATGTTTAAGAAATAAATGTAACGTATCAATTATAGTTCGTATAAATGTAGTTTAAAAGCTTTAACAACTTTATAATTTTACCAGAGATGACAGATCTGGTAAGATTTAAAGATTTAGCGTGCCCACAGAATATTAACATTTATTAAGGAGGTTTGCTAGATCTGGAAAATTCCGTTCCTCTGCTGAAAAATTCTATTACTTACCATACTTACCACTTTAATCTAAATTCAATATTTGTTTTATTTGAAGATTCAATCAATCATTATATTATATAATATGAGAATTAAACCTTCAATTTCAGCCATGCAAAATTACACTGTCATAAAAAACTAGTGGACAAAATGGTATTGCAATATATGTAAGTTGCATACTGTGTGGCTGGATGATAAAGTTCTTAACTAAACTATAAAAATAAACTTGATTATATAATAATTAATTCGGCTGATCCAACTCGGCAACTCATAGCAGGAGCTACATTTACGTTGGGGCCGCAATATAAATATTAGTATCATAATCTGCTCTATATATATAATCTGCCCTGGCCTGGTGGGACAAACACTGAAGTGTAAAGTTGTTACTTCAAAGTTCATGTAATATTAACTGTTAAAATAAACTATATAGTTTTATTTTGTCCTATAGAATAATCACGTTCAGCACACCGAGCCACTGCTACCAGTGAGAGGAATATCTTTTTTGTCTGACTCAGTGTCCGGACTGTGTTGAGGTAGTCTTCTGTAATTACTTCTGCAGTGCCTAACTCCGCAAACAATCGCAACAACCAGCAAGAGGAACACGACTACAGCTCCCACGCACATCCCAATAAACACCATCTTGTTAATCTCCAGCTCCATCGGTATTATATCACTCCCGTGGTCAGGTTCACATTTAGCAGCACATTTAGCAGTTGATTTGAGAAGAGCGCTGTACTTGTGTGTGATAACAATGCCGGTCACGTGGTTAACCAACTTGTTGTTAATGTAGAGGAACATTAAACACGTGTCCCAGTCGTAGAGTGGTCCTCCTCTGTTCACAATCCTACAGTTCAGTACTTTGTCATGGAATGTGAGGTTAACTGCGTTGTGGTACTGATTGTTGATATCAGATATGTAGGTCTGTGTAAGGAGAGTGTCGATGAACAGAACACTGAGCAACAGCAAACTGAAACGAAACATGATGAGGTTATTTTGTGGAATGGACCCTTGCCACTACATGTTCTCTGAAGCAGTGAACAAATTAGGGTATCGTGTTACAATGATCTAATATTTCGGACTGACTGCTACCTTTTAAAGGTGCCACCTGGTGAAGTGGTACTGTGTAGGATTATGTAGCCAATATATACCCACTTCCATTGTTGTCTGCTACATTACTGGAGGTTCAAGCAATTTTTAATTTAAAAACTGTTGCAGACCACAAACAAAGATAAGGAGACTACAAATTAAACTTTACCGCCTGTTTGGCGAGTGTGATATTTAAAAACGGGTCACAGAGGTCTCTAATCTCATTAAGTGGTTCACCATGCTGCACATTTGAATATAACGGGTACAATTCAATTTAGGAAGTGTCTAAACACTTTCTGAGGAAGTCCATGATCTGACCAATTGCGATTATAAACCTTTTTAGTCCTGCTAAGTCCTTTCACACAGTGTGAATCACACTGCACACTTATACTGAACAAGATCTTTGTTCAAAACACAAAATGTTCTGTATATTATGGTTAATGAATTTTACGAAAATGTATCGATGTAGTGTTAAGTAAAGTTGGAGCTAATTTATTTATTAGATCTTGAATTGTAATCAATGAAATCGTTTATACTTTTTAAACCCTGAAACTGATTAGCATTGAACACAGTACCGTTCAAGTACTGGGTGCTCTGAACAAGTATATTGCTTATCTGCACGTGTCTGTAGAAATTTGCTGTCTTTGTGTTTCTGAAAAAGCGCAATTAATAAAATACCAGACCAATCCTATGACTGGTGAAGCTGGAGTAGCTTTAAACCCGCGATGGGTTGGCATCTGCCTCAATAGAATATCACATTTTATTTAATAACAGTTTATTCTGATAGTCATATATCAAAAATATCAAGAAACATAAATACATTATGTTAGATCGTTCACACACAAATATAAAAGTAAAATGAGTCAATATTAAAGGGATTAAATGAATCAATTTGTCTCATTTTCATTTTTCTTTACTCAACAATGAATATTCTCTAATATTATCAAGGCGGTAGAAATCCAAATATTTTGTTAGCTTCTGAGCAAACCTAGCAATTTAACCTTGGAGTTTTGCCATTTTGTTCGAGCCACAAGATTACAACGTTTGATAATGAGTTTAATTCTCATGATTGAAGTATTTAGTTTATACCGTATTAAAATTGACACTGCTTAAGCAAGATACACTGTTAAGGCAATATAATAAATCATACTTTTGGCATAAACTTTAAAAATTTTTTATAGAAATGAAAATGTTAGAATAAACAAGAGTATTATACCCAACATTGACCGGCGAACTGATAGCTACTTCAGGAGCAATGAAACTACAATCTTCTAGATAAAATGAGTCATAGTACTTTCAGCCGGAGCCATCATAAGTGACATAAATCTAAAAGATAGTATGGTTAGTTTCTAAATATAAACTCAAACTCTGAAAAGGAAACTGCCGTGAAATATGAAACATCAACAAAAGGACCAATTATTTAAAAAAATAATTTATGGAAAGCCCCTCAGACAAAATAAAAATCAATTATGCAATAAAGGAATCTTAAAAGGGTTTGTACTATTCATTCCTGAGGGGCGGAGGGAATTTAAGGCATGTATATATATCGGTGCTCCTTAACATCTAAACTACTAGGACTTGAATTTTCTAGGATACACACTGAAACACTATTGTTAAAATTTTTCTTCTGAGTCAGTCCATGCTCTATATGGAGGTGGAGTCCTACGCAGTTTGAGTCATCATCCGTGTCAACCTTTTGCCCACTGATGATCTTGTAGAATGCTCTTCTGTGTTCGCCAAACCTTACCCGTAGCATTCTGGTGGATTTGCCTACGTATGGTTTCTCACACAGTTTACATCTGATCAAATATATGATCTTGTAAGTGATGCATGTACCTGGTGCTGGTTTTACCCGTTTCCCATTGATGCTGATTTGTGTAGCACTATCAATAGACTCACACGTTGCACAGTTCTTCTTTCTACACGGCCTTGTTTGACCATGCTTATTCCCCAGAGCTATTTCTTTCACCTTAACCAACCGGCTTTTGAGGTTGCTTCCTGTTTTCTTGACAAATTGGAAGAACTTTTTGCCATTCTTCTTTTCTTCAAGGGTGTTACTCTGTTGTTTTGAGTCACTCAGGTTACAAAAACTTCTGGTCTTCTTTAAGTTCTCCTCATACTTTTTCACTGTGGTGACAATGTCAGATTCACTTCCATAGGTTGAGACAACCCTTATTGGTAGGATATCTGGCTTCAGTGTGTTGTCCTTGGGAGGTCTTCGTTCAAGGTTTCTTTCTGAGTTGAGAACTTTTTTGCTAATGTTGTTCACCATTTTTGAGGGATAAGCAGCTGCCTTGAATGCTTGGCTTAATTCACTCAATCTGGTTTCCAGTCGTTCTTGTGAGTTGATTATTCTCCTGAGTCTGATACACTGGCTGTAAACTATTCCACTATAAATGTGGTTTGGATGTGCACTGCTAAAATGTAGAAAGCTCCTTGAATCTGTTTCCTTGATATGGAGGGCAGTTTGTAAGTTTCCCTCAGGGTCGAAACAAAACTCGATATCTAGAAAAGCCACAGGCGTGCCAACTTCCTTCCATTGGGATTCGTCAATGAGTAGCCCATATTCTTTCAAGGATTTGTTTACATCGGAAATCCACTGGTCAAATTTCCTTTCAGTGCTGTAGAAGAAACCTGCACCATCGTCAATGTACCGTCTTACAGTCCTGACTCTCTTCATCATGTCAGTGTTACTGTAAACGCATTTGTTCATTACATAAAATACAGTTATGTTGGCCAACTGCACACACAGACTTCCACCTGTAGGCACTCCGTTCTTTTGGACGTACCACTTGTCTTCGAAGCATCCAATAGAGGATCTTAGACTGATATCAACGAGGTCGACCAGCCAATCACAGAGTGCTGGTGTCCAGTCTGGTCTGGTGGTATTCATTGCATGATGAACGGCTTCCTTGACAAGTTCAGGGTTTAATGAGTCGTAGAGAGCTTTGAAGTCGAAAGTGAAAGCTCGGAGGGCTCGTTTGTCTGTTTCAACTTCATTGCATACTTCAAGCCATCTCAGTGCGTCCGTTGAGTCAGTCAGTAAGTCTTCGCAATAGTCCTTTTCAAGATTTTTGAAGTACTCACTGGCCAAGAAGACATCACTCCTTTTTGCTATTCCTTCCTGTAGTGCAGTGACTAGTCTCACAGGGGGCTCTATGCCTGGCACGAGGTCTTTTCTCTTCAATTTGTGGATCTTCAAACTCGGGTAAAAGTAGGCTTTTCCTGGCTTGAAATGTGAAGAAGTGCTCTTTGCATTGGTCTTATCTTTCCCCTCTTTTGTGCTATCATTATCAGAAACACCCATGACACTTTTTGCAGTCATCGGATGGATAAAACCTTTCTCTTTACCTTCAACCCATTTGAGGAATAACTCATGGTGTAATGTTTGGGTGAGATCTTCCTTCAGTTCAGTATAGATATTCGGGTTTTGGAGCTTCTCAAGTGTCTTCTTCCTTAGTGTCTCTGGGTTGATAATGATCACTGCACCTCCTTTATCAGCTTGAACAACGGATAGTTTTCCCTCATTGTTCATGCACTCAAGCCATTTTAGGCCCTCAGTCTCTTCCTTTGACAAGTTCTTCTTTGTGTCGCCTCTTGTAGTTTTCTGAATGGTCAATCTCTGGTCAAGGTCCGCCTCCATACTCTTCACAATATCATTAACACTACTGTCATCTGATGACTGTGATGAATAGTATGATTTTTGGTAGAGTTTTGGTGGTATTTGGGGCAGGTTCGGGGTTTCAAACTGGTCATTGCTGTTAAGTGACTGATTTGAAGACTGAAGGATCCTGTTCGTTGTTAAACGCATGTCCAATCTTGTTCCTTCAACATCAAGAGAGGGTGTAGGTACAAAGCCCAACCCTTTTCCAAGTACACACACAGCCCCGGGTAGGACAGGTTCATTCACAAGGATGACAACAATTCCGTCCTTTATGAGTCTTTTGGCTTCTTTCTCAGTTCGTCTTCTGTTTATCTGCTGTCGGTTCTTAAAATTCACACGCTTCTTATTTCCCTCAATGAGTTGAAGAGTTTTTAATGTTTTTCTTGGCCACCTCTTCCACTCAGTTTCCTCTTGTTGTTTGTAGAAATCAAGTTTGTTTTGGTGTTTCTCCTTGGTTCTCTTAACCTCAGAGGGGACTAACAGGATTTTTTCGTGTGCACCAGCCTTAAAAACAGAGGTCATGTGTTTGATTTCATTCAGTTTGTTTTTGATGGCCTCTCCTAACATCAGTGTCTCTAGTACAGAAAAATGTTTAAGTTTAGATGCATCAGGGATAGTAGGGGCTCCTTTAACCCGAAGGGATGGTGGTGGGCGTTTCAATTTCACGCAGTTTCTCAAGAATTTCAGTTTCATTTTCAGCAACTGAAGTTTCTGGAAGATGTTAGAATAAAAATATGTGATAAATTAACATTAGAATAGTACGTTGAATTTTACAGACTAAAGTTGAGAAATGCTTTGTTTTGGCAACGAGTTGTCACCTATTCAAACTGTGCGATATAACAATTGTCCATTGTCATTATGAAACAATTGTTCATTATCATACTATAATTGTAGGTAGTAAACGTGCCTTCGACAAATTGTTAAAAGCACAATGGAAAGACGGAAATTCTAAACTCACATACAAATTATACGTGGATTTAGATCCTCTTTCTCCACTGTGACATAGCTTTCATTTCTAAAGCACGCTTACAGTGGCACACAGGTCACAATCCGAATATAACGTAGTTGGAACGCGCATAGACATCACTGTGTTCTGCATTACGCCAAATAACGCGCGTATGGACGTACGTGCGCGGTCTCTCGATCGAAGGCAAATCTAACACACTAGATAAAATTAGGGTTAGCTTTACAATCAGTGGATAATTCAAATATCCGATTTGCGTTGATTGAAGAAATGTGTTAACAGGTGAGAAGAGATATTTTAACATGTTAATTTCAGCCCAAGAAGTCGAGTGTGTAGATGCATGTTTTGATGGACACATCAGAGGACAGCTCCGGCTCACAAACTATCGGCTATTTTTCTCCGCTGCCGAAGGAGAACCGCATGATATCGACATTCCTATTCATTCTATGCTCAAGATAGACAAGAAGAGTCAAGCTGAAAATTCTTACAGGCAAGATAAACCCCGGTTATTAACCTGGGTATATATCAAAATCAGTTTAAATATGCCACTGATTTCGATTGTACATACACTGATTTATAGATACAACTTTACTACTTTATCCGGACGTCGTGTTCCTCTGATACGTTAATTGTCGTGTTACCGATGCGATTTCCCTTTGTAGGTTGACAATTCAGTGCAAGCAGTTTCTGTCTGTCCAGTTTACAGTTAACAAACAGGTTAGTTACATTTCCTGGAACTTGTAAGTTTTCAGCACTTTGATTGCTACGCACTAATTACTGCACCAACTTATACACTCGGACATGTCCAACTTCTCCGGGTCACTGTGTTGCAATGTGTTCAAACCTGTACAGTGTACAAACCACTCAGATTGAACTTCAATACAAGAGTAGCTTAAATCTTACTGATGATATTTGGAGCTAATGATTACATATTAGTAAAATTCTGTCTGACAGGAACGTAAAAGCAAAGATCTGTACCAGTGTCTGGTAAAAAACGCCTTCCCCGGTGACGAGGGAAAAGTGTTTGCGTACGAGTACCGTGCCAGGAAGATTAAAGAGAATGGGTGGGAAGTGTACGACTTTGTGCGAGAGTACACCCGCATGGGCGCTCTACGCGACAACAGGTGGGTTTAAGTTTTAATATTCAAGCCTTGGTGATGGTCAGTTTTTGGTTGCTAAGATATCTCTTCTTGTTCCGAATCCCACCATGTGTGATCATATTTGCAGTTGTAGATTAACTATGAACAAAGCTATGGTTGAGCCTTTGCGAAACAACGCAAGATCAACTCAAACTAAAAGATAAAATAGACTGTCTAGTGTCTACTAACACTGCCTCCCCCAGTAAGTGGCGACACAGCACATTGAACAAGGACTTCCAACACATTGACACCTATCCGGAGGATCTGATAGTTCCCACGTCTGTGGCTGACGAGACAATCAGGAAGAGCAGCTACTTCAGATCTATTGGTAATTCTTTAAATAGCTAATTTTAGATGAGATATATGAATATCGCTTCCGTACCACAAGAACAGAACCTAACCATGTTACCATTTGTATAGAATGTCTACAGTAAGGAAGCAAACCCCAAATGAGTTCCTGAAGCAGCTTATCGGACGCCCAGTCGTTGTGAAACTCAGTTCTGGTGTAGATTACAGAGGAATATTCGCTAATCTTGACGGGTTAGTTTAATGCATACTTCTTTATTAGTTTCTACCTTTTTTATGAAAAATTCTCCTGCATTCTTAACCTAAATACTTGGCCTGAAAATATGCTCAAACATTTTTGTTAACCAAATGTGTACCCCTTGTCAGGTACATGAACGTGATACTGGAGCAAACAGAGGAGTACATGAACGGAGAGCTGAAGAACAAGTACGGGGACACATTCATCAGGGGCAACAACGTACTCTACATCAGTGCTCAGAAGAGAAGACTGTAATTCTATAAGTATTGCAGTGCTTAGAGAAGATTAGTCGTAAAGTACTGCTCAGAGAATGTATTTTTAATTTGCATATTTACATGGCGTAAATTACCTGAGTTTAAATCTAACATTATTGACATGGTACTTTTTATCATCAGAGACTCCTTACAGCATCTTGAAGCGCTCTTTTATTCAGTCAATACAACCCGTTACGTGACTGTTCAGTCTGCTGAGACTGGACAGTACGTTTTGTGCAATGTTAAATTATCTTTAAATTTATTATTTGATTTAATACACATTTTTTATCTTTTATGGCGTTCAGTCAAAGTTTAACCTGATTTTTATTGATCTCAAAAATGCTTTTATCATTAAACATTTACTGGCACATTGTGGCCAGTCCCCAATACAAAACCAAAGAAATAATAATTTTACGTCAACAGTGTGATCTGAGATTAATAATTTGATATTTAGAAGAGCTATAAAACTTGATGATTATCAATATTTATGTTCATTATAATATGTTGAAATACTTTATATTCTTCCAAGTAACCTGTTAAGTTATTGACCACGTGTAAGGTATTTAACCACGTGTAAGGTATTTCACCACGTGTCCTCCCCAGGTCGGGTACCTGTGTTGTCCTGGTTACATCCTACTAACGAAGCTAGCATTACTCGCTGTTCTCAACCTTGTGTCGGACTTTCTAAGAAAAGGTTTAACACAACTACAATAACTTTTTTTTCGGTAAAATTGTAAGATTCACTATATAACTAATCATTAGGCAACATCTTCATCATTTTATTTTATTATTTATTTATTCGTTATTTTAAAAATGTTTCTCCACAAACAGATGTGAGGAGGACGAGGCTATGATAGCGGAGATAAGAAAAGCGACCACAAAATCAACTCACATCTACATCTGTGATTGTAGACCCAGTGTCAACGCACACGCCAACAAGGTACTAAATCATACTTACAGCGTGTTTCTTGTTATCTTCCTGAGATCTTATAAATAAGCAAATTGATCGTTCCAGATAATCCCTAATTAATTAAAAACATCAAATAACACTAAGTCAAGTATTCAACCAGTATGTCTCTGTCAGGCGAAAGGTAAAGGGTTTGAATTGCCGGAGTTCTACGAGAATATTGAGTTTAGTTTCGGGAACATAGAGAACATACACGAGGTCCGAGCCAGCAACAACAGGTACTGATGGGGGGCGGGGGCTGAGGAGTGAGGGGTTTATCACAGCGTGTACATGAGATTACAGTCTCGTGCTCTGATCCACACTGTTTCTGACATTATTCACCTCTGGAAACTTTGTCTTTAAAATAGTATCAAGTTTTGCTTATATTTACTTGTACCGCGTGGAGTACTGTTAGTATTTAGTACCACCCACGTGACATCTCCTCACGTCACATATGTTGTGTCACCCCAGGTTGAGGGATCTGGTAACATCTCCTAATATAGAAGAGTCGAAATGGCTGAGCAACTTGGAGGGGACAAAGTGGTTACAACACATTCAAGCAATACTACAAGAGGCTGTGAAGGTATTGTTATACTTTTCCCTCACTCTCATTTTACCGGAAGCTAGGAAATTGAAACCTTGTCTTTAGACTTTGAATTTAAATTCAGTTTCTGACTAAACTTCTCCTTCAAAATTTCAACTGTAGCTGCAGTCTATTAGACCTGATTATCAAGTTTATTATCACAACACGTGAAATGACGTCATGATAACCTGTTCAGGTAGCGAGTATTATAGAGAACAAGAAGTCCTCAGTAGTGGTGCACTGTAGCGACGGCTGGGATAGGACCTCTCAAATAACCTCTCTTGCTATGTTACTGCTGGACCCTTATTATAGAACTCTGCAGGGTTTCGAGGTCAGTTCCACATGTTAGGGATAACTGCGCGCTATTGTTCTGGTACTTGAAATCTAGTGAAGTGTTGGCTCATTGATTAAACCAAATCTTTAGCTTCGTATCTGATAAACAGGTCACATCTAACCTGTTAAAATCTTATTGCATCTAATATCATCCATGCTTGATGAAATAATAACATGTTACACCCAATAAACTTTCTCAACTCGCCAAATAGCTCAAAAAACCTCACCAACTACAGGTACTGATAGAAAAGGAGTGGTTGTCATTTGGTCATCAGTTCCAGGCGCGCCACTGTCACGGAACTCAGGATATCACCAGTAAGATCAGTCATTTTTATGATACAACTTAGACGATACTTTATTTAAGTTAAAAACTGTTCTCAACTTTTCAAGGGGGGTTCACCCTGATTTTTTTGTAAAACTTGGTTTCGAGATAGCAGTTGACCAACAAACTAGGACCAGTGACCGAACTTTTGAGGGGGTCCCGGACCCCAACCGCCAAACGGTGCTCGCGGGGCAGCCACGCCCATATTTGGTCCAAATTAGGCCCAATTTAGCCAAATACCCTGAACATGCCCAAAATCCAGATTTTAGGTGCTTTACTTGTAGCTAGTGGTCCCTTGAACTCGTATATGAATTTTCATCAAGATTGGACAAAAAATGACTGAGTTATGAGCAAAAAACCATATGACCATATTTGGGCATACGCACCAAATTTGATCGATTTTTGCCCATAAATTGGTCAAATATCAATATTTTTGAATGAAACCAACTTTATATGGAAGGTAATCCTATACTACACATTCTCTATGATTATCAGCTCAGTATCTACCTAACTGTGGATGCTGTGTTCAAATAATCGCAAAAAATGAACAAAATTGCCCATATCTCAGTTTGCGATATTTGCAAAAGTGATTTCGCTCAAAACAATAGAACTCAATAGGGTTTCAATATTTTTGCATGAAATTTTCAGAATCAACGTAGAATCGCATTTCGACCTTAAGTTTTGGGACAGAATTTTGAGTTAGGCCTTGAAAAAAAATTTGGCGGCCAAATTCCAAAATTCGCAATGCGAAATTCAGAGTTCAGGGGACCACTAGCTACAAGTAAAGCACCTGAAATCTGGATTTTGGGCATGTTCAGAGTATTTGGCTAAATTGGGCCTAATTTGGACCAAATATGGGCGTGGCTGCCCCGCGAACACTGTTTGGCGGTTGGGGTCCGGGACCCCCTCAAAAGTTCGGTCACTGGTCCTAGTTTGTTGGTCAACTGCTATCTCGAAACCAAGTTTCACAAAAAAATCAGGGTGAATCCCCCCCCCCCCCCCCCCCCCCCCCCCCCCCTTAAGAAACCCCAATTTCTTAACTTAGACCCTCTCAGCGGACTACTCGCCCATCTTCATGCAGTTCCTGGATTGTGTGTGGCAGATCACACAGCACTACCCCTACAGCTTTCAGTTCAACAAGTACCTTCTCACTTTCATCGCTCAACACCTTTACTCTTGTCTTTACGGTACTTTTCTATACGATAGTGAGAGACTCAGGCGGGAAAATGAGGTGGGTTATCAAGTAAAACTACTTTTATCTTGTCAATTATAGCGATAGTGAATTAAGAAGTTTAAATACAATTTTTCAGATTATCATAGGTACACAACTTTCACTATAATTTAGTGGCATAAGATGACGTCATCATATTTTATAAAAGTCCCAATCCCAGGTGAAGACAAAAACACAATCCCTGTGGTCGTATGTAAACAGTTTTAGTACGGAGTTCCTGAACCCCCTGTATAAGGAAAGGAAGGTGTGTATTCTTCCCATGATCAGCATGCGGACTATCAGACTGTGGAGAGAGAACTGGATGGCATACCACCCCTTCTACAGGTATTCCAGCTCCGTCTTATCGCACTAGATTACATGAAGTGGTTCGGTGAACGTGAACCAGGTTTTAGCTAATTATAAGTCAGTAATTAGAATTAAAAGTGAGTTTGGTGAGTTACTCAGTTACGTGCTGGTTCAACCCAAGCTGACAGATACTCTATTCCAGGTTCCAGGATCCTCTGTTTGAAAGACTGATGGAGCTGGTTCACTTGAGAGAGAAAATCCAAAGTAACTGCGACGAACTGAGAGCTAGACATCAAACCACTGTCAAGATAGCTGTCTCGTCTTAATCCCTCTCTTCAGGGAATTACAACCTGGAACCTTAAATTTGACGTTAACGGTGTGGCGTTATAGGGTTGTTAAAATTTCGTACGATTTAGTTTAAAGATTGAAATATTATTTGATAAAACTCGATTAAGAATGTTAATGTGTTCATTGTAATACCTTGTTGTTAATGCGAGATGACCTGTTTTGTAAATTTGTAGACTGATAATGATAACTTCTGTTAATAATGTTATGTTCAACTTTTAGTGCTCTGATTTAAAAATAAGTATTTACAATTTATCAATATCTAAACATTCAATGTTGGTAGGTCATCATGGTTATTAGTTACTGTTTTAAGTTTTTGAAAACTGGTTAAAAACGAATTAAGAATATTTAGAAATCGTTACGAAACAATTTAAACTCTTGTTTATTAACAGCTTATTTTAGGAATATGTACGATACCATTAACAATATGATGTATATTAATTATTCATTGTTCAAAATTTGCATTTATTCTAAATAAATCGATGCTGTTGAAAGAAAATTTCCTTCAAAAAGATAATAGAATCATTTTATTTATTTTACTTATAACACAAATGTTCACAGTTTTGTTCTTAGAGAGTACCGTTTTACTGATGACACATAGTTTACACAACATAATTGAACTTTGCACTTAATAAAATCATATTGTTTTCTTGTGTCTGTGTTATATCACCTCCAACTGTCATGATGAAACTGAGAGTCAACTTTCTCACCATGAATGTCTTGAGCTGCACTGCTGTTCAGTGTTCTTGTGTCTCTGTCTGTTATATATGAAGATAGTGCTAATAAGTTGGCAATGATAGCATGTTTGCTAGTATCAGCTGACAGCTTTATCTGTGTCGGTCAATAATTAGTAATTACAGTTGCCCAATCTTCCTGTTTCAGTGGCTGCCAGACCTTGGGCTTGGGTCAGGAGTGATATGAGTCGAGCAGTCAGATCATGAGATCATGTTTACTTCTAATGTACAGCTATGATTTACAGAATTGATATGTGAACTCTACCCCAGATCTAGCCAATTTATATGTCAATTATATTCAATCCATGGATCACATCACTAATTATACGTCACTAATTGGTGACGTGATCTGACCCCTCTGGGGGGCCGGATCAGTTTTCTGACCCAAAGTCTCCCAGTGGTTTCAGTCTGTCGATCTTAGGGTGGTGTCTAAGGTTGTTGTTGTTCAGGCGTTCGATATATGACTATTGACTGGGGAATGTCTCGCCTCCAAATGGTTTTCATCGGTCAAGCTAGTTGTCAGTTCAGCATGTTTCTCGGTACCCCGCTACACGTTGCATCTCTATTATCCCTTGTTCAGACCGGCCGTGGGAAATGCAACGTGTGTCAACACGGTATAATACCACGTGTTAAAGTTTGAAACTATGATGTCATGGACGTAAACCGTTGAGCAGATACCCAAATTCTGAGTTGTTTCATTCTACAATAGTAAAAGACTGGGTTGAGTGTGGTGTTCAGTACTGTACAGAATACATCCGAGATTAACCAACTGTAGTAAGCCATAAAGGGTGTCGAGTAAAGGGGACCGGGGTACGCACTCTTGTAGAGTAACACGTTCAGGAACCACGTGACATTGTTCAATAGGCAGGGCAAGTTGCAAGTAAGGAACAGAGCGGTAAACATTGCCATGGTTACAGCAGCTTGGCGTTTCTTCTGGTTTCTTCCGGACACGTGACTTTTCCGTAATAATTTGTAGGCGAATATTGTAAAACAGATTGCAGTTAGGATTGATGGGAAACCAACGTATATAGCCTCTATAAATTGGCTTATGTATGACATTGGCTTTGAATACAAATCATAATAGCAATAAACATCAAATTCATAATAGCCATACCATTTATCAGGGCCTCCGAAAAAATAAATCAAGATATTCCACAACATCGAGAATGCTGTGTATGTAACAAATGCGGCAATGAGGGACTTTTTATTAATTTCATAGCGTAGAAAGATCAAGGTCAATGTCCGTGCCACACTGAGTAGCATTACCAAGAACATTGACATCTTCTGAACGTAGTTAAATACTACAATCCAAGCCACACAAAAAGTGTTCTCACTGAAAATTCCAGGTCTTCTGGAGTTGTAAAGTGCTATCATGACGGGAAAATGAACAACACAAGTGCAGATGTCAATACTGCACACTATTGTATAAATGAGACTGGAGAAGTCTCGTCTGCTTGCGGAGTAGAAATAGATAAGAGAGACCAAGTTACCAGGGAGACCGACTACAGTGCACAGAGTCAGAGTAACTGCTAGAAGGGTGTCGTATATCCTGTATTCTTCTTCTGAGAGGAGGTGGTTCAGGTTAGGAATGGGTGTAGGAACTGGAGTTGATGTTGAAATATTTAATGCCGTTGCCATAATCTTCATTTTTCTGCAATTATAGGAGTTGTTAGAGTGAAATCTACTATGGGGTGACATTTTTATAACTACATATTTATGGCCTACTGAATACTGATTCAATGATAGAACATCAAACAACATTGGGTAATATCAGTTAAACAAGAGTCCAAGCTTGGTGACCACACTAGTCATAACTTCATAAGGTCTCTTGCTATTATCTATCGAAATTAGCATACAGAGCCAAGAGTGGGTCGTTGAATAAAAGAATTAAGACCCAACGTAATTGTTTTCCTGGCAAATTTGAGCCATTAAAATCAGCATAATAAAACTCAGCCTTGTTGATAACAACATGTATATTGTTTAGGGCACCAAATTCTATATTGTCTGTATGGTTATAATTCTTAAATATCAGTATAATTGATAATGACTAATTGTTATTAAAAGAAGCAGTCCATATAATATTGCTGCTTTTCTGCATTCAAAATGTATCACATTTCTCAACGTACAAGCATTATCAAATATTAACGTTACAGCGTCCAACGGAGGGGTGCTAGAAATTAAAGTCCCAATCTTTGAATCCTATAGAAAATGCGAATTCCAGAAGAAATTTTAGAATTAGAGTCCCACTAGCTTACTAAGACGTTGTTATAAATCAAAAAGTAGCATCTGTAGAAATGAGTATCTTATAGTGCTATAGGGATCTATGGTAAAGTTCACTACCTCTTGCTATAAAAAGAGCTGAGCCCATTTATACCTGACATATGTCCCACCAATAGCCGAGATCTAAAACCTGTCGGTTTCCTGGTACGAGACCACTTAAAATTCACATGGGGTAATTGCAGGATAATATTTCACGTTATAACTATAAGACATACATCAGTAGTTTTACAAAACTTTACAGAGCACAAGATTTATGGTGGGGAAGGTTATCTTCAGTGCTACCTATAACACTGTATAACACTGTATAACTCTATAATGAGTCATACCTTCTTTTATATTGCTGAAATCAGGGAAATGCCCAACTTAAAAGTCTATTTTCTGTAAACCATGTGTATCCGACCGGATAGGCAAAATAAGTTCAGAAATACGTTACAATGTAGCTGCACCTTATTTATATTCCCGTTAAAATATCAATTAACATGAAGTCAATAAATTGATTTAATACTAGTACTACCGACATTGACAAGCAATACTTACTTATCTCCTCGTCAAATAAAGGGACCCTTTAATTTTGCCACAATATCATTATACCGAGCTATCCTCTATAAATTGTATTACAAAAGTAATTTATGTAGAAAACAATAGTTTCACACGCAGCCCGCGGGCATAATCACATTCATTGATTCAGTGAAGAAAGCATGAACTAGGAGTCTGGATTATGGAATGGGAGAGCCATCTTCACGAGATTTGTTTCATTTTTTGTTCTATTTCTATACTGTTTCCTTATACTGCAGTATTGTTTGACCCATTGTTTTATGGAGAATTATGTGATTAAAGGCGGAAGCCAAAAGTTTTGCGTGTGGCTCGAATTCTTATAAAGGTGTGTAGCATTGGAGCTAGGAAACGAGACATAAGGTGAGTTGGCAATTAACTCATTGTTAAACTCAAAGCTGTGAGGTTCAGGCCGTAATGTGCTGCAGAGTGTTAACATGTCCATCTGTATCCATAGAAGCGACACAAAAGGCTGGAAGGTTATGTACTTGGAGAATGAATTTGATACGATGAAGGTAAGCGAGAACGGACAAATTGATATAAAAAAGGCCAACAATTATTTACAATGACATTTTTTAATACGAAATATGTGTGACTGAGCCATGGTAATCCAGTGTAGTCGGGACTTAAGTCGACTGAGCCAGGACTCAGAGACTCAGAGCGAGAAATTTAAGACTCGAAGCGAGAAATTTACGACTCAGAACAAGAAATTTAAGCCATCGATCCGGAGGGGTTGAGCCGATAATCCAATTTTGGAATCAGTGACCCAAAATTATGGGTCAAGTTGCAAGTGTAATGTCAATGATAATCTACTACTTATTACGAGTCAAGACTCACAGCCAGCTCGGACTCACGGATTACCTAATTACCTGTTTTATGAATGTCAAAAGTGGATTTTGGCTTTAAAAATTAATGACAATGTCTGGTCAGAATTATGTCCGTTCACGCAATGTCCGGTCAAATTACGTCCGATAAGGTATATATTCACTGGATTGCATCGACTTACTTTTAAGAATGACCCCTTAAGTCAGGAATAAACTTCATCAAAATATTGTAAATACCATTGTCGGCATTTTGCTCATTAAATAAAACTGGCCGCTGGGTCATACAGATAGTAAATTATGAACACGAGGACCGGCAAATCATGTTGTCGAAGTCGTTTGTCATTGTCATGCTGCAAATTAGTCAAAATGAATCCGATTGATCACACAGATTTTAATATCAGGTTCCTATAATTGCAGGTGCTATGATGATATTGCATGAACAGGCTTCCACGGCAGAATTTAATGCTTTTAATTTACACAGCTAATCAACGAAACTATCAATCAAACAATATGCTCACCTCCACACCAGAATCCACGTCTATTAGTAACAAAAATATGGCGATGAGTGCTCCTAGCGAATTATCAATCGCTTTCATCAGAAATATCAAGGCCAACCCTGATCTGACGGTTAATAAATATCTCGACTATCCATTGTCGGGATGCATGTTGATAGTTGACAGACGGCCTTATATCATATATCATGCAAAGGCGATTTTAATAGAAAGTGGATCTAACTTTGAATTGTAAAAGTCACACACAAAACTTAATTCACCTCTTACTAGATACCCTCGTCTCTACCTTATAAATAGCTGACTATCCCATTTACCCATTTACCCCCGTCACCTCTCAGACATCAGTCTTTGTTCCTCATTTTCTTGAACATATTCCATTATGTCAAACTATTACTCTCATTTATCTTTTACAAACGGCTGCTCGATCTCAGCTTCTAACGCTAAAATTCGCCCATCTGTCGAGTTACTCATAGTCATATAGCATGATTTGCACCTAATTGGTTTTTAAAATGAGATCTCATGCTTTGTAC